>NC_069500.1:79454614-79772114 GCF_027579735.1 Bombina bombina | reverse complement strand
AGATCTCATAATAAAGATTCCTAACTCTTAAAAAAATATATCCAGAGACTGAATAATCAAACTGATAGAGAATGAAAAGTAAATGTTCAACAAAAGTATTAAAGGAATAGTCTAGTCAAAAATAAACTTTCATGATTCAGATAGAGCATACAATTTTAAGCAAGTTTCTAATTTAAAGAAAATTCCCAAGAAGGGAATAAGGCGCGCTAGACAATCAGAACAATAGTAAAGTCAAAACGGTGTATAAATCAAAGTCCACCTGATTTATAAATGTTGCAAATATGGGAACTCTGTCCGTGATTGTAGATATCCGAAAGGTGGATGGTGTCTATGATGGAAGGGCTGCTCCTCTTGAAGCCAGAGTGTGGAGTGCTGTTAAAAAATAAAAATAAGAAGAGGGCGCCTTATAGTGTGAATCTGTGTTAACAGATGGTATCTGCTCTTATGTTATAGCGCTTACCAGATGAAGTGGCACTGTGCTGTGACCAGTGCGGCTAGTACACTGGAACCTGGATATGCCTGCATTAATCACTGTAGCCTCTCGTATGATGTGGGAGGTATTCTGTCTTTGAACCTTTCACCACAGGTGCTTGTTTGTGGGATCAAACAATGACAAACTTCCGATCAGGTTAAAAAATGGTAAAATGCTTTATTAGTTTAAAAGCATAAGTAACGCTTGACAGGGTAATGCGTTTCTCAACCAATCTGCTGGTCGTTTCCTCAGACCAAAATCAAAGCGAATACTAAACAGTACATTCGTTAACAATATATGCATAAAAACATGTAAAAACAGACGTTTGTCATTTAATTGCAAAGCCAATGGAAAGCTGGGATTTTATTTCACTAGGAGACTAATTAATTCAGGGAGTGTAGGTGCATGGTTGGATTTAACCCCTCACTGACTCATACATCTAGGAAACGACCAGCAGATTGGTTGAGAAACGCGTTACCCTGTCAAGCGTTCCTTATGCTTTTAAACTAATAAAGCATTTTACCATTTTTTAACCTGATCGGAAGTTTGTCATTGTTTGAACCTTTCACCACAGGTGCTTGTTTGTGGGATCAAAGACAGAATACCTCCCACATCATATGAGAGGCTACAATGATTACTGCAGGGATATCGAGGTTCCAGTGTACTAGCCACTGCTAAGTGCTAGTCTGTTCATCTGCACTGGTCACAGCACAGTGCCACTTCATCTGGTAAGCGCTATAACATAAGAGCAGATACCATCTGTTAACACAGATTCACACTATGAGGCGCCCTCTTCTTATTTTTATTTTTTAAGTTTCTAATTTACTCATATTATCAATTTTACTTCATTCTCTTGGTATCTTTATTTCAAAAAGCTGGAAAGTAAGCTTAGGAGTAGGCCCATTTTTGGTTTAGGACCTGGGTAGCGCTTGCTGATTGGATGACTACATTTAGTGCTGAATCAAAAATGGGCCAGCTCCTAAGCTTACTTTCCAGCTTTTTAAAATAATGATACCAAGAGAACAGTGATAGGCACGGACCAAGGCTGCGGCGGACATTTTCCAAAGTACAGACCTTAGTGAAGGACACCAAGGTACATTACAAATTAAAAACATCAAAAAACACTCTCTTTACGGAGAGGGTAGTGGATGCATGGTGGAATAGCCATCCAGCAGAAGTGGTATAGACAGTGAAGGAGTTTAAAAATGCATCGGATAGGCATAAAGCTATGCTAGAATTAAGGCCAGGAAATAATGAAAGTATTCAGAAAATTAGGCTGACTAGATGGGCCGACTAGTTCCTATCTGCTGACACATTCTATGTTTCTATAAGTCAGAAGAGCAGCACTTTGCTGTCAAATGGGGTGCTTGTTGGACGCCCTGGTCTAGTTCCACAAGTAAAAATTAGTCGTCTAATCAAACAAGTTTAAAATAACATTTATATAAAGATGGCTTATGGTATACTAGTATAAAATGTTTTCAAAATTCTAACCTTTCATTTTTTTTTTTGTTGTATTGAGAGTCTGCAACTCCTGTCCAAGCTCACCCAACTTGATGTTAATCGCATGATTATCAGAGTAGGCAGCCGTCTTCTACACACAGACACCAGCACCACGTTGTGAAAAAAGATCAAGGAATCGGGACGGGTCACAACTCACAGGTGGTGGACACAGGCTGCACTGCAGGCAGCTTGCTTCTTCCCTCTCCCTCAATTTCCCGCTCCTAAGCGGCATCATGCGAGCGTGGCCCCAACCACGCAAAACGTGGTACCGCCTACATCAAAGAGGAGTCAGGACCTGTATTCATGTCCTACTCCTCACTCCCCACCGCAAAATGGGTGGCGGACACTGCAAGGACTAGTAACGGACACCAGTGTCCGTATACGGACACCTTGCCTATCCCTGCAAGAGAACGAAGAAAAATAATAGGAGTAAATTAGAATAGTTGCTTAAAATTGCATGTTCTATGTGAATCATGAAAGTTTAATTTTGACTATACTATCCCTTAAAAGCATTTCTCATGAAAAATCTGGTGCACATATATTTTATATTCAAACATATAAATGTTATAGAGAAACCATGTTTTTCTCCCACACAAGACAGGTACTTCAGCACTCTTAATAACATTCTAGTATGCCAAATATTGTTTCTAATTTATAATGGGATCCAAAAACAAAATTCATGAATCCAAAATCTGAACAAAAATCCCTTAAAAAATAAATAAAAAAAGGATAAAAACTAGAGACGACTCACTAAAAATAAATGTAAAGCCAGCTGAAAAATTTGAAGACTATATTTAAATTTATCTTTAAAAGTGGTAGTCACCTATAACAACTCAACTATAGGGTAAACCCATAAGAGAACAAATGGGTTGTGTTACCATAGTGACTAAAATACAAAGAAGATCATGCTTATTTTTTCTCCCACTTGAGACCTCATATATTAGTCATTCATATCATTGAGCTCTTATAGCTTTTAATGGATTATTTTTTTAAGTGTTATTATGAGTGTAACTGTACTTTTAAATGGATTATGATGCGTTTTGTTACACTTTTTTGTCGAGTGTAACAGTTAACCAGATCTTAGAGGTTTAGGTAATCATTCTAGCGTAAATCCCGATTGTGCTCATGCATTCGCATTTACTTTCAGCTCGTAGTACAAACAGAATTTAACTTGCGTGCACAAATGGCTTTGAAAACCTGATATCGCTAGTATGAAAATGAGAACTCTCCACTCAAAATCTAGCTCTTAGTCACTATTAAAACATAAATAAAGCTTTAATTGAAAGAGTTGCTTCTGGGGTTTAAAAGGATGCATTTTTGTTGGCGGGTTATAAGTATATTTATGTGTTCCTTATGTGTAAAATATGTTTTTTGTTTTTTTTAAATTGTGCTTATACAGTACTTAAACTATTAAGACACACTATTTGAAAGAGCGTGCAATCAAACGGCAATTCTATGGGTTTCTAGGGCTTAAAGGGATATTAAACACCATTTTTTTTTTCATGATTCGTAAAGAGCATGCAATTTTAAGAAACTTTCTAATTTACTCCTATTATCAATTCTTCATTCTCTTGCTATCTTTAATTTAAAAAGCAACTTAGTTTATGGATCATGTTATACATTAGAAACAATATTTGCCTTAATAAATTATATAAAAAAGTGCTTAAAGGAACAGTCAACCATAGAATTGTTATTGTTTTAAAAGATAGATAATCCCTTTATTACCCATTCCCCAGTTTTGCATAACCAACACAGTTATATTAATATACTTTTTACCTCTGTGATTACCTTGTATCTAGGAACCTTCTTCCAGCCCCCTGATCACATGACTGTGACTGTTTATTATCTATTGTCTTAAATTTAGCATTGTTTTGTGCTAAATCTTAAATAACCCCCTGTGCCTATGGCCCACGTGTACTTTCTGTCTCTTTGTGTTGAAAAGAGATTTAAAAAGCATGTGATAAGGGGCAGCCCTCAAAGGCTTAGAAATTAGCATATGAGCCTACCTATGTTTAGTTTAAACTAAGAATACCAAGAGAAAAAAGCAAATTTGATGATAAAAGTAAATTGGAAAGTTGATTAAAATTAAAAATCCTATCTGAATAATGAAAGTTTAATTTATACTAGACTGTCCCTTTAAGTTCCTGTCTTGTGGAGGGAATACTTGGCTTTTCTGTAAACTTTCTATTTTCTATATGAAATATATTATTTTGAAGGGTCTGAACCATTCTTAAATTTATAGAAAATATTTTTTGAAAAGGATCTTTGTTTCAAATTGTTCTCACTTCAAGCTATAGAATACTGTGCACATCTATCTTTTGAAATAAAAAGATTATATTATTGTTGCTCAATACACTTGTATAAGAAGGTGCACTATTTTTCCATTTATCCGTCTACACCACAATGAGGTATGGGAAGAATGGTTTAGGTATGTTGATATACATTCTGAAAAGTCCCCTTAGTTCATTACAACAAAAAGTACTTTTTTGAAGTTATACTCCAACAGATTCAGTTCATAATGCTTTTTATGACTCAGAGATTAGGAAATTAATTAGACTCACACAGACATGCTCCATGGCATTCATTGGTTAAAATGCTTGATTCGTATTAAATCATAATACAAAGCCTGAATCTTCTTTCTCAGAATCATGGCAACGATTTGTCCTTTACTTGTTATTCCATTGGAAAACTTTTTATTCTGATTATCTTTTTTCATGTTAACTATTGCTTGATAAAAGTAAACTAATTAGGCTGGTGGGTTTTAATCAGAGGAAGAAAACAAATTCCTTAATGGAGTCATCACTGCCCCCCCCCAGATAATTAGGATATACAGTGCATTCAGAAAGTATTCAGACCCCTTCATTGTTTTCATATTTTGTTATGTAGCAGTCTTATGCTAAAATGGTTTAAATTATTACTATTTTTAATAAAATTAAGTTTCTTTGGGTCTGATGTGACAAGCTTTGCACACCTCGATTTGGGGATTTTCTGCCATTGTTCTATGTAGATCCTTTAAGCCTTTTCAGGTTGGATGGGGAGCATTGGTGGACATTCATTTTCAGGTCTATTCAGATATGTTCGATTAGGTTCAAGTCCAGGCTCTGGCTGGGCCACTCAAGGACATCCACAGAGCTGTCCCTAAGCCACACTTGCATTGTCTTAGCTGTGTACTTAGGGCCATTGTCCTGTTGGAAGGTGAACCTTCGGCTAAGTCTGAGGTCCTCAGAGCTCTGGAACAGGTTTTCATTAAGGATAGCTCTTTGTTTTGCTGTGTTCAACTTTCTCTGAACCCTGAGCCTTCTACCAGTCTCTGCTGCTGAAAAGAACCAAATCAACATGATGCTACCACCGCCATGTTTTATCATTGGAATGGTATTGGGCAGGTGATGAGCGTTGCCTGGTTTCCTCCAGACATGACACTTGGAATTGAGTCCAAACAGTTCAATCTTTATTTAGTCAGACCAGAGAATTGTTTCTGAGTCAGAGTCCTTTAGGTGATTTTTTTGCAAATTCCAAGTGGGCTTTCATATATCTTGAACAGAGGAGAATTTCGGAACCAGGCAGCACACTAAGATCTGGATTTGCAATCTTCAGTATTTGAATTGGCCAAAAACGGCTGAATGCATGTCTAGTAAACAGATGAGGAAAAAAGATGCTACGATCTATCTATTGGGTTCTTGTAAAGCGCGGCTATTCCCCTGTAAGGGTCTCAAGGTGCTGAGGGTACGATGAGACAAACTTGTTGATCTAGGATTGTTAGCTTGTGATGAAAGTAGCATTCCACTTTAGGCCAAAAGGAATTAAGGTGGGTCATTCTGTAAATCAAAATAAATAGTTTTATCTTCAAGATGGAGTTTTCTTGGACCTAGTAAGTTCCTGTGGGGCCATCTTTCATCTGTTACTATAAACAGAACAATAGATAAAATATAGGGGATAAACAACTTTATGCCAGATATAAGGAATATAACATGATACCGTGTCAGTCAGGAGATCGGACAGGCTAACTAAATTGAATGGTCAACGGTAAAGAAATTTTTAAGTACAAGCCAGAACCCCTAAAGAGCTAAATAATTCTTAAAACAGGAAAAAGTGTAGCCCCATAAAATACACTCATAAGTTTAAAAAAAGTAAATCTTATATAACCATTTCACAGTCAACATCCATTAAGATGTCTGTGTTTCAGATTAAACATTGTGTCTCTAACATTTAATACATAATGTATGTTTTCTGATAAACCTGTAGGATTCAATAATAAGATGTCTTGTGGGGCACGATTATTAAAGATTTGGTTTTTCAAATCACTCTCATTACAACCTAGATCTTTATTTGACAAATTTAACTATTGTAATTATAATGATGGTCATTTTATCCTCATTTTTTTTCTTTCATGATTCAGATAGAGCATGCCATTTAAGCAACTTTCTAATGTATTCCCTATTATCAATTTTTCTTTGTTCCGTTGGTATTTTTATTTGAAATCGCAGGAGCCGGGCCATTTTGGTTCAGCACCCTGGATAGCGCTTGCTGATTGGTGTGTTTCATATCTCTTTAAATGTGTTGTTTATAAACTGGCAAGTAATTCATGAGACTACTCAAACAGATTTTTCTGGGAGTATAACACTTCTGTCACAAGTTCCCATGATCCCACTCTAGATTTGAAATGAAGTTCTACAAGCAGTGCACAATTAACCTTTTCAACAACTGCCGACATAAATCAAGCTTCCTCTACCACATTTATTAGCTATCTCTTCAACACAATGGCTGTTTGTAATATTCATTTGCTTCAATTATTATGTATGTGAAAGAGCATTTTGTAAATATGGTAGTATATATTTGTGCATTAAAAACTGGCAAGTAATTCATGAGACTACTCAAACAGATTTTTCTGGGAGTAGAACACTTCTGTCACAAGTTCCCATGATCCCACTCTAGATTTGAAATGAAATTCTACAAGCAGTGCACAATTAACCTTTTCAACAACTGCCGACATAAATCAAGCTTCCTCTACCACATTTATTAGCTATCTCTTCAACACAATGGCTGTTTGTAATATTCATTTGCTTCAATTATTATGTATGTGAAAGAGCATTTTGTAAATATGGTAGTATATATTTGTGCATTAAAAAAGGTAAAAAGTAAAATGAGACCCAACATTTTTTATTTCATGATTCATAGTACATACAATTTTAAGCAACTTTCTAACCTACTCCTATTATCTTATTTGCTTTGATCTCTTGATATCTTTTTTTGGAAATCATACCTAGGTAGGCTCAATGATAGAAAGGCACTAGGGGGAGCTAGCTGATGATTGATTAGTGGATGCACTTACACAAATCTTGTCATTGGCTCTCCGGAGGTGTTCAGCTAGCTTCCAGTAGTTCACTGCTGCAGGTAATCACATTAAAGGGACATAATACTCATATGCTAAATCACTTGAAACTGATGCAGTGTAACTGTAAAAAGCTGACAAGAAAATATCACCTGAGCATCTCTATGTAAAAAAGGAAGATATTTTACCTCACAATCTCCTCAGCTCAGCAGAGTAAGTTCTGTGTAAAAAGTTATACTTCACCTGCTCCCAGCTGCAGGTAAAAAAAAATAAAAAAAATCAAGAAATGAACAGCAGCCAATCAGCATCAGCAGTGCTGAGGTCATGAACTCTTACTGTGATCTCATGAGATTTGACTTAACTCTCATGAGATTTCATAGTATACTTCCTTTACCTGATTGGTGAAATAATATGAGAGTTCATGAGGCTCATCCCCTAAGCTGTCCCAGGACAGACACACTAAAATGCTGCTTAGAAATCCTTTACAATGGGAGGTGACTACTGAGGAACTTTTGAGGTAAAATATCTTTCTTTTTTACATAGAGATGTTCAGGAGATATTTTTAGTCAGCTTTTTACAGCTATGCTGCATCACTTTCAAGGGTTTAAACATTTGGGTATTATGGCCCTTTAATCAGAGCCGCTATAGCTCTTAGTAAAAAGCATTTTATCAAACCCACTGGAAATCCAGATCTCTTCCATTTAAACGGGAAGCTCATTTATGAAGGAAAGTCACCACCACGAAGGCAGCATAGCAGTTAAAGAATATGCATAAAGTAACCTTGTCCTACAAACAGGACTTGTTGTTACGGTTTTGTGGATATATATTGTGTAAACTATGGAATAAGACTGCTGTGAAACAGGCAAGTGTGTGTGATTCTTTATCATTGTACATAAATTGTGATCTACAAATACAAATCTAAATTTACAAATTCAAATATTTTTTTTAATAATTTGCTTTTAGAATACAAATCTTTAATTACAAATCTAGTTCTTTTTTTTGGAAGTACAATTTTGTTTTGTAATTACACTATCAGTATGTGTCAAAACAATGAAAACATAAATGCTAGTTCCCATTTTGCTAAAGGACCTGTGCTGTCAAAGCATTCATTTCAGTAGTTTGCCAGCTAGTTGCTGTTTTGCTTTCAATTAAATGTGGTGAAATGGCTGACAAAATCAATATTTCTTATTACAATATTGTATAAAACATGGCACAATAAGCACTTTAGCCATGTTAAAGCACATTTTAGCAAAATGGGGACTAGAATTTTTTTTGACAGTGTTTTGACCCATGCTAAAAAATAAATAAATATAGTTCTAAAAGACAAAAATGAATTGTATTTCCAAAAAAAGCTGTATTTGTAATCAAAGATTTGTAAAAAAAAAGAAAAAAAATTGTACTTGCAAATTTAGATTTGTATTCGTATGTAACAATGTACAATAAAAAAAAAAATCAAAAAAAAAAAATCAGACTTTCCTTTATTCCATAGTAAACAATCAGATCTTTCTGTTACTGTGCTACACGTTTTATTCCCTAAAAGTGATTGTTATATCTCCTTTGTATTTGTAATGTACTGTTTTCAATAAATATAAGAAGAGATACACATTGCCAGAGTGATCGGTAATGCGCTTTTTACTCACAGCTATAGCGGCTCTGATTAATGTCAGTACCTGTTACCACTTGTAGAGGAATTTAAAAGTAAAACAAAGTTGCAGTGTGTCCATCTCTTTCTCTTTTGAGGAAATATTACGTTTGAATATCCTGTGGAATAAATAACACATTCATCTCTAAATACAAGGACTATTTGCTGACTGTATTTTTGTATTTTATTTGTGTTTAGTAAACATACATTTTTTTGTTTTGTTTTGTTTATTGTATATTATTTGTGCCACGTACACAGGGTGTGGTATATTATTTTAATATATTTTGTGCTTGTAAATTACCCACACAAATATATACACTACTTTATGCCTTATCTGCATAACCTGTTTGATTATAAGGATTTTGTTTGATTGTATTAGAATCATCTTAGCAATTGGTTTTATACTTCTGAAATCTGGTCATTTAGATGCGATTAGTGGATTTCTTAAAGGGACAAATAACTCAAAAAAATTATTTCATGATTCAGACAGAGAATACAATTTTTTGAATTAATTTGCTTTGTTCTCTTGTTCTTCTTTGTTGAAGAGATATCTAGATAGGTAGTGTACACATGTTTGGAAAACTACATGACAGAAAATAGTGCTACCATCTGATAATAGAATAATAGAAGTAAATTGGAAAGTTGTTTAAATTTTGCATGCTCTGTCTGAATCATGAAAGAAAAATGTTGGGTTTTTAATGTCCCTTTAAATAACAGACACATTGATTTTCATTAAATAATTCCAAATGACCACCCTTGATAAAAATCATACACAGTGATTCACTGTTTACTCTGCCTTAGGATCGTAGCTAAGACTGCACTTGTGCAGTGGAACTTCCGACCGATGGGGCTTCTAATTACAAGCACAGGAGCGTGCGGGTACTATAAATAAGGTGTATGGTGCATCCCCTATTGCATGAACCAAATGCCAGTAAAATTAAATTAATTAAACCTAGGTAGGCTCATATGCTAATTTCTACGCCCTTAAAGGCTGCCTCTTTTCTGAATGCATTTGACAGTTTTTCACAGCTAGACTGCGCTAGTTCTTGTGTGCCATATAGATAAGACTGTGCTCACACATATAGAGTTATGAGTCATTACTGACTGGCTAAAATGCAAGTCTGTCAGAAGAACTGAAATAAGGGGGCAGTCTGCAGAGGCTTAGATACAAGTTAATCACAGAGGTAAAAAGTGTATTAATATAACACTGTTCGTTATGCAAAACTGGGGAATGGGTAATTAAGGGATTATCTATCTTTTTAAACAATAACAATTCTGGAGTAAACTGTCCCTTTAAATTGTGTGTTTCTGCACATTAAGACACTGTACTTTATAATATAGTTTGATCTTTACTTTCCTGCGACTCAGTTTATTTCTCATTATAGTCACTGACTTCAGACCTTGATATCTGCCATTATATGTATATTTTGTTCATGCCCTTATTTAATATTCCCTCCCTTGGTATACATGTTGTCTGATGTGTAAATGCAAATACTGAGCACAATATCTATTTATAGAACATTTGTCAGCTGACATTATATATTGAAGTACAAGAGAATTATATTTTCCATTTATTGATTTGCCGTTGATACAGTCAGACATAGTTATGATGAAAAAAATTGTGTATGTTCTGTCCATTTTGTTAAAATGCCCTAGTGTGGAAGCTAAAAAAGTGCAATAACATGTGTCTATTACCAACATTTAAAGGATTAAAAATTTGGAAGTATGGTGCCTATATAACAACAATCTAGCTTTTTTTTTTATAACAAACTAATAAAATTTAATTCTGAAAAACATAGTGGGAAAAAGGTTATCCAGTAATTAACTTGAGAAAAATAGTGCATGTGCATTCTATAAATATGGACTTCAATTGTTTTGAGGGCTGCTTTTTATTCCCAGTCTGGCCCCTGATATATTTATATTAATACATATATAATATGTGCTATATTCATTATATTTATTTTTGTATCTAACAAAATGTTTACATTTGTAATAACGGTCTTCGTCCATTAGCTGCCCACCCCATAAAGCAGTTCCTAATTCTAGGTCTATTTTACAGTGAGTGGTCCAGTCTGTGAGAACGCTGCACCCACCCGTTCCCTGCTCTAGTTTTCAAACCTGTCCTCAGGCCTCTCTAACAGGACAGATTTTCTGGATTACCTTGGATGAGAGCTGGTAAAATAACAATGTGTTCTAAAGGATATTCATGAGTTTAACTGTCTACAGTAGGCATTCACCTTCAGCTATAGAAATGACACACTGCGGACACTTAGTGGCGCTCTAATGCAAGTGCGGTACGTGATATTGCTGAACCGCACTAACATTAGCACACAACTTGATATTACAATTCCATGGTAAAGCACGTTAACCAGAGCAGGGTTAGCACGGCGGACTTTGCTCAAGTGCAAACTATACTTTCAATGCATATTGTGACCGTGCAAGTTTAATTTTGACTTTCCTATCCCTTTAAACTCAACAAACTTGTATTATGCATAAGAGCACTATTTAAACATATTAACCTCAGCAGAGACAGTGCAATAGAACATTTTTGTAAAGAAAATTAAATTTTATTACAACAATGACAATTTATATAAGTGAAAAACAATATAACATATCTGGCCTCATTTTGCAAGGACGCCCATCTTTTAAGTGAACATCTTTTAAAGGGACACTCAAGTCAAAATTAAACTTTCATTATTCAGATACAGCATGTAATTTTAAACAACTTTCCAATTTACTTCCATTAAAAAAAAGTGCACTGTCTTTTTATATTTAAACTTTTTAAGTCACCAGCTCCTACTGAGCATGTGCAAGAATTCACAGAATAAGTGTATATGCATTTGTGATTGGCTAATGGCTGTCACATGGTACAGGGGTGTGGAAATAGACATAATTTTTAAAATGGTCAGAAAAAAATCTACTTTTCATTTGAAGTTCAGACTAAGTGCTATTGCATTGTCTAGATATCTTGCATTTGTTAATTACGCAAAGCTACTGTATTGACTGGTCCTTTAAGTGATAGTACAAAGTCCACAATTCTAAAAAGATCTCTGGGCTGGTAAGATTCTATAAGAATGCTCGCCAGTCTTATTACCCTGGTGGAATTATGAAAAGGCATTTTTCCCCCCCTGAAAACAGGGTGTCTCACTAAGGGGTGTATACTGCATTTTCGTATGATAAAGGAGATGCAAACATTACAAAAGTGCACAATGAAAATTATAATTTAAAAATCATACAAAATGAATAATTAAACTATTCCCACAAAAATATTTGCTAAATTGATTAACCCCACTTGTTCTGTCTATTATATGCTTATTATGTTCATGTTTGATGACATCTGGTGGTTTCATGTTGCAATTACAGCTTGGTTCCTCTCAAGAATTAAACAGGAAGTGTTAATAAAGTTTGTTAATAAAAAGTTTACTTTCAGTTTCTCAGCAGCCATCTTAGCTTCGAGAAGCATGGAAATCAGCTCTTAATATTTGCCTCTAAACATACATATGCCTGTAAGTTATTGTTTGCTAAGAGTTCATTGTACATTTGAATTGCATTGCTATTTGCTGTAAGGATTAAATGTAAGTTCTCTGTGTTAGAAACATGTATTATTTATTGTATGTATTGCAAGCACCACGTGTAACTACATATTGTAATTTCAACTTTTCTTATTGTATTGCAGTTTTACAAAATAACTATTCAGAAGTAAAATCAGTTTGGAATAAACACAAAGCTATTTCTGTCTGGTTTGTTAACTAGCTGTCTAGTTATCAGTTAATGAGGACAGTACAGTAAAAAGGCAGGCTATATCAGGGGAAGATACAGAGCTGCATTGTAAAGTAAAAAGCATGCTATATCAAGGGAAGATATAGGAGCTGCATTGAAAAGTGAGAAGCAATAACAAGCAAGATACAAAGGCTGCATTTTAAAGTAAAAAGCAGTAAATAACAAGCAAACATACAAGACCTGCAATTTAAAGTGAAAGGCAGTAAAAATAATTTGCACAAGAACTGCATTTAAAATATTGCACTACTTTAACCTGATCACTATGAACCAAGATAAGAGTGTTGATATGACGCAGCAAACTTTAGAGACCAGATCCTATGCCTCTGGCTCTAAATATTCAATTCGCTCCAGCAGATCATCAGCCAGTTCTGCAGGACTCAGAGCCCGTGCTAAAGCGCAAGCAGCCCAGGCACAAATTTCTTATGCTGAAAAAGAAGCAGACATGATAAAGCAGAAAGCATCACTAGAAGCAAAGGCAGCTAGGCACAAAGCAGATATGGAAGCAGAGGCAGCAAGGTGCGAAGCAGAGGCAGCAAGGTGCAAAGCAGAGACAGCAAGGTGTGAAGCTGAAACAGTGCAATGCAAGGCAGAGTTTGAAGCTAATATGCATGTGCTAAAGATTCAAAGGGCAGCAGTTGCAGCATCTGCAGAAGCAGCAGTCTATGAAGCAGCAGCTGGACTAGATGAGGAACCACTCTAAGATTTTTCAGAAATAACTACCCATGATTCAATACAAAGGACTCGTGAGTATGTACAGAACCATGCTCTGGACCAAGATAAAACAGAGCATGCTCCTATCCAACCTATGTCCAGCATAATACCACAGTTTCCTGACTCAACATATATACAGTCCACTCCAAGTATTCCTGACTTGCACCCTCCTTCCCAGACTGACACTGCAAATGTCTCAACACCAAGGGTGCGCTTTCAAGAAAACAGAGGCTATGCTGATCCACAATATCTTTCACATTATATGGACTCTCGCATATCCCCTCTCAGAAATAGTACATTAGGAACTTCAGAGACTACTGACCTAGCAAAGCACCTAATTTGTCGAGAGTTAGTGAGTACAGGGCTACTAACATTTGATGATCGACCAGAGAACTACTGGGCATGGAAGACATCATTCCAAGGTGTCACCAGAGATCTTAATCTTACAGCCAGAGAAGAGCTAGATCTTTTGACTAAGTGGCTTGGACCAGAGTCATCTCAAAGGCTAAGAGACTCAGGTCAGTGTATGTTCATAACCCAATTGATGGAGTTAAAATGGTATGGCAGAGACTAGAAGAATGTTATGGCAGCCCTGAAGCTATTGAGAATGCACTGTTAAAGAAGCTAGAAAACTTCCCCAAAATCGCAAACAAAGACAACATAAAGTTAAGAGAACTTGGGGACATGTTGTTGGAGGTGAATGCAGCTAAGACAGAAGGCTTTTTGCCAGGACTGGCATACCTAGACACAGCTCGTGGCATCAAACCAATTATTGAAAAACTGCCATATAGCCTGCAAGAAAAGTGGATTTTTCAAGGTTCCAAGTACAAAGAAGACCATCATGTCTCCTTTCCACCATTCAGTTTCTTCACCATATTTATTGTCAACCAAGCAAAGACCAGAAATGATCCAAGCTTCATATTCTCAACATGCAGCAACCAATTTCCAGTAAATACAGAGAAGTCAGGAACAAGGTACAGCAACAGACCAACGGTGTCAGTAAGAAAGACAGAAGTGTCAGCTACTAATGCAACTCCACAAGTGAAAAGCCCTTCGTGGAAATCCATGGAATCAGACAGTCCATGTCCAATTCATAATAAACCACACCCACTGTCAAAGTGTCGTGGGTTCAGAAGCAAGCACATTGATGAACGTAAAGCTTACCTGAAGGAGAATTCTATCTGCTTTAGATGTTGTGCATCCACCAGACACATTGCCAAAGACTGCAAAAATAACATAAGATGCAGAGAATGCAACAGTGACCAGCATACTTCAGCTTTGCATCCAGGTCCAGCTCCCTGGGCAGTAGAGACTCCTTTACCAAAGGGAGAGCAAGGCGGGGAGCAAGAGGAAGCTACTCCACCCACTATTGTATCCAAGTGTACAGAAGTATGCGGGAAAGGGACAAGGCCCAGATCATGTTCCAAGATTTGTTTAGTGACTGTATATACCTCTAATAAACCTGACTGTTCTGTAAAAATGTATGCAGTGTTAGATGATCAAAGTAACCGTTCTTTAGCCAAATCAGAGTTTTTTGATGTGTTTAACATTAGTGGTGAAACATTTTCCTACACTCTAAGAACATGCTCAGGCATTACAGAGAAAACAGGGCGTAGGGTATCGATGGGAAAACACACATAAGACTCCCCAAACTCATTGAATGTGACATGATACCTGATGACAGGTCAGAAATTCCAACACCTGAGATTACACAGCATTTCCCTCATCTGAAATCCTTAACAGACAAGATCTCAGCACTTGACCCTAACGCACAAATACTTCTCTTGTTAGGAAGAGACATTCTGAAGGTGCACAAAGTACGTGAGCAGATTAATGGGCCTCACAACATTTAGACTTAGGTTGGGTCATAGTTGGGGAAGTATGCTTAGGAGGAGCTCATAGACCAGCAGATATGAACTCTTTCAAGACAAATGTGTTGCCTAGTGGGCGCACTTCTCTGTTCAGCCCATGCACTAGCTATATACAGGTAAAAGAGACCTTTAATGCTTGTAAACAACAGTCATACACCCCCTCATTGTGTTATTTAGGAACTGCAACTCAGAATGTGGGCAGTTTAGATGATAATGTGTTTGTTACTACTCCAAACGATGACAAACCTGCTATGTCTATTCCAAATGGTATGTTCCTTGATGTAGTAGAAAAAGAGATGTTTATTGATGAAGCAAATTACTGGGTAGCACCCCTACCATTTCGCTCACCTCGTCTTAGACTACCAAACAACTTAGAGCAAGCCCAGAAAAGACTACTTGCTCTACAGCGTTCCTTTGTGAAAAAACCTGAAATGAAAGAACATTTTGTTAACTTTATGCAAAAGATCTTTGACCATGACCAAGTAGAACCTGCCCCACCATTGGAAGCAGGTGAGGAGTGTTGGTACCTACCAATCTTTGGTGTCTATCACCCTCAGAAGCCAGGACAGATCAGAGTAGTTTTTGACTCAAGTGTTCAGTTTGAAGGCATCTCACTGAATGACACACTCCTCAGTGGGCCTGATTTAAATAATACACTACTAGGTGTCCTTTTACGTTTCCGCAAAGAGCAAGTTGCAATTACCACTGATGTACAGCAAATGTTTTACTGTTTCATGGTTAGAGATCACCGTAACTATTTGAGATTTCTTTGGTTTCGTGACAATGACCTTAACAAAGAAATTACAGAGTTCAGGATGAAGGTACATGTCTTTGGGAACAGCCCTTCCACAGCCATAGCCATTTATGGTCTAAGACAAATAGCAGAGCAAGGAAAGAGTGAGTATGGTGAAGATGTAGAACAGTTTATCTTGAGGAATTTCTATGTAGATGATGGACTCGCATCTGTGCCTACTGAAGCTGAAGCAGTCAGTCTCCTGCAGAGAGCTAAGGACATGCTCGCAGGATCAAATCTCAAGCTACACAAAGTGGCTTCCAACAGAAGTTCAGTAATGGAAGCATTTCCTGCAGATGACAGAGCTAAAGATCTTAAGGACCTTGTTTTAGGTGTTGATCCTCTACCTCTCCAAAGGAGCTTAGGAGTAAGTTGGAACTTACAGACCGACAGTTTCACTTTTCAAGTGTCTAAAGAGGTAAAACCTTTCACACGGAGAGGTATCCTGGCTACAGTAAACAGTCTTTATGACCCACTTGGGTTTGCATCTCCAATCACTATGCAAGGTAAATCTTTAGTAAGAGAACTCTCAACAGATCAATGTGACTGGGATTCCCCACTCTTACCAGATAGAGAAGCTCAATGGAGAGCATGGACAGAAGACCTGATCGATCTTGAAGATCTCAGTATTCCCAGACCCTATGTGCCAGTGTCACTATCGTCCACAGTAAGAAATGAGGTATGTGTTTTTTTCTGATGCTTCTACTGTAGCGATAGCAGCTGTAGCCTATCTCAGAGTCATAGACATTAGTGGTCAATGTCATGTAGGGTTTATTATGGGCAAATCTAAACTAGCTCCAAGACCAGCCCATACAGTGCCATGTCTAGAATTATGTGCAGCTGTTTTGTCAGTTGAGCTAGCTGAACTTATTACTGAAGAAATGGACATTGAACCTTATGCAGTTAAATATTACACTGATAGCAAAATTGTGTTAGGTTATATTCACAATACTTGTAGGAGATTTCATGTATATGTCTCAAACAGAATAATTCGTATTAGAAAATCTACTAATCCAGATCAGTGGCATTATATTAACACCAGTCAGAATCCAGAAGATCATGGTACTAGACCAATTCAGGCAGCTCACCTAAAACATACCAACTGGTTCTCAGGCCCAAATTTCTTACATCAGGCAGATTCAGGAGATCAATCTGAAGCTGAAGTATTTGACCTCATTGAACCAGATTCTGACAGTGAGATCAGACCTGAAGTGACAGCTTTAATAACTGAAGTGTATGAATGCCAGTTAGACTCACATAGATTTCTCAGATTCTCAGTGAGGGAAGTCCCTTGTGAGAGGTATAGCAACACTTATTCACATTGCTAAGTCATTTTCCAGCAGCACTCAAAAGGAGTCGTGTACAGGCTCGGATTGCTGCAAAGGGTTATGCCATTCCTTAGATTTCTTGCAAGCTGAAACAGTGATTATCAAATGTATCCAACAAGAGGTGTTTTCGGTAGAGAAAAGGTCTTTATTAAAAGAAAAGAAAATCCCTGATCAAAGCCCAATCAAATGTTTGAATCCTATAATTGACAAAGACGGATTGATTAGAGTAGGAGGGCGTTTGCTTAATGCAGACATGACTGAAAATGAGAAACATCCTCATATAATTCCTGCCAACCATCACATAGCTACACTCTTAGTTAAACATTATCATGAAAAGGTAGCACATCAAGGTCGTAATTTCACTGAAGGTGCTCTACATTCAGCAGGCTTGTGGATCATTAGAGCTAAAAAACTCATTTCCAGTGTTGTTCACAAGTGTGTCACCTGTAAGAAGCTGAGAGAAAGGCTGCAGGAACAGAAAATGTCAGATCTCCCGACAGACAGACTTACTGTAGCTCCTCCATTTTTGCATGTAGGGCTTGATGTCTTTGGTCCTTGGAATGTAGTATCTCGCTATACTAGAGGACACTCTGCAGAGAGTAAGAGATGGGCTGTGATGTTCACTTGTTTAAGCACTAGAGCAGTTAATTTGGAGCTGATTGAATCTATGTCATCTTCAAGCTTCATTAATGCTCTGAGAAGATTTCTCTCCCTTCGTGGACCAGTTAAGCAATTCCGATCTGACAAAGGGACAAACTTTGTAGGAGCCTGTAAGGAACTACAAATGAACTCAGATGATCCTGAGATTCAAAACTATCTACTGGATCAGGGATGCACCTGGACTTTCAATGCCCCTCACTCATCTCATATGGGAGGAGTGTGGGAGAGAATGATTGGTGTGGCTAGACGTATTCTAGAATCAATGTTGATGCAAAGCAAAAACACTCGACTGTCCCATGAAGTGCTTACTACATTGATGGCTGAAGTTACAGCTATAATGAACGCTAGACCATTGGTTTCTATTTCAACAGACCCTGAGAGACCTGAAATTCTTACACCAGCAATGCTCTTGACTCAAAAGGCTTGTGCAACATCAGCTCCACCTGGTGAGTTTACCTTGAAGGAACTTTACAAGTGCCAGTGGCAGCAAGTTCAGAATCTTGCTGAAACCTTTTGGAAACATTGGAGGCAAGAGTACCTGTCAAGATACAGCGCTACACTACCCTCAGATGAGGGTTGGGTTGCTAAAGATGGTGTCCACGACTAGGAATGTGTATACATAAAGGTTAATATATAATATTGTGTTACACAAAGAATATATATAAAACCATGTGAAAAAGTACTTAAAAGGTAAAAGATTAAAAACAAAAAAAATATATATAGGATGTGATATTAAAATGTATTAAACAAACATTTTATTAACATAAACTGACAGTTAAAAATACAGTTACAAATAGATTCAACAATCTAATGGATTGCCCCATACAATGTCCAAGAAATTATGTCCTATGTAACATACAAGTGTTTAAGTCCCATACCAAAATGTCCAAAGCAAATGTTCAAGGTTAATATCCAAAAAAAAAAAAATGATAATATGTCCAAAGTTGGTGTAAAAATCAAAAAGGTGAAAAAATGTAAGAAATATAAAAAATATATTAAATATTTTATGAAAAGATGAAAAAATGAATAAAAATATATAAAAAATATATGAGTTATGATCAGCAACCCATATGGAAGGAATATAGTATATGTGATAGTGAATAATTCTCGTGAGGTGTACACCTAAAAAGTGTGTATAAAAATATGTGTATATAAAAGGGTGTGGTAAAAAATGTGTCATAAAAAATGTGTCATAAAAAAGGATTCAAAATCCTGGTGAAATAAATAAAGTCCAAATTGCTCAAAAAAAATGTGTATATAATTCCAAGTATTCCAAATGTGAGTGTAGAAAGTGCTGGGTTGATGTTCCTCTTCTTAAAAGGTTATCAAATGTAATGGGATATCCTCCTGTACCTAAAAAAGTGTACAGAAAATAGACATAGTGCAATAAAATCACTTTAGAATGACAACAACAGTATTCTACTCACCAGATATATTCTGAGCTGCAATACCAGTGTATAGCCAACGCGTTTCGGTCCTCAGAGACCTTTCTCAAGACTGGTTTTATTGCACTGTGTCTATTTTCTGTACACTTTTTTAGGTACAGGAGGATATCCCATTACATTTGATAACCTTTTAAGAAGAGGAACATCAACCCAGCACTTTCTACACTCACATTTGGAATACTTGGAATTATATACATATTTTTTTTGAGCAATTTGGACTTAATTTATTTCACCAGGATTTTGAATCCTTTTTTATGACACATTTTTTATGACACATTTTTTACCACACCCTTTTATATACACATATTTTTATACACACTTTTTAGGTGTACACCTCACGAGAATTATTCACTATCACATATACTATATTCCTTCCATATGGGTTGCTGATCACAACTCATATATTTTTTATATATTTTTATTCATTTTTCATCTTTTCATAAAATATTTAATATATTTTTTATATTTTTTTACATTTTTTCACCTTTTTGATTTTTACACCAACTTTGGACATATCATTTTTATTTTTATTTTTTTGGATATTAACCTTGAACATTTGCTTTGGACATTTTGGTATGGGACTTAAACACTTGTATGTTACATAGGACATAACTTCTTGGACATTGTATGGGGCAATCCATTAGATTGTTGAATCTATTTTTAACTGTATTTTTAACTGTCAGTTTATGTTAATAAAATGTTTGTTTAATACATTTTAATATCACATCCTATATATATATATATTGTTTTTAATCTTTTACCTTTTAAGTACTTTTTCACATGGTTTTATATATATTCTTTGTGTAACACAATATTATATATTAACCTTTATGTATACACATTCCTAGTCGTGGACACCATCTTTAGCAACCCAACCCTCATCTGAGGGTAGTGTAGCGCTGTATCTTGGCATTTCTTTTTACTCTTAACTTTTGGAGTCTGGTTGGGAGACTCCGCCTATATCAGATATAGCTTGTATGGTATTATTGTGGCGCTGATAGATATACATTCATTTGAACAGCAAGAGTACCTGTCATCACTCCAAACAAGAAGAAAATGGAATGAGGAGAAACCAAATGTTCAAGAAGGAGATCTTGTATTGTTGAAAGACTCAAGTAAAGCGCAATGAATGGCCAATGGGTCTTATTATAAAAACCATTCCTAGTGGTGATGGTAAAATTTGTAAAGTAGAGGTCAAAATCATTAAACAAGGGACTGCTAAAGTATACCTCAGACCTGTGTCAGATTTGATTGTTCTTTTTCAAAGTAAAGAGTTATCTGGTTGAATTTAATAATAATTTATAGATCATGTAATAGTGGTATATGTTTATACCAGGCGGGGAGTGTTCTGTCTATTATATGCTTATTATGTTCATGTTGATGACATCTGGTGGTTTCATGTTGCAATTACAGCTTGGTTCCTCTCAAGAATAAAACAGGAAGTGTTAATAAAGTTTGTTAATAAAAAGTTTACTTTCAGTTTCTCAGCAGCCATCTTAGCTTCGAGAAGCATGGAAATCAGCTCTTAATATTTGCCTCTAAACATACATATGCCTGTAAGTTATTGTTTGCTAAGAGTTCATTGTACATTTGAATTGCATTGCTATTTGCTGTAAGGATTAAATGTAAGCTCTCTGTGTTAGAAACATGTATTATTTATTGTATGTATTGCAAGCACCACGTGTAACTACATATTGTAATTTCAACTTTTCTTATTGTATTGCAGTTTTACAAAATAACTATTCAGAAGTAAAATCAGTTTGGAATAAACACAAAGCTATTTCTGTCTGGTTTGTTAACTAGCTGTCTAGTTATCAGTTAATGAGGACAGTACACCACTCAATTTGGTTTACTTGTATCCTTCCCTCTGACCTTGGTCTAACTTTGCTGTTCTCATCTGGGCCTCACTTATATCTTAGTGTGCAATCAACTAATTTAGTAATCTTAGCTGGTTGCAGAGGCCGGTAATCGTAAAATCAGGGGACAGCATTTGCAGGGAACTTCATATTCTAAGTGAACATCTTGTAAGTGGTAGCACTAAGAATCATACAAGAATTGAAGAAGATTTGAACTACCACAGAGGCAAGCAAACATATTTTCATTGTTTTCTACATTTACTGTTTATGTGTTTTATGGCCTGCTTTTCCATTTTACAACCTCATGCCTACTTAACAGATCTCTTATTCATGTATTACCCTTCTCTACATGTAGTTTTTATATGCCCTTTTCTCCTATCTTGTCCCTATCTTAGCTCTCACAAACTACTTTTCATTCTGAAATCTCTGTCACTAAACTGCAACAATTCACATAAATACTTGCACTGTTACAAATCTCCTTCTCACCCACTCTTTCCCCCCATCTTGCTGCTTTTAGCATCAGGGGATATTTATCCTAATCCTGGACCCTCATTCATTCTCACCCTTACCCAGTCAAACACACAACTTACAGAAATTTTAATAAAAGAAATACACATAACCTCATTTTTATTCCATGCCTCCCAAAAGCACAATCCAATCACTTGTGCACTATGGAACTCTTGCTCTGTATGCAACAAACTTACCTCTATCCATGACCTGTTCATCTTCTACTTCCTTAACCTCTTGGCCCTCATCGAAACCGGTCTCTGTCTCTCAGACACAGCTCTCCCCTGCTGCTCTTTCTTATAGGGGGCACTTCAGTCATGCACCCAGGCCTGGCAACATGCAAGGAGGTGGTGTTGGCATTCTTCTTTTTCCCCACTGCACTTTTTAATACATACCCCCCATTTCTTCCCTCACATTCTCTTCCTTTGAAGCCCATACAATTTATTAATTTTCACCCCTATCTGTTCCAGTTGCCTCACTCCTCTGCCAACGTCTTGCATTACAAATGTAGGCTGCACTCCTAATCCACTGCCCTCAGTCTTTTCTCCACTTTCAATACTCTACTACCACAACAACAATAACCAATCCTCAAAAATCACTGCAAACATTCAAACTCAGCCTACTCAAAAACTAAGCACATTACTACTGTTACAGAGGTTCCTGCTCTCCTTTCATTTTCCCAACTTACTACCTATCCCCTTGATCCTATTTCCTCACAACTGCTATCTTCCCTTTACCCTACTCTTACACCCATCCTCACACATATTCAACCTCTCCATTTAATCTGGTACATTTCCATCATTCCTTAAACATGCCCTAATTACACCTATCCTTAAAAAAAGTCACTTCATCCAACATCCCCTCCAACTATCGCCCAATTCTCTTCTTCCCCTCACCTCTACTTCTTTAGCAAATTGTTTGTAAATGCTTATCACACTATTTCTCATATAACCATATTCTCAAGCCTTTGCAATCTCGCTTTCGCCACTAACATTCTACCAAAACTGCAATCACCAAGGTGACAAACAACCTGCTTACTGCCAAGTCTAAAGGTCACTACTCCATGCTAATCCTTTTAGACCTCTCTGCAGCCTTTGACACTGTTCACCATGCACTGCAGCTCCAGACCCTTCAATCCTTGGTTATTTGTGACACAGCTCTACTGTGGCTCTCTTACTACCTGTCTGACAATACCTTTAGTGCATCCTTCTCTGGCTCTTCCTCCTCCACTTCTCTCTGTTGGGGTACCTCAACACTCATTCTTTTCTCAGTCTACACAACATCTCTAGGCTCTTTAATCAAGTCCTGTGGGATTCAGTATCATCTTTATGCTGAAGACACCCAAATATGCCTTTCTGCACAAGACATTTTCTCTTCCCTCCTTAGTCATGTCACCAGCTGCCTAGCTAATATGCTGTCTGCATTTATCATTCTAGTGAAATGCTTGTGCTCACTGGCGGCCAATTGGCCGCTAGCAGAGGCTGTCAATCATCCCAATCATATCGTATCGGGATGATCCTGGTGGACAGGTTAAGGAGCAGCAAGCCTGAAACAATGGGCCTCTGAAGTAGCATTTGCGGCTTCATAAATGGAGCCCTAAGTCTTTAACCAACTCCTGCCACTAATAAATTTAAAATTTTAACCCCAACATACAAAGCCCTCAACAACAGTGAACCCTTCTTTATTTCTGCTCTTGTCTGCAAATACTCCCAAACCTGTTCCCTTTAATTCTGCCCAAGACCAATCTTCTCCCCTCATCTTTCATTACTTCCTCATACTCTCGTCTGCAAGACTTTTCTAGAACTGCACCTATCATATGGAACTCCTTGTCGTGCTCAGTTAGACTTGCCTCTAGTCTCAAAAACTTTGTGTTCCTTAAAATCATATCTGTTCAGGGATGCATACAACTTATTTTAATTTAAATGTCTCTACCACGTATATTTTCCCATGCACTTCAACTTTCCCATGTACTTCCTTTAGAATGTAAACTCACAAGTCCACTCATCCTGTTTATCACTTTATGTAAAGATAGTTTAAAGGTTACAGTAACTCAAGGACAGGGCCTTTATATAAATGTCTTCTGATTATTTTACTCCATAACTGCATATTTAATGTTACGGCACTGCATAATATGTTGGTGCTTTATAAATAAATGTTAATAATATAAAAATGTTTAGGATCCAACGAAAAAATGTTCACATTTAATTACATGAAAAAATATATAGTTTCACTTTATAATCTTGTTATCAAAGACAAGGGCCAAAAAGCCAATGTAAGCGGGATCGTGTCTGGCTAGACCATATTTCACAACACACGTCAAGGCCATAGGTTTGCCAGCCTTTATTGAAGAAAATAATGGAGACT
Source organism: Bombina bombina (assembly GCF_027579735.1). Classification (NCBI taxonomy): domain Eukaryota; kingdom Metazoa; phylum Chordata; class Amphibia; order Anura; family Bombinatoridae; genus Bombina; species Bombina bombina. The sequence continues at coordinate 79,747,856 of NC_069500.1, read as the reverse complement.
TCGGAATCAACAGATTTTACATAGGAAATGAACATGGAAATTCAGTAGTTGCAGAAAAACTCTATTTTACAATTTGATATAGTTTAGTACAACAAAATTCTTCATACAAATCATCTTCATTCACACAATTCTAGCTAAATACATTTAACAACTTTCTGCAAATTCATTAATTCTATTTCTTATTTATGGCACAGTGTAAGTGAAGACAAACTGTCAGATACATCAAAATGATTAACTAAATAAGAGTACAATTTTACATGTTTGAAATGAAGGTTTTACATTGTAAAAAACAAAAGGGATAAAAATGTTCGAGGAGCAGATAGACAAGGGAGCCTGTCTGTAAAAAATATTTGAGCAAATAAGGGAGATAATGAATATAAGAAAGGACTGGCAACCTTACGAGGCCTCTCCCCTTCATCAGGTGTCAAACATGATAAAAATATATATATACATAGTTTTTGTCATGAAAAAGGCTGTGTGAAAACTGTTTATTTTGATTATGAATTTACAGGAAGCAGTAGAGATCCCCCAGCATAATTTGTGCACCCCCCCTTTCATCCCTTGATTCCCCACGACTACTCTGCCTAGGCCAACCCCCATGTCCTATGACAGACCCCGCCCATGACACACATAGTCCCGTCCTTTGGTTGCAGCCGATGGGCCTCTAGGAAGTACCCAATCATATGTAATTTCTTGTGACCCAACAGACAGGAAGTGTTCAACTGGTCCATGGGATAGGAGCTCCCCCAACTGTATTGGTGGACAGTGACATAGCCCATAAACATAAGAACAAAATTACCTTGACTCTAAGTTTAAGTATTGTGTGGACAATCACAATCTAATCATTTAAATATTAAATGATTAATAATTGGATTATTATTATTATTAGATTATTAATTATTATTAACACATCAAAGGCTGCAGAAGAGCCCTTTATGTTGTTGACCTGATAACAATGATTCATTTTCATTGTTAATCTGCAACACTTAATATTATCGTTTAGTGACAATGAATCAATTTGACATGTGCCAGTCCTGTCTTCTGATCACAATCCAAATTCTTGATACTTAACAATATTTACAGGACCATTTTTGACTTTTTGAATGTCACAGATAAAAGGGCTTGATAAACTCAGGAAAACAATTTTACATTTATTGCTAAGTACCCCAAACATTATGAATGTAACACTGGTTTTGTGCATGGGTAAAAACAATGAAATTACCTGCTATACTGGATGAAGAAACATCACTAAATAGATACAAACCCTTTCTGCTCAGTAAGAAAAACTAAGAAAAATCATAATCACTTGTAAATCGAAAAAAATAAATAAGATTAATATTCAAACGCACGCTACCCCTATACCCATAATGACCATTTTCAAAGCCCTTAAAATACATACACACATATTTGTATGGTTTTGGAGCAACAGGTTAACTGTATCTATTATCATCACTATACACTATTAAAAAGGGACTAATCAAGGGGTCGGAGCCTATAGCTGTTGTGGAAGGACGGGTTTGTGGGGAGCTCCTAATTTATTCTGGGCTATTCTGGGTTATTTCCTCTTGCAATTGATTTATAATTCTAAGGATACCAGTTAAGGTGCCCAGAGAAACCCCAGAGAAGTCTGTGAGTGCTTTCACGAAGGTGGATCTTCCTATAATCCTCAGCTCAACTACTTGGTGACTAGCCACATGGCAGGGAGTCCTGCACTGGGACTCTGTTCTCTCAAGTTGTTGGGGCATGTTTCCCCTTTAAGATCGTAAGATCATTGGCAGCAAAAAGTTCTGCACTAGTATGAAGACTCAGCAACTTACTGGATGCTTTTTGTACAGCCGTATTAGTAGAATTAAGAGGAGCCTTCCATCCCTCCTTCTTTGATGACAGAGTTTACAGCCGATCTCTACCTCGCAAGGATCAGACTCTGAAGAGGATGTGAATGAGATTATGACAAGAGATATAGCTCAGACCGACTTTCCTATTTTGGAGCTGCAGAGGTTGACATCAGAACCCCTGACTGTTACCATAGTGGAACAGGTTGCTCCCTATACTGACTGGGGACCCGCGTTCACATGCTGGGGAGAAACCTCTCAGCTGGATTGGTTGGTGCACTACAGCAACAAGCAGCTTATCTGGAGAGATACTGGCACATCATTTGAGTGAAGTGTGGACGCTCCCAGCTCTGGCCGATTGCCCCCTTTTACAGTGGCCCTTTGTGCAAGAAACTACCATAGGATATTTCTGTAGGTTGTTTATAGGATAAGTTTCCAACAATACATAATCATCAGTAGTACGTATGTTTTGGAAACTTTCTACTCCATAATGACCTAATACCTTTTCAGTACTACCAAGTATTATCACACTTTTGAGCCACTTCTTTATAACCTAGCTTTATCCTTATGATGGCAACTATGTCTGAGAGTCATTAATACGCAATGCTAATTTGATCTTACCATAGCCTAAGAATGTACAGTTACCTGTTTATATATTGACATTATATGTTCCCCATACTTACAACCTGAGGAGTACTATGGGTTAAAGAAACATACTTTATGCTTACCAGATCAATTCCTTTCCTTCCTGGCAGGGAGAGTCCATGACTTCATTCCTTACTGTTGAAAAATACAACACCTGGCCATCACGGCTAATAGCTAATAGTATTAACAGGCTTCTCTCCCTTCTTAGACTTTAGAACAGTGTTTAGGCAAATGGAACAAAATTGAGCAGGCAGGCAAACCACAGCCTAATTTTACATTTTTCTTATCCCTATTTTTAAATTTATCGTATCGTTATTTATAATTATTTTCTGCAGTCTACTTTATTCCCCAAACATGCATATTTGAGCTATGTGCATATTTGCGCTACCTCAAATTGTTTTAATAATATTGTTATATTACAAACATTTTTGGGAAATTTGTAATTTAGAGGTTAGACGAGTTTGAAATAACTTGGCATAAATACACCAATCTATTTCTCTATTTGGTAACAGTGAAAACGATCTCCTTAGGAGTGATGTCTGCAGCAGGATCTTAGGAAATGAAAGAGACTGCACCCGGTTCTGTGGTGTGTAAGACAGGACCTCCCCTGCTATGAAAAAAGGCGCTAAACTATTCTGAGCTGCGCAGCACTTCAAAAACAAAAAGTTAAACCAGGATCCATGTTGTGGAACAGGCACAGTCTCTCAAGTGTGACAGTCTTGCAGCAGCGCTTCTGACATGGACTTGAGTGTGTAACAGCAAGCAGTGAAACTCGTCAACACTGATTGCTCAGGAGCTGTTAGCGACAGTCTGGATGGGTTCACAGAAAAACTTTCTCTGCATCTCCAGACTCTAACTTTCACCAATACTCTCACTGAGATGCTGACATGATTACTTTAAACTCCAGTCCTTCTTGAAGGGAACATACCCATTACATGACTATCCAAATCTTCTGACACTTCTCTGACACCTCCTAGAGTGACGAAAGGCAAAGAATGACTGAGGGATAGGGGAAGTGTTGTATTTAAGCCTTTGGCTGGGGTCTCTTTGCCTCCTCCTGGTGGCCAGGTGTTGTATTTCCCAACAGTAAGGAATGAAGTTGTGGACTCTCCCTGCCTTATGGAATGAAATTAGTGTTTGCAATTGAATGTGTTTATACTATAGTGTATAGTATGTGTTTATGTCTATGCCATAGTGTATGCTATATATATTTATGTTCCCTACACTAATAACCTAAATCACTGTAACACAATATTCAGTCTATTAATATAACTCGTTGTCTGCCTGTTAATATAACTAGCTCCTATAATATCTACAGTTCTAGCTAAGTTGTCAGTTATATTTATTATATTAACTGTTAGTACTTATATTATATAGAGGTTCATACTTTCCTACTCTGAATATAGAGTTACGCCCTCCTCCTTAGTAGACCCAATATTTACCTTGAGGGGAAACTATATTCCAGGGGAGGTTACCAGCTTTATACCAAATGTGGCTGATATACCATTTAATTTAGCTTTTTCTATATACCATGTGTCCTAGGTATATTATTATAATTTTTATGTACATAACTTTTGAACTATGTGTTATAAGCATTTAGGAAATCTCATTTAACACATTAACCGTACATTGTATATACGCTATCTACGTCTCCACCGCCCACAGCTTGGACCTTTCTGACATAAAAGAATACTTACCATATATTGTCTTTTTATCATATACTAATATAGCAATCCAAGAGTGACCAAAAAGATATACTTGCTTATTATTATCTTTTCTACAGTTCATCTATAGTTTGTCTTTATTATGTTTATATCACAGTAAAAATAGAAAGAGGTTTTTTTCAGTTTAGCTCCAAAAGTCTCCCTTGTTTGCATCAGCCTCGAATAACCTGTTTATTTAGCGTGGATGTCCTCATTCTTGGAAGTGACTAGAGTATTAGGCTTAATATCTACACATTATGTACCTTGTCTTTTTCCAGGAATGCATATTGCCAATTATAATGCTATGTCACATGCTGTCTGTATTCCGATATTGCTAATGTGTTTTACACTATTCCACATTGGTTGTATGCCTTATTTCAAACCTCAAAAAAAAAAACAACAAAAAAAAACATACAGACCCTGTGATGTAATTGCTAAAACTACAAAACCACTGTTTGTCCTTAAAGGGATACTAAACCCAAATGTTTTCTTTCATATTCAGATAGAGCATGCGATTTTAAGCAACTTTCTAATTTATTCCTTTTATCAATTCTACTTCATTATCTTGCTATCTTTATTTGAAAAAGCAGGAATCTGAGTTTAGGAGACAACCCATTTTGGGTTCAGCACCCTGGATAGCTCTTGCTGATTGTTGAAAAGAAGCAGCCAATCAGCTTCATCAGCAAGGTCGGATTGGCCAACCAGATCACCAGGAGATTTCACAGTGGGCCTTAGCATATGGGGCGTGACAGCTACAATGTAAAGGGGTGGTACTACTGGTGAGGCAATCCAGCTTTATCACCGCTTTTCTTTTCTCCTCTGAGTTACACATATTAAGTTCACAAATTATTCCCTTGTACGTTTTATTTCCTAAACCATGCACCATTTTCGTGGCCCTCCTTTGAATAGTGTAGTGTCTTCTCCAGATCACACTATAGATAATTAGTGATGTCGTGAACCTAAAAAATGGGTTCGCGAACGGCGGACGCAAACTTCCACAAAAGTTCGCGAACGGGCGAACCGCCATAGACTTCAATAGGCAGGCGAATTTTAAAACCCACAGGGACTCTTTCTGGCCACAATAGTGATGGAAAAGTTGTTTCAAGGGCACTAACACCTGGACTGTGGAATGCCGGAGGGGGATCCATGGCAAAACTCCCATGGAAAATTACATAGTTGATGCAGAGTCTGGTTTTAATCCATAAAGGGCATAAATCACCTAACATTCCTAAATTGTTTGGAATAACATGCTTTAAAACATTAGGTATGATGTTGTATCGATCAGGTAGTGTAAGGGTTACGCCCGCTTCACAGTGCGCAGTGTAGGTGATATACCTGCCCTGACCATGCTTTGCAGACCAGGTATCAGTGGTCAGATGGACCCTTGCCCCAACACTGTGTGCCAGACATGCCATTATAGTAGACTTATATGGCTTTGGCGTTGCTTTTTGGTAATTAGAAGGCTGCTAAATGCCACTGCGCACCACACGTGTTTTATGCCCAGCAGTGAAGGGGTTAATTAGGGAGCATGTAGGTAGCTTGTAGAGTTAATTTTAGCTTAAGTGTAGTGTAGTAGACCACCCAAAGTATTGATCTAGGCCCATTATGGTATATTTCATGCCACCATTTCACCGCCAAATGCGATCAAATAAAAAAAATTGTTCACTTTTTCACAAACTTTAGGTTTCTCACAGAAATTATTTACAAACAACTTTTGCAATTATGGCATAAATGGTTGTAAATGCTTCTCTGGGATCCCCTTTGTTCAGAAATAGCAGACTTATATGGCTTTGGCGTTGCTTTTTGGTAATTGGAAGGCTGCTAAATGCCACTGCGCACCACACGTGTTTTATGCCCAGCAGTGAAGGGGTTAATTGGGGAGCATGTAGGCAGCTTATAGAGTTAATTTTAGCTTAAGTGTAGTGTAGTAGACAACCCAAAGTATTGATCTAGGCCCATTTTGCTATATTTCATGCCACCATTTCACCGCCAAATGCGATCAAATTTAAAAAAAAACTTTCGCAATTTTAATTTTTTTCTCTCGCAATTTTAGGTTTCTCACTGAAATTATTTACAAACAGCTTGTGCAATTATGGCACAAATGGTTGTAAATGCTTCTCTGGGATCCCCTTTGTTTAGAAATAGCAGACATATATGACTTTGGCGTTGCTTTCTGGTAATTAGAAGGCCGCTAAATGCTGCTGCGCATCACACGTGTATTATGGCTAGCAGTGAAGGGGTTAATTAGGTAGTTTGTAGGGAGCTTGCAGGGTTAATTTTAGCTTTAGTGTAGAGATCAGCCTCCCACCTGACACATCAGACCCCCTGATCCCTCCCAAACAGCTCCCTTCCCTCCCCCACCCCACAATTGTCCCCACCATTTATTTTAATTTTTTAGCATATTTACATATGCTGTAGTGTAGCATCCCCCCTTAGCCCCCAACCTCCCTGATCCCCCCCCAAAACAGCTCTCTAACCCTCCCCATCTGCCTTATTGGCGGCCATCTTGGGTACTGGCAGCTGTCTGCTATTATTTCACAGTCAAAAAAGTGTTTGTTTTTTTTAAATGTACACTACTGTTACACCAGATATGAGTGGTGGCACTGGGCAAGTGGGCACAGTATACGCTGTGAGCCTGACACACAGGCTGGCAGGCAGGCAACTGCAATTAGATTACACAGGAAAATAAAAAAGCAGACTGATGTCCTAGCCCTAAAAAGGGCTTTTTGGGGTGCTGTCCTTACAGCAGATATCAGATGAGTCCTTCAGGACTGTAGTGGACACTGAATACACTAGCCTAGCTATCGATTTCCCTATTAAATCAGCAGCAGCTACACTGTCCCTCCTCTCACTAAGAATGCAGCTTCCGAATGAATCTAAAATGGATGCTGTCCAGGAGGTGGGAGGGTCTGGGAGGGAGGGTCTGCTGCTGATTGGCTGTAATGTGTATTCTGACTGTGAGGTACAGGGTCAAAGTTTACTCAATGATGACGAATAGGGGGTGGATCGAACATTGCATATGTTCGCCAGCCAAGGCGAACGCAAACATGCTATGTTCGCCGGCGAACTATTCGCAACATCACTATAGATAATCATTGTCACACAGTCATGGGTGAAATTGGGTTGTAGGAGTCATATAAAACAACAATCTGACAATTCTTTATTACAAACTATTATAATTTAATTCTGAAAAAAATATTGGGGAAAGGAGGATACCAGTAATCCCCTTGAACAAAATGGGATGTGTGCATTCTACAGACTCAATGGAATATAGGACAAGTCTTCAAATTTTTCCAATGCTGTGTTTAATTACCAGTCTGTCCCCGAGTACTGAGGTCACACTTTACTATGTAATCTCAAAATATTTCAGTGAAATCTCATGAGATCACAGTAAAGCAAACTTCCTTAAACCTAGGAAGGAAATAAAATGACTGGGCCTGCACACGCCATATGCACGATCCCTTGCATATCCGGGGCTTAACATCCTGATTGGCTGCTTAATGTCCCTTTACAATGGGATGTGGCTACTGAGCAAAAGAGGAGGTAAATAGCTCCTTTTTTACATAGAGAGGTTCAGGTAATGTTTTTTAGTCAGCTTCAAACAGATATGCAGCATCTCTTTCAAGTGATTCAACATTTGTGTATTGTGTCTTTTTAAGTGCCCATAGTTCAGAAAACAAACACAAGCACTATTACAAAAAAATTGCATTTTTATACAGCAAACCGAAAGTGATTATAACTGTATACACTATGGGTGTAAGAGCTTTCTCTGCACACACAACCAGTTTCCTTAAACAAACAAAACATCTAAAAATATGAGACACAGGTTATAAAAAAGACTACAAGTTGTTCACACCTTCTTACTAATCACCGTAACCGATTATTGAAGTTACTTTTTACAAGGTGCTTTTTACTTTTTACAAGGTGCGAAAATGTTTCCCAGTGACATTTACTATTTTTTGGACAACTCCTTCACAAATCTTTAAATTTGCAGAAATGAGAATGGTGATCCACAATATATGCTTTTGATTTGTAACTCATAGAAAAATTGTTGACATGTATATGTAATTATGAAATGATGCAAACAATTTAAAACAGACTCTACAAACGAAGCAGAAAACTCTGTAATTATTAGAAACTATAAACAATGATTATGTTATAAAAACTAGATGTGCATTGGGCGATTTATTTGCGCCACTTACCTCGGTAATAGTTCCTTCACTATATGTTACATCCAACTCCTCATATCTCTTGTCAGATAATAATTTGCATTTGTCTCTTCTATCTGTTAATGGACATGAAAATAAATGAAAATTACAATTGTGAATGTATCGGCTTTTAACGAATGAATTATTTAACATTAACAACAATCACAGAGAAACACTTGAACACTTTCATATGCAGTTCAGGACATTATCTAATCTTGTATACATTTGCATTGGCTAAAAAAGCTTTTAAAGGGTTGTAGACTACTAATGCTGTTAAAAGAAAAGTTTCTTATTAAAGGGATATAGCAGTTAAAACAGAAATATGCAGAAGTGTATTTCATTTTTGAATAGAAACATTCGTGCAATGAACTTGTATTATCAAAAATTCTTCTTGCAAAATGTATTAATGTTTCAAGGGCATATGTACGTATGCAGCTTATGCCCAGTGCACCTGAATTCAAACACTGCTGCTGCTAACTTGTAAGTACAAAATACTTTCCTTATTGTAAAACATGTTTTCCTGATTCCGCTATTAGTCTGAACAGGGGTGTTCCATGGGTGTATCTGAAAGTTCTACACCAGGCCTTGTGTATTCTCTAAACATTTTCCCCCTGCAGTTCTTGCTGTTTTTTTCTCACAAACTGAAAGGTGCAGCGCCGGTGTCAAAATATGTACCAGCATTTCATTTTTAATGTGTACCCCAAGCTGATGTCTGTCACATGATACAGGGGCCAGAAAATGGGAGAAAAAAATAAATTTGTCAGAAATGCTTATTTGAAATTCAGAGTGTTATTGCTTTGTCTTTTTATCATGCATTTGTTAATTAAGCAATTCTACTGCATTGAGTGGTCCTTTAACTAAAAAATTGCGTCAGTAGTGCGAGGTCTTTCATACAATTTTGACAAAGGCAAATGTTAGGTTTATCTCACTATAGTGTGAAGGAGAGAGACATGCATTGCAAGATAATGTGCAAAAAAAGCTCCCAAAGAGCTTGTGAGATTTCTCTCCATGCCGGCGAGTTTGATTACCTGGCCCAGCATGTTTAGTTTTTGTTTAGCACTTGTTTTTGCAGTACAGCAAAGTTTTGCAGAGTGTGAAGGGACATATTTATTGTGATTCATTCAGTTCTGTATTCTATTTGTGTGGGATTGTTTTGTAGCTCCTCTTTATAATGTGATGTTAATATGAAATCTAAATAAGTAGCAATGTAGCATAAATAAAATGTATGCTTACAGGATAAATTAATTTCTCTTTCATGATGGAGAGAGTCCACGACACAAATAATCACATGTAGGAATATTCCTCTCCTGACCACTAGGGGGAGGCAAGACACACCCCCACCATATTGTTCCCACTACCCATGGTCACACATAAAGCCAAGTAGACAAGAAAAAAAGAAAAGAAAAAAAGATAAAGCAGGGCAAAGTAGTACAAAACAAGTACTGCCACCACAAACAAAAAGAAAGAGCAGGGCTTTTGGACTCATCATGAAAGAAATTAATTTATCAGGTAAGCATAAATTATGTTTTATTTTGCCAGATGGTGAACGTCTATGAGTCATCACATGTGGGAATCAATACTCAATACTCACCACTGTGAATAGGGGGGGGAGGATAAACAGTGAAGAACACTATCATCCAGGCACTATGGCCCACAGAACTTTCTTGCCAGAGGCAGAATCAGAGGAAGCATACACATCAAAGTAATAAAACTTATAAAAAGTGTGCAAAGAAGACCAATTATCTCTGTTACAAATCGGTTAAATAGAAGCCTCATTACAAAAGGCACAAGAAGAAGCAACTGCTCTAGTGGAATGAGCAGCAATGTGCTCAAGGGGGAGTTTTCCCTGCAACCAAATAAGCTTAGTGAATTAAGGCTTTTCCAAGCTGCTAAAGTAATAGCCGTAGCTTTCTGACATTTTCAAGGCCCTGAAAAATGAGCAAATAGAGATGAAGAATGTCTGAAATCTTTTGTGGCTTCCACATAATATTTATTTGAGAGCTCTTGCAAAATCCAAGTTATGTAGAAGATACTCCTTAGAATTCTTAGGAGCTGAATTCTATGGAGTTGGACAAAAAGAAGTAATCAGTTTTCTGAAAACCTTAAGAAGAAAATAATAGCTAGTACGAAGAACAAAAAATTCTGATGAAGAATCAGAAAAGGAGGTTTGCGTGACAAAGCTGAAAGCTCAGAGACCCTTCTAGCTAAATAGATAGAAGAAAAAGAACATTACAGGGAAAAGCTAAAGGTCTAAACCAGTCATCAGCTCAAAAGGAGGAGTTTAAGAACCCTTAAACCCAGATTAAAGGAGGAGAAACTCTCAGACAGAATTAAGCTTTCAATCGCCTTGCAGTCAAATTCAGAGTTTCCAGATCTTAATAAAAGAAAGGTCCTTGAAAGAGAGAAAATCCTTTCTTAAAGGACTTACGCAAACCAAATCCTTCAAACAGAATTGCTGAGGCTTGTTTGTACTTGATTGTGGCTATCACTCAGGATAGCAACTCAAATGGAGTAAAAATGTAAATTAGGCACAAGGGCATCTATCAAACTCGCCCAAGGGTCCTGAGACCTGGCACAATACTATGGCATTTTGTGATCCAAGTGAGAAGCCATGAGATCTCTCTCTAGCAAACCCCAACATCTCACAATTTGGTCAAAAACCTTCTTGATTTGGAGACTATTCCCCTGGGTGAAAAGACTGGCGGCTAAGAAAGTCTGCCTCCCAATTATACACACCCAGAATGTGGATGGCTGAAATCCTGCAATGATGGAGCTCTGCCCAACTGATGATACAGAATACTTCCTTCATTGCTAAGGGACGAGTTCCTCCCTGATGATTGACAAAACCAACTGCCATGATGTTGTCTGACTGTAATATCAGAAAAGAGTGCCAGAAGCTGGGCCAACTCTGGAAAACCTTGAAGCGTTCTAGAATTTTTATTGGTAACCTCGCCTCATGAGGAGACTCCCTGTTCTCTCCGAGATGCCCAGTCTGCCTCTCAACCTAACAGGCTGGCATCTGTGGAGATTTCTAACCCCACTGGGGGAAGAAATGAATCACCCTGAACCAAAGACAGTTAAATCTGCCACCACATCAGAGACTGTCTTGTCTTGTAATGTAACAAAATCCTCTTAGACAGATCCTCATAGTCTACATTCCACTGATGCAGAATTTGCCATTGTAGGGCCCGAAGATGTAATCTGTCAAACAACACTTTCTATAAAACAGTCTACTAGCATACAAACAAAAGAACCCTGAAAAAAGTTAAAGAAATAAAAATTGACGCCACCTCAGCAGACAAGATACTTCAAGCAGAGTTGCGGTTTAGATGAAAACTCCCAACCAAACATTATACATGTGCGATTCGGTTCGATTTTGAAAATTCGGAGATTCGGATCAAACCGAATCTCCGAATTAAAATAGTACCGAATAAATTCGAATTACTTCGGATTTATTCGGTACATTCGGATGGCCATGGATTACACTAGTATTGTACAGTACATTAGGTTATATCACTCTGCTATGGGTTACACCTAATGTACAGTACATAATACTAGTCTAATCCCACCTAACACTTACCGAAATTCTGAATTTCCAAACCGAATTGAACCGAATCCAGCCGAATTTATTAGAATCCGAATGAATCCGAAACAAATCCGAACCGAATTTATTTGAATCCAAATGAATCAGAAACAAATCCGAACCGAATTGATTCAAATTTTTCCGAATTCGAATCGCTCCGAACCGAAATTCGAAAAAATCCGAATCGATCCGAACTGAATTGCTTCGCCATGCACATGTCTACCAAACATCCAGAATGTTTCAAAGCACCCCAATAATGTTATTTTAAAGGGTCAATAAATTGGGTGTTTTTTTATTAAATACCTGCAAACACACACAATAAGTTTGCACTATTTATTAAAATACATTCAATCATCAAGAGGTTTAAGGGACATAAACCCCCCAAAAATTATTTTGTGTTTCAGATAGAACATACAATTTTAAACAACTTTCCAATACTTCTATTATCTTCTCTCTGAATATATATACAGGACTCAAAATTTCAGATTGTCAGCTACTAGCAAGGCCAAAATGTTACTCGCCACTTCTGATCGTACCCATTACCTGCCCACACAACACCCACTATACCACCCCCTCTTTGCATATTTTAAGCAATTGTGAAATACATTATTGTGCAGTCAATTTTAATATTTTTTAATTTTATACCTGAACAAATTAAATAATGCTACATACAGTAATAGATTAACAAAAATAAGTGCATAGCTGTTAGATACATCAACTTGGTGGTTCTGTGTAAGAAAACAGCTAGATAGAAATACAAAGTTGTTGAAGTAAGAGTGCTGACGTTCATGGAAGGCCATAGCAGACCTGGAGATTTTCTCTTAATAATTATTATCTCTCCCTTAAAGGGACAGTCAACACCAGAATTTCTGTTATTTAAAAAAAAAGATAATCCCTTTATTACCCATTCCCCAGTTTTGCATAACCAAGTTATAATAATACATGTTTTACCTCTGTAATTACCTTGTATCTAAGCCTCTGCAAACTGCCCCCTTATTTCAGTTCTTTTGACAGACTTGCATTTTATTCAATCAGTGTTGACTCCTAGGTAACTTCATGTGTGTGAGCTCAATCTTATCTATATGACACCCATGAACTAACGCCCTCTAGTGGTGAAAAAATGTGAAAATGCATTCAGATTAGAGGCGGTCTTCAAGGTCTAAGAAATTAGCATATATACCTCCTAGATTTAGCTTTCAACTATGAATACCAAGAGAACAAAGCAATATCGGTGATGAAAGTAAATGGGAAAATTGTTTAAAATTGCATGCCCTATTTGAATCATGAAAGTTTAAATTTCCACTCGCCAATGGCTAATAAAGAGTTCATATTTTGAGCCCTGATTATATATATATATATATATATATATATATATATATTATTTATTTATTTATTTATTATTATTATTGGGCCTTATTTTATCTTTCTCTGTCTTCCTTGCACTGTAACCTGCAATTACATCTAACAAGCACAATGTTCTCTACATGTTCTTATTTTATAAAGTGTATATTACAAATGAGCATAAACACACACATTTTTAAATGGAAAATAAAAAATCTGTAACCCAAGATGAAGGCAAATCAATGTAAAATATTTTCTAAAATGTTATGGTTTGCACTAATACAATGTGAAGTTAGATTTAAATAAACATATGAACACTACATATGGGGAGCTTAAAATATGCTGAGATGAAGCCAAATAGGTTGATTGTACATTGGGAACAAACAGTTACATTACAGTGTAAAAAAAAAACAAGTGTAAAAAAATTATTAATAAACACTATAAAGTGCGTATTGCAAAATTATTGTAGACATAAAATGTATGAAATTATGTAAAAGTCTTAGTATTAATGTTACTCTTAGCTTATTTTTTTTTAAGGGGCAGTAAAGTTTTTCCCCCTGTTATTGGGAAGTATGAGCACAATTAATAAGGATGTTCAGTGTCCCACCTTTTATAAAGCCATTGGATACTTCATCCCACGCAGGAGCATGCTACGGTAAAGTGATTGGCGCAACCGTTTAGGTTGCGATTTGAAAACAATCCTATGGCACAATTTAAATAAAAGGCAACAGAGCAGCTGACGGGCATTCTATTAAAGGAGAACTGGTACCATTTTGAGGACAAAATACACTGAAGACTGGCCTTTTAAAAAGCTAATAATCCTATTGATTGTGCACAATTATTGAAAACCATTTACTGTCCCTTTAAATACAAAATATACTATGGACTAGCCAATGGCTGGTGAATACTTTTGAGACACTCCATAACCAATGAAGCAACATGCAACTTGTAACTATTCACTTCTCTGGGTATAGAACGAGATCCACTGTGAAGGACACCGACATCACAAATTCCTTGAAAACATTGCAAAAGTCCCTATAAGAACAGTTACAAAGGTAGTAAATACAAATGTTATAATCTTAAAGGGACAGTCTACACACGAATTTTTGTTGTTTAAAAGATAGATAATCCCTTTATTACCCATTTCCCAGTTTTGCATAATTAACACAGTTATAATAATATAATTTTAACCTCTGTGATTATCTTGTATCTAAGCCTCTGCAAACTGCCCCTTTTTTCAGTTCTTTTGACAGACTTGCAGTCTAGCCAATCAGTGACTGCTCCCAGATAACTTCTTGTGCACGAGCACAGTGTTATCTATATGAAATACGTGAACTAACACCCTCTAGTGGTGAAAAACTGTTAAAATGCAATCTGAAAGAGGTGGGCTTCAAGGTCTAAGAAATTAGCATATGAACCTCCTACGTTAAGCTTTCAACTAAGAATACCAAGAGAACAAAGCAAAATTGGTGATAAAAGTAAATTGGAAAATTGTTTAAAATTACATGCTCTATCTGAATCGTGAAAGTTTATTTTGGCCTAGATTGGCCCTTTAATATAGCGACACATTACTTTGAGAAGGGGCACTTTACATATGCAAGAGAGTTCGAGCTAGGCCACAGTGTAGATGAGAAATCATGACCATGCCCTGATAACACCTTTCATTCAATATGGCGAGACTATTTTACCATAACAAAACAGCCTATTATTATTACAGATATTTACCTAACCAGTTTTGTAAGCAAGTATCCTACATGTTACTGTTGTAATTATTCATTTTCCAGGTAGATTGCAGTTTTCATTTGATGTGTGAGACTTGACACCTACTAACAAAAAGCTGGAAAAGACAAAGCGATTCTCAACTGGTTCTGAACATATCTTGCCTCTACAAGACCCTTAGACAACCTCATCTATGAAGCTAAGTATTTAAATATGTATATTTTTAGGTTTTTCCTTTGAGTTAGAAGGGACATTCCGGTCCAAATTTAAATGCACATAGATGAAATACATCTTTGAATAGAAACATATTTACACTATAGATGCACTGGCAAAAATGCTTCTAGTAAAAGTTATCACTGTTTTAGTGTTAACATTTTTCTCTGCACGTGCATGTGAAGCATAGCTAGATATTCAGTGCACCAGAATTTTAAATACTGCAGCCACTCAGATCATCACTGGGGCTTGTATCATGTCAGCAATTACAAATTGAGTCGTTACCAGATGGTACAAGCACCTTAGGCTCTCTGAGCAAGCGCTTTGTTTAAAATGCTGGTGCACAGGGCATACTTAAAGGAAAATTAAACCCACATTTTTTCTTTCATATTCAAATAAATAGAGAATACCATTTTAAATAACTTTCTAATTTACTTCTATTATCTAATTTGCTATATTCTCTTGATATTCTTTCCTGAAGCGCATATCTAGATAGGCTCAGTAGCTTCTGATTGGTGGCTGCACATAGATGCCTCATGTGATTGGCTAACCCATGTGCATTGCTATTTCTTTAACAAAGGATATCTAAGAATAAAGCAAATCAGATAATAGAAGTAAATTGGAATGTTGTTTGAAATTGTATTATCTGTCTGAATCATGAAAGAAAATGTTTGGGTTTAATGTCCCTTTAAACACACTTTTAAAATAGCTATAGCTTTTATTAGAAGCATTTTTGCTAATATATGTATATTACAAAAATCTATGGAAAGAGAAAACAGAAGCGCCACATGGCCCAATATTGTTTGGTCCAGAACTTGTAGATCTTAGAGTAATGAGTAAACTCACATTTAGTAGAGCACCTCAATTAGTGCTAAATATGCAGTCTGGGGTCTATTCGGTCACCCAGAAGACCAACTTCCTGCACAGGAGCTGATGTAATGGATAAAGCACCTCTTGTGATGCTATAGAGGCATGAAGGGATCAATTCAGTCACCCAACAGACTTGTAGCCAGGCATCCAAGTGGATTCAGTGGTGCAGAGGATCCCACAGTCAACCAGAAGGAGATATTCCTCAGAAAAAGGAAGAAATATCCCAAAGAAAATACAGCAAGTGTTCAAATGCTAAAAAATGACTTTAATAAAAATTATAAAATCACAGGCAACGCGTTTCTCAGCCAATGGCTGTTTCATCAGGCTTCATAAAATGTTTACTGAACACTTGCTAGATATACCCTAGACCTAAATAAATTAATATTGAACAGGTGATAGTGGGAGAGGTCCACTTAATTAGTAATGTTCTCCCAAACAATCAAATAAGACCAGATAGAACACACATTATACAATAAACAATAAACAATGTGACATACAATGCATGATCACAAATTTCATATGTACATTCCTAATTAATATTATTCATATTGAATTTCATTTGGGCAAAAATATTTAGTGAAATCAAAAGTCATACCTTATTATGAGTCAGATATTGTGTAAGCACTGGGTGATTTTGGATAACATGCATGATTAAATCAAACAGATCACAACAATTCCAATATTTGTAAATGATATAAATTTGAAGTGAATGTTCCAGTCAGCTGTTACCTAGTTGCTGCGTGTAGTTCAAATTAAGCGCCGACGAAGTCGGCGTCCTAAGACGCTGAGTGTGCATGACTAGCCTTAGTCAGCTGTTACCTAGTTACTGTGTGTGGTTCAAATTAGGCGCCGACAAAGTCGGCGTCCTAAGGAGCTAAGTACGCATGACTAGCCTCAGTGAGTCTATCAAATCGAGATCGCTCAGTAACCAATGAGATAAACAAGCGTGGCGCTAGCTAATGGGTCGAATACAATGGGGGGGGGGGGCGTGAACAATCACATCCGTAACACAACCTTCAGATATATGCCCTATAAACAATGTAATTAAAATTAGAAAGTCAGGCTAAAACCGCACTAATATTGGGACAAACAAAGGGGAACCCAATGAGCAAATTCACCAAACTTATCTAGTGGAGATAATCCTACTGCCACTCGATGTGAGATAGGTCTGTCAAAATAGTTAGTGTAACCGGACAAGTTCTAACACAGTTGTAACAGGATAGAATAGCGGAGAGCGTCAACAGACCGCATAACCAGCCACAACTTGTCAGGAGAACATTTGATCGCAAGATAGGATGTACTATATGTCAGTCAAACAATACCCATTTGCTGATAGGATAAAACATCGTGTGCACAATACACTGATGAATGTATAGTGTATCAGAGGGGCATATTAACTCAAATGTCTAGAGTTGAGAGATCAAACTGCACAGACCCCTAACATATAAAATATATATATATATATATATATATATATATATATATAATAAATATAAATAATATAATGTGTTCTTAACACATTATATTATTTATATTTATTATATATATATTTTTTATATGTTAGGGGTCTGTGCAGTTTGATCTCTCAACTCTAGACATTTGAGTTAATATAATAATTGTTTTATCTCAATTAATTACTTATGAAATAAGTTGAAATATTCACCTTTTTAATGTTTATTAATATTTATCTTTGAATCATTACCTAACATTTGTTCAGTGTATAGCGCATTTTTATCACCTCTGATCCTTTCATATATTGCATATCTTTTTTCTTAAGATTGCTGCTCTTACATTTGAACCTATGTCAGAACCTGTATTAGAAAACGACACTATGCCAGTAACTTTGTCTAATATCATAATGAAAGAATTTGGTCATAATCCCCATAGGGTCAAAAGAACTAGAAACTTAAATCTATTGGACACTGATACAGAGGGTGCCAGTATGTCTGATACTGATCCGGAGGATCTATTTAAATCCCTTGAAAAACTTTTATATCAGGATGCTAAAGATTGGCAGGACTTAATCCTCCTGGAGAATTACTTGACTCATAAAGTAGTTCCAAGAGGGTTAAGAATATTAAAGCAACCTGCATTTGATCTGGATGAGATAGAGTTAATTACTGAGTGGGAAGCAGCATCACAGTAATGCTCTAATAAGTATATAAAGATCCTCATCAAATATAGGGAATCACGATTAAATAAAATAAAAACTGAATTAGATGAAATAGTGACTAAAATCCAGCCATATAAAAATATAGAAAAATGGATCAATCGCAATAAAAGCATACAATTTAGGGTCAGCCAGTTAGATAGGGAATTACAACAAACTAAACAAAAGAAACTCAGAAGAGATCTTGAAGATTACAAGGAAAATAAAGCATATTCCTATAAAAAATCAAATAAAGATTCTATATTCCCCGCAAATAATTCAGATAGCAAGAAAGCAAATAATGATTGTTACGGTACCAACTGTGTACCAAGGGTTAACCCCAGATGAACAATGTCCTGCATAGACAATCAGCAATTCACAACCCAGCCAGTTTCAGGTTTAAAACAGAATGACATTTATTAAAAGGCAGCACACAGATTTATACAGGTTTTTGACCCCCCCTCAGATGGGGGTTGAAAGAATGTTGTACATTAGATAAAAGGGAGAAGCGCCCTTGACATGATACAATAGGATTATATTACTTAAACACTTCAACCACAAGACACTCTTGACTCTTCTTATCACTTTCTCTCTGGAGGTGATCAAACAATAGAATGCTAAGCATTAATTAGATTGTAGCTGGAGCCAGCCACTTGTGGTTAGAAAATGAAGTTAACACTTTCAGTCCTGACCGAAGGGTCTGTCACATAGCTCCCCCCTTGTGGAACACTCCGGCAGACCCGGCTTGACCCTTTTGCGGGTCAACCTGGGGATGACCGGACTAAGGGGTGGTAGGCATGTCAGTTTGCTGGGACAATCCATTTGTATTCCCGTTATGAGAGAGAATTCCTGTCCATACAAACAAGGGTTCAACTTCCTCAGTGCCCAGACTAGGGCTAAACAGTCCTTCAAAATCTCATCAGCTTCTTTACGAGTTTTCTGTACCTGCTCTTTATAGGTATCCACAATCCCTTCATACTGACATAGGGTGCCCTTGAGTTGCTGCACCTCACTATGAGCCAGCGTCAGCTTCTCCTCCAGTGTCACTAAGTTTGTCTTTAATGTTTCATGTTCCACTCTCAAGCTGGTGTTTTCTGCAGTCTGTCGGTGCAGCCTGTCTAGCAGAGATTCCTGTTCTAAACGTGCTTTTTCCTCTGCACTCCTCTTCTCTCCCGCTAGCACTGTTACATGATTATTTAACGTGACCATTTTATCCTCTACGTGACTCTTCTCCTTCATCAGCGCATTGTAACGTGACTCCCACATATCAATAGCGGATAGAGATTTACTGAGCTCAGCGTCCTGGGGCTTAGCAGCAGGGGGGTCAGTCTCTGCTGCACGGATCTGAGCACGGGTAGTCACAGGGTTAACATCAGCGGGACCCATGGGAGCATAGGCAGAAACAAGGGGGACCAAGGTATTTCCAAGGAGAACATCAGCTGGTAAATCCTTCATGACCCCCACATTCACAGGTCTAGCGCCCCCTCCCCAATCCAAATGCACCCTGGCAACAGGCAGGCGGAACACAGTGCCCCCTGCTACCCTCACAGCCACAGTGTCTCCTGTGTGCTGTTTCTCAGACACCAAGTTCTTTCGAAGCAAGGTCATGGTAGCACCAGTATCCCGTAGACCACTGACCTCCTTCCCATTCACTTTAACCAGTTGCCGGTTATTCCGGCAAGGGTTACGTGGGATTCTGCCGGCGGGTCTTCTCCAGGACTGTGCTTGGTTCGCTGCATTTAGGGGACACTCTGGTCTTTTGTGCCCTAGTTGCTTACATCTAAAGCACCGAATCGGTTGTGAGTAGCCCCGCAAATTGAACCGGGCTCTCTGAGGGTAGTTCGTGGCCGGAGGCCGTGTGGTATAGCGGTGCGCTGGGGGTTGGTAACTGGCAGCTGCTGGGGTGACTGGGGGTCTGTACTCCACTCTGGCAGGGGGCTTAGTGGTAGCAGTGTCCAGTTTGCGGGCATCCGTATACTCATCTGCCAAGCGAGCCGCTTCATGCAGGGTGGAGGGTTTACGGTCCCGAACCCACTCTAGAACTCCTGCGGATAACTTGTCGAAGCAATGTTCCAACAGGAATAGCTGCAGCACCTCTTCCCCAGATACGGCTTGGCACCCCGCTATCCAGTGAGCTGCTGTGCGGTGCACCTTACATGCCCACTCAAGGTAGGAATCACCAGCCAATTTAACAGTGTCTCTGAACCGCCTCCGGTATGCCTCCGGTGTAACCGCATACTTGGAGAGCAGAGCCTCTTTTACAGTATTATAATCCCCGACTTCCTCATCTGGAATGGCCCGAAAAGCCTCACTGGCCCGGCCGGATAATTTTCCGGATAATATCGTGACCCAGTCCTCTGCGGGTACCTTGTGTAGTGCACATTGCCTCTCAAAATCTGCAAGGTACCCATCAATCTCTCCTTCTGTTTCCAGGAAGTTTTTAAAAGCTGCAAAATTTACTTTTCCCTTTTCCACTGGGGTTGCTGTGACTTGGGCTGCTGCAGCGCCGCTTTGGCGAAGTAGGTTGGCCTCCACAGCTGCTATGACCCGGTCGATAATTTCGGCAGATGGGTTGGGGCCATAATATGCCAGTCTTATTTTAACCGCCCGATCAAAGCTTGCTTCTTCAGGGGTTCTGTCTGCTATGCTGGGCCCATTGGTTCCTTCTGTTCCTGGTACTCTTTCCATCTTAGTCAGTATTGTAATAATCCCCCTCTTCCTGAGGTTACTGGCTTGTGTAGTTGCTCTTCTGGGCGATAAGGTTCATTCCGTCGCTTGCCACCAATGTTACGGTACCAACTGTGTACCAAGGGTTAACCCCAGATGAACAATGTCCTGCATAGACAATCAGCAATTCACAACCCAGCCAGTTTCAGGTTTAAAACAGAATGACATTTATTAAAAGGCAGCACACAGATTTATACAGGTTTTTGACCCCCCCTCAGATGGGGGTTGAAAGAATGTTGTACATTAGATAAAAGGGAGAAGCGCCCTTGACATGATACAATAGGATTATATTACTTAAACACTTCAACCACAAGACACTCTTGACTCTTCTTATCACTTTCTCTCTGGAGGTGATCAAACAATAGAATGCTAAGCATTAATTAGATTGTAGCTGGAGCCAGCCACTTGTGGTTAGAAAATAAAGTTAACACTTTCAGTCCTGACCGAAGGGTCTGTCACAATGATTTTAGGAATAATGAATCTGGCAATAACTATAGACATGACAATCAAAGAACAGGTAAACAAGGACAATATATCATTAAGGATAATAGACCTTACCACTATCAGAATAATAATTCTGTTCATTATCAGAATAATCAATCACCAGTGGTTCATTATAAACCAGGGGGTTATCAGAGAATGCCATACCATAATACAAGTACCCATGAAAATTATCGGACTACACACACTGACCATAATAGTCATGGAAGGACTCATTACAGTAATCATAGTGCACATGCAAATGCAAACAATTATACTACACACCCTGACTACACTAGTCACCATAAAAATCCAAATCAACATGTAGAATGGAGAAGGAGGAATAGTTATAGAGGTAAGGAATCTACAAATCCTCATAATAATTATATCAGTACCAAAAATAGTTATGAACCACTGGCTCCGCACAAAAATCAATACACTACACCCACTTGGGAGAATAAAGGTGCTAGGCCAAAAGAGATTTCTGAGAATAATTTTTTAGGGGTAGGGACAAACAGAAACCAAGAACCACCAGAATTCCAACAGGACAGGACAAGGCAAAGGAAAAGGTCCTTAGAAAGAGAACAAGAGGAAATAGAGCAGGAAAACAGTTACAGACAAACAGGAAGAATAAGGAAAGAGTAAACCAAACAAAAAAAGACATCTTTAATCTAGCTAATATTGAATTAGATCGAAATGACCTTAAGCTTCTCCAGAAGGGTCTAAACTTTGCACCAAAATCCAGACCCAATAAATTTGAGATGTATGTGGATTTACATAAGTATGTCAGAAAGCTAACGCTCAAAAGATATTTTCTTAAAAATCCTCTCAACAGAGATATACCTAACAATCGCCACATTGAATCAGGAGATTTAGGAACTTTGAATATTTTAAAAGACTTAGAAAACATGGGTAACACTCAACATCAAATTATAACTGATTCTCCTTCTATTCCTGCAAATTCAATAGATGCAAACATAGATGATCCTCTAAATGAATATATTGATGCACTAGATCTGTCCCAATATGAGACTGAACCTGAAATACACCACTCAAATTTTAAAGCCAAATCAACTTTCAACCCAGTAGGGTCCCAAGGGGAACAATTATCTATGTTCACTAAGCTAGTCCAACAAGATATAGAGGAACAATTTACCAAAGAGACAACTTTTTTTAATAAATATAATGACAACTTGACAATACAAGAAAGAAAATCTCTAAAAAAATTAACTGACAACGATGAGATAATAATACGCCCCGCCGACAAAGGCAGGGGTATTGTTATCCAGAAAAGAGAGGCATATATACAGGAAGCATATAATTTGTTAAACGATGTAGAAACATACAAGATTCTCTCTAGTGACCCTACAGAAATGTACAATAAAGAACTGAATAAAATGTTAAATAAAGCAAAATCAGATGGCATACTTAACAGTGAAGAATATAAATTTATATTTACCCCCCAACCAAATACATCTATTATATATCATTTACCCAAGGTCCATAAAAACCCCTTAAATCCACCAGGGAGGCCGATAGTATCCGGTATAGGATCTATCTGTGATAGTCTATCTAAATATGTAGACTACTATTTGCAACCGATTGTTAAAAAGACAAAAGCTTATTTAAAGGACACAACTGAGGTAATCAAGAGGTTTGAGGGTATCCCATGGGAAGATAATATGATGTGGCTAACATGTGATATATCTGCTTTATACACGTGTATCCCACACAAACTTGGTGTCCAAAAAATCGAAGAAGAACTAGTAAAATGGCTTATTCCACCCAATCATATCAAATTTCTTTTAGACAGTATAAATTTTATTTTACATCACAATTATTTTACGTTTCAAAATAAATTTTACCTCCAAACTAGGGGTACAGCGATGGGGACTACATTTGCCCCATCATATGCTAATTTATATGTCAATGCATTCGAAAATCAATTCATCTGGGAAAATAACCCCTTTATTAACAATATACTGTGTTATGGCAGGTATATTGACGATATAATCATCCTTTGGAAAGGAGAGGTGGACCAAATAGAGAGTTTTATGGATTATATCAATACAAACAATTTTAATTTATTATTTACTAAATCATATTCCAACATTCAAATAGAATTTTTAGACAATTTTATTCAAAGATACCACAGGTAAAGTTGCAGTAAAAAACTACCGGAAAACAACTGACCGTAATAGCTTTATACAAGCAAAAAGCGCACACAAGAAATGCTGGATTAACAATGTCCCATACAGTCAATTTTTGCGCATCAGAAGGAATTGTACATATTTAGAAGATTTTGAATTAGAAGCAACCATTCTAGAAGGTAAATTTATTGAGAAGGGTTATAAGCGTGAGGTCATACAGCAAGCAAAAGAAAAGGCATTAAGTAAAGATAGAATATCTATTTTATCCAAAAGCGCTAACAAGGGTGAAAATATGGAAACATTGGGGACTACAATACACAATACACTAGTGAAATCACAAACATGCAAAACGAACCAGCCTAGATTCATTACCACATATAATGAGGGTACTAGGAAGATGGAGAACATCTTCAAGAAACACTGGCCACTACTTAAGTCAGATCCCATCCTTGGGCCTTATCTTGAAAATAAACCTACTTTTACCTACAAAAAAGGGAAAAGCCTAAAAAATATCTTAGCCCCAAGTAAACTAAAACCTCTAAAAGGAAAACCCCCAATCAATGAAGTATCTAAATCAGTGGAAGGCAACTGGCTAAAAGAGTGGAAAGGGACTATGAAATGTAACAAAACAAGATGTAATATGTGTAAACACATAAATAGAGCACCTACATTTTCAAACAGTGAACTAACGGAAACTTATAACATAGCCTTTAGAAGTAATTGCGATTCCACATATGTGGTCTACTTGTTAGAATGTGGGTGCGGCCTATTATATGTAGGCCGCACGAAACGTAAAATAAGAAGAACAACAAACGAACACATCTATAATATAAAAGAAAAATTACTTAAACACAGTGTACCCAGGCACTTTTCAGAGTGCCATGGTAGTAGTCCAAGTTCGTTAAGAATACAAGTTATAGATTGGGTACCCCCGTCTAAACCTAATAGGCTACTTGAATTAAGGAAGCTTGAAACAAAATGGATTTACAAATTAAAAACACTTCAACCATTAGGTATGAATATAGACATTGATGTAGCAGCCTTCATGTAAATAAAAAGTGTGCAGAAATTGTTTTGTATATAAGTTAATTATTTAACTGAACTTTTTTTCCATAATTTTAATAATTTTAATACTTAGGGGTTACATCTACAAAACAAAATCATACATCAAATCTATTTTAATTTAAATCAATTTTTAAAAATTAACTTCTAGGTATAAAGTATTAATTTAATATGTATTTTAAAAACACACTTGATCAACTAGTTATCTTCACTTTTAAACCATGGTTTTGCCTAACTTATCTATTCCCTATTTGTTATACATCAAATATTTTAAGGCATATACCATAAATATCACAATAATTTAATGACCATTATCAATTTTTAGTTAAGGAAAGCAGTGCTCAATATGACCATTTAGGCTTAGGAGAGTGAGCTAGCCCAGAATTCAATGCTTGGGTGTATAATTATTCCATACTTGTTTAAAACAATAGACACTATAACTATTTAAATGTGCCATTCAGTTCACTAGGTCTTAAGAAAAGCTGCACACTGCGACAAAACCAAAAGTTGTCTAATATCGATAAGATCGAAATACTATCATTTCAAACAATTGTTTTAAATTTTTATCTTTGTATTTATATATGGTCATATTATATTTATATTGTATTTTTACTGTCTTTTATCAATTGAAATATGTTTTGTCCTCTTATTATGTATATATGCATCAGCGTCTATATGTTTGTAATGATATGAGAACTTTGGAGCAATCTAATAGGAGCTCACATACACACCCTCGAGCTCCGATTGGTCCTTTTTTGTTTAAATGGAAAGAGTGCTTGTTTCAATGTATCCGTTATATATCCTCTTGAAGAAGCCCGGCTGCTGACCGGGGGAAACGCGTCAGGAAAAACAGACCGACAATATAGTCGGATGCGCTAAGGGTACTGTTCCCCAACTCTCATACAAGCCACGGACTTAACTGACATGGTATCCGGATTAACCTGTCAGTCACTTCTGGTGTAGCGGTGTACGGCAATCACAACGAGCCGACGGTGAGAGGAGAAAGAACTGAACCACCCACGCTCCTTCTATTTTGCAGCTTTTTAACTTGCATCTAGTAAGTGCATAAATTGTATGTGTGTCACATTTTTGTTATTAAACGCCTTCACTTGAGTCTCGCCTCTCTGCGCCTTTTTCTTTTTTTCTCTACATGTTCCTCCATTCGTAGCCCTGGTCTGGAAATACCGGGCTGAATACAAGGCAGCATTAATTTGGGCGTTCTGACTCTCCCTGAGATTAAAGGGACTGCACATCACAATAATTTAATAAATCATCCGGACACATCTATAGTGAATTCACAGGATTGTATATTGGACTCATTATTAACCTGTGGACTATCTCTAAAGGTACTGTGTATCCATTGCCAGTGTGCTGACAATATAATAATTGTTTTATCTCAATTAATTACTTATGAAATAAGTTGAAATATTCACCTTTTTAATGTTTATTAATATTTATCTTTGAATCATTACCTAACATTTGTTCAGTGTATAGCGCATTTTTATCACCTCTGATCCTGAGGCTAGTCATGCGCACTTAGCACCTTAGGATGCCGACTTCGTTGGCGCCTAATTTGAACCACACACAGTAACTAGGTAACAGCTGACTAAGGCTAGTCATGCGCACTCAGCGCCTTAGGACGCCGACTTCGTCGGCGCTTAATTTGAACTACACGCAGCAACTAGGTAACAGCTGACTGTAACATTCACTTCAAATTTATATCATTTACAAATATTGGAATTGTTGTGATCTGTTTGATTTAATCATGCATGTTATCCAAAATCACCCAGTGCTTACACAATATCTGACTCATAATAAGGTATGACTTTTGATTTAACTAAATATTTTTGCCCAAATGAAATACAATATGAATAATATTAATTAGGAATGTACATATGAAATTTGTGATTATGCATTGTTTATTGTATAATGTGTGTTCTATCTGGTCTTATTTGATTGGTTGGGAGAACATTACCAATTAAGTGGACCTCTCCCACTATCACCTGTTCAATATTAATTTATTTAGGTCTAGGGTATATCTAGCAAGTGTTCAGTAAACATTTTATGAAGCCTGATGAAACAGCCATTGGCTGAGAAACGCGTTGCCTGTGATTTTATAATTTTTATTAAAGTCATTTTTTAGCATTTGAACACTTGCTGTATTTTCTTTGGGATATTTCTTCCTTTTTCTGAGGAATATCTCCTTCTGGTTGACTGTGGGATCCTCTGCACCACTGAATCCACTTGGATGCCTGGCTACAAGTCTGTTGGGTGACTGAATTGATCCCTTCATGCCTCTCTAGCATCACAAGAGGTGCTTTATCCATTACATCAGCTCCTGTGCAGGAAGTTGGTCTTCTGGGTGACCGAATAGACCCCAGACTGCATATTTAGCACTAACTGAGGTGCTCTACTAAATGTGAGTTTACTCATTACTCTAAGATCTACAAGTTCTGGACCAAACAATATTGGGCCGTGTGGCGCTTCTGTTTTCTCTTTCCATAGATTGCTGCTCCTGGATCCTGGCCTGGATCATCACAGATAGCTGCCTCCTTCCTCTTTAGAGACTTTTACATCATATAACACTTTTTTGCCTCATATTTGACTCATTTTTTAAGCATTAAGATATATGCTCACCAATTAATTGTATCACATTGTTATTGGTTAACACTGGTCATCATTGTTTATTGTATGATATATAATTTTTATTTTTTATTACCAGCTATATATTTAGTATTATTTTAGATAAATATATGTGTATATATGGTCTTATATATGATATTTAATGATATTGCTCATTTTGATCATTAGTGTCTCCCATATATATTTTTATCACTCCACTTGATACCATACTGTTGGTTATATTTTTACACCCATATTTATTCACTTTCAGTAATTTTATTTTTATACACACATATATATATTTATCTGACACATTAGGAAAGATATTTTCCCTTGTGTCTCCAATTGTCTCACTTATCTATTAGTAGGGCGCCCCCTCACTTTCTTTGTTTGATATCACAAAAATGCTTCTATTCAAAACTGAAATGCATCCATGTGGATTCCAATTTTGGCTGGAATGTCCCTTTAATGAACAGTGACGTACACTTTCTATAGGGTGACATTTTACAATAGCACGTTCTTGCAGCCAGAGCCTGCAGGAGGGAGGGAGGGTACTATTATAAGCAGACAGTCCCTTAACAACCAGCAACTTACAGAGTATGTTGTGGTCATTAAGGGGTTAAAAAAATTATTTCTATTTTTTTAAGCTCAACAGTAGTAACAGTGTGAAAGGTTGAACTTTATGGAGTTGAGCCTTTTTTTAAACCTATATTCATATGTAACAACATTTCCTGTTTAAAACTTGGACTATCATGGGGGGCGTGTCTAAGCCGTCAACATGAGCAGTCATGAATCTCAGCAGCTCTGTATATGACTTCAATTATATACTAAATATTTCTTAGCTAACATCTCGCACAATTCTATAATTTGAGGCATAAATTAAGAACAAGTTCTGGGGCCAGCAGATACCTTTTTCTACTTTAACTAAGACCTCGGAAGATCAGAATTGACTGAGTCAGCTGGCGGCGGCCTACACCAGACCATTAATACCCCCCCGGTCAGATCTCAGGCCGGGTAAGAGCAGCTCTTGTCTGCTAAGAATAACGCACTTGCAACTACAGCTACGCTCCCATAACTAAGACTACGTCCCCTAAAGAAACTTGGAAATTTGCTGTTTAATGTGTTTTAACATGGAGGCGGATCTCTTACTACTACTGCAACAAATATCTTGCAAGATGGCGGCTCAGTTTACCTCCCTCACGGAGAGCCTAAGAGAGAGGAAGGGTAATTGTGAGGAGGATCCTGTGACACACAATTTAGCAGTGACCCTAATACAGCAACAAGTCCTGGCAGAAGAAGAATATTATGGTGATAATATGAATCCCCAGAGTGGGATTGTCAAGTCAGCCACAATAACGGAGGACAACGAAGAAACACAGCCACGCAGCACCTACCCGGAATATACACTGGACTCTGATTCTAGTTTTGACGTCCCTGCTTTCGCACAATATATGCAAAACAGAATGAGAAGCAGTCTGCCAGGAACGAACAGCAGCATCAATAGCTTGTTCTATGGCCCGGTTGCCACCTGGTAGTAGCTTCTTTCTGGAAATTTGTACTTTTCACAGAGGAAAACTTTCCTGTATTATATCAGTCTGATCCCGCCAACATGGTCAGTCCAGTCCCGAAATACCAGGCAATTCTCCTCTGAACAAGGAACATGACAACCCCAGACGATCGTTTCGGCCTCCTTTGGGCCTCGTCAGTGAGGTGCAGCCATCTCCCTCTAAGCACATTGGGCAAGGAGTCCACGTCTAGTTTCCCCCATCACCCTTAGGGAGACTATCCCCAGGGTTATATTTACATATGCAAAACAGAATGAGAAGCAGTCTGCCAGGAACGAACAGCAGCATCAATAGCTTGTTCTATGGCCCGGTTGCCACCTGGTAGTAGCTTCTTTCTGCCCATTTGTGCTTTTCACAGAGGAAAACTTTCCTGTAGTATATCAGTCTGATCCCGCCAACATGGTCAGTCCAGTCCCGAAATACCAGGCAATTCTCCTCTGAACAATGAACATGACAACCCCAGACGATCGTTACGGCCTCCTTTGGGCCTCGTCAGTGAGGTGCAGCCATCTCCCTCTAAGCACATTGGGCAAGGAGTCCACGTCTGGTTTCCCCCATCACCCTTAGGGAGACTATACCCAGGGTCGCACAATATAGCCAGCTTCCTCTGTCGATGCGGCCGGTTGACGGGGGAATGAGAGTTGGCAAGAAGCCTCAGTATGTGGGGATATGGACTTCAGGATATTCCAGCTGTTTACGCCACACAACTCTAGCATTCAGGTATCTCAGTATAGATTTGAGAGCTACTGAGCTTAAGGTTTGTGACCGGCAGTGTGCACCTCAACGATGTGAGGATTCAGCACAATCAAAACGGCAAAGCTGGTGGATAACTATTCACTCATTACAGCGTTTTATTTTTCCAGTTACAACACAGGCTGTAGGAAACGGTTACACATGTGTAAAAGACCCATGTGTAGCATTATTGAGGTTTCTATCTTACAGACTTGGCATTGGATAATTTATTCTACTATTTTTAATTTATGATGAGAGCTTGTGGCCTTACTCGACTTCCTCATTTTAAACATCCCAGGGACTGGTGAACTTTCTTTGTTAGAGGCAGTGTTTTTCCTAATGAGCCATATAACAGAGTGTTTATCTAAATATATTGCTATCTTTCTTTATGCCTTTACCTAATGATATAGTTGAACGTTTTCATAATGTTAAGTAACAGTGTTTTCCTCTTTTTTTTTACTAGTAATTGCCTGTCTGTTCATCGCAGTATATAGCTTGGTTTGGCTATGTATATGCTGAATATAAAGAGGGGGGCTTACCCATTGGAGAATGCTTATTTTATTAGGAACATATCAACTAGACTTCCCCTATAACATAAAACTATATGTATTATTTATGAGGAGCAGTGGCCCAAACCTAATATCTTAGGGAATCATAGTGTATAACATATTTTATTGGTGTTTACCTTACATGCTGAAGTATGTTTTGCAGTTCTTATATATACTCATCACTATTTTTACTATTACTTCTTCCTGCAACACACTGCCCTGAGATAAATATATTTGAAGCACATAGCCTTGGGGTCTTCATACTATCAGTAAGCGTACCCACGCACTGACATGTTCTATATAAGATTTAACTATAAGATACATTATGTTTTGCAAAATGTCCACAGTTGTAACTAAGATATTTATGTATATGTAGTTAAGTGTATAAAGGGTTAAATTGTACTATAGACCTCCCTCACACAGCATTATTGCAAGCTATCCTTACTAACTTGGTATTTAAATAGTAACTTTGTCTTATAGCTACCGTCCTTATCTTTCATCATATTCCCTCTAGATACTAGTTTAGATAATATAAATCCAAGATTGACTCATTGTAATATAGGAGGGATCTAAAAATTTTAATTGGACCAAGGGTGGCCTATAATAAATTGATTACAGATATAAAATATGTCCCATGGTCCAAAAGTGACCGTATATCACTATAGTTCTACCACCTCCAGAAATGCCAGATATATCATATGGGTTCAAGAGTAGCCCATACACTATTGGGGAGGTTTATAAAAAAACTATATATCATACAAGTTTATACATATTTGTTCGTTATAAAATGGAGGATTCAAAAGTTTATGTCAAGCACTAGTTTAGTCTCTGACTTTAAGTTACTTCGTTGATGCTTTCCCATGTTTTTATATGTCTAAAAAACTTTAACATGTATGAGTGTCAGTGGATACGTGTTGTATTATTTGAAAATCCTCAATAAAAGAAATATTAAAACTTGGACTATCATGTCCTATCACACAAAGTTGTATACATAAATGTATACAAGCCATACAATGCTGTAAACACAAACTGTGCTCCATAACATATATTATACATAAATTCCAATTATTAAAATGTTACCTCTGACTTTAATAAGGGATTATTTTTTGTTTTAACCAACCTTATTTAATTAAGATTGCAAGTACATAAAATACATAGCCATGTCATATAGTATTTAAAAAGGACAAGAAAAATGACTGTACATTATATACATTTGCAATGTTTATTATCTCCATAGGGCTTTTCAGAGCAGACAAGTATCTGCACTTAACAGATAAAACCGGATGCAGATAATATTAAATACTCTTATTACATTCAAATTACAAACACTAAAAAACAGATGACTTGAAGAGACTTCTCACTATAAATGAGTTCATGGCAATTTATCAACTAAGAAGTGTTTCTTTTACGACTAACATAAATATAATTACATTATACT
The DNA here is from genome assembly GCF_027579735.1 of Bombina bombina. Taxonomy (NCBI): domain Eukaryota; kingdom Metazoa; phylum Chordata; class Amphibia; order Anura; family Bombinatoridae; genus Bombina; species Bombina bombina. The sequence continues at coordinate 79,716,269 of NC_069500.1, read as the reverse complement.
GAATGCAGAGGCGGCATTTTATTTCCAGATTGTAGGAGTAGGCGGACTGTGAGTAATAGTTAATATTGAAAGCTAATGCTGGAGTATTGATTTTAGTTCAGATTATACTCAACACCTAATGCACATTTCAGCGTTTTTCATGAATATTTCAATTTTTTTTTACAAATGTGTTCCAATTAGCTGCAGTAAATGTTGAACAGTCTTTTGTCACAAATAAATAAATACAAGTTAGAAAACCCTGATATTTAAAAGGACATAAAACCTTTTTTTTCCTTTCATGATTTAGATAGAGCATACAATTTTAAACAACTTTCTAATTTAATTCTTTAATCAAATTTTCTTTGTAATCTCTGTACCTTTTGTTAAAAAGCAGGGACGTAAAGCTCAGGAGCGTTCACATGTCTGTAATCTTTATTAGTTTGTAGGATAATTTTATGCTTCTTCCAGGTATTATGTGAAGTTCCCCACAGTGTTTTTCTTTGCCACCTCAAATTGATGTTTATTCCATTGAATAACATTAATCACGTTTTCTGTACAAAAGTGTTTCTGCAAATTTCTACTAACTCGCAATTTAAGATTATGACCCCTTGTTCTGGCGTAGCTCTTTTTTGTGAAAAATACTTCAGCTTTATTAAGTTCCTTAATATACTTTAAGGTTTCTATAATTGTGTTTATTTTATGATTTGTTTATATTTTTATAATAATATATTAACGCTTCTATTTTCTTAAACCTTCTGAAAAACTGCCCAAAAGGAATTATAAGAGAAAAAGCAACCAACTTTTGTTTAAGTCAGATCACATGGTGTACTATTTATTATTTTTTGTGTTGATATTTACCCTTACTGTCTAACTCCTGTTTTTAAATAGGGGACCTAGCAATTTTACAAACATAAATTTGATTGTTGTTCTTAGTTTAGGCATGCAAATCAAATGTTACATGTAAAGTTATAGTTACTCTATACCTAGGCTGACCATATTGCCGCTTTAAGAAGGAACACATATGAAAAATACATATGTGAGGGTTCTTATATAAAACCATTTCTTTAAACAGCCCTGACATATGTATTTTTCATATGTGTCCCTTTTTAAAGCGGCAATATGGTCAGCCTATCTATACCTGAAGTGCAACACATTAGATGTATATGATTTATTGGCAAGAATTTACTTTACAAATTTCCATTAAGAGAGCTGAATTCATGAGTTTTCCTGCTAGCATGTATCTAAGTTTTTTCATTTAAATTCCCTAGCTTTTTTTCTAACATATTTCAGAAATAAAAATATCCTTGACCCCTTAACCGGTGAGCCAATTCATGCTCACTCCATTACGGGGCATTTTAACACTTTTCACTGAACTCATCAATGATAACCTGAATTCTAGAAGGACAAAGAACCATTCAAAAGAAGGGTTTTGAAATGATGATAAGATAACATAATTTATGCTTACCTGATATATTCTTTTCTTTCATAATGATGATAGTACATAGGGTTCTATAACATCTCTATAACATGTGGGATATAATTCCTGCCAATAGGAACTAGATGTCTATTCCAGAGTGGAGAAATAGTACATTTTTACTAGCGCCTTGACTAATGTCTGAACATCAGGAAGCTTCGCTAAAGATAAAGCAGAAATTTGACATTCTAGGGAATTAGCAGACAAACGCTTGGCTAGGCCATCTTGTAAAAATTGAAGAATTCTAGGAATCCCAAAGAAACACTAAGAAAATCCTCTGGAAGATCAACATTCAAAATATGTTCTCCGGATATTAGATACATTCTTAGTGTAAACGATTTTCTGGCTTGAATCAGTGTCAATAACTGAATCAGTTAAAAATAAACAAGAAAGTGAAGAGGGGTAGCTCAGCTGCAGATTCAATCAACCATATCAGCAACTTCTTTCGGGTCACTGTAACAGCCATACAAGGCAGCGCTCAACAAAATAACAGTTGTCGTATCAAGTAGAGAGGTGCAAGCCAAGTGGAAAGGGCTGAGCAAGCCAACAGCATATAAGAACAAAAGAAAGTTTAGGCAGCACGCCGGGAATCCCAAAAATAATTAAAAGTTCAAACTTTATTCCGGCTTCCAAAAATATATACACTTAAAACACAGGAGGAGGGGGCGTGTCCTTACACGTTTCATGTCCTGCGGCACTTAGTCATAGGATAGCAGGAAAATATCAAGTCTGCACTTATATACTAAGCCCCTTCAATCACACATCCAAATAATGGTAGTCATACAGGCAGTACGGCAAATCAAAAGGTTAAAAAAGGTCAATTAAAACAGAACTGTCAAATTAGAAATTCGGCAAATTCTAAAAGGTTAGTGCTACTATGTATATCATATTGTGCACAATTCACAACGTTGACGTATTTTCTTTTCTTTTTGTTTTGTTATCGTTGTATAAAAACATCATGGGGCCGATTTATGAAGCAGCCAATGCTGCCGTTTCCGCACGAGTCTTTAGGCTCATGGAAACTTAAGCTAAGAAGCAGCGGTCGCGATCGAAGGGATTGACACTCCCTACTAGCTAGTGGACGATTGGCTGAGATAGTGCAGGGGGCGGTATTGCACAAGAATTTAACGAGCAATGCTTGTGCAATGATAAATGCCGACAGCGTATGCTATCTGCATTTATCGATGTGGGGCGGACATTAATAAATCGGCCCCCATGTCTTTCAAAATAAACTCTCTAAAATTTAGAAAAAGATTTAAAGGGAAATTAAATTATCATTGGAAATAGATGCTTTTCCGGTTAAACCTATATCTATATTAAAATTTCAATACTGCAGTAATGTCTACAGAAAAGCTATGTCAACAAGAGACATTAGAAGAAATACACCCCCTAGTGAGGTATGAGAGAGTCCAGCCCTTTTCAAATGATGTTCCAGTGTCCGCTTTAAATATAATTAACTCTTATTTACTAGTTGCATAAGTACACTGTCCCTTTAAATTCCCCATACAGGCCCAGATTACTAGTGGAACACAAAAACATTAACACTGCTCAAGTTAAATCAATAGCACTTTCGCTTGAGTGCTAACCCAAAGTCACTGAAACAGAAGGTGCACTAAGTAATAGTTGAAATAGCTTTGTTCTTCACTATCTATCTATTCACACACTAAAATAACCTACTGCTTACCTTTGAAAATCCAATGAGTGAGGATTTACTCTCTAGTAATTTAGATAGATGTGTATATTTTATGTACGTATGTATGTGTATGTATATATTTGTTATGTCAGGGTATCTGTGAGCAACATTAAATAAACTACAGATATATTGTAGAATCAAATATTTCATCTTTCTTTTTGTAGCTAAAAATCTAATTTGACATGAATTGTGTGGGCTGTAGCCATGGCAGACCAACCCCCCCCTTCTTCTTGGTTACATAGGATGCATTGCAAATCTTTGTCCCAATTCATCAAAAGGAATTGCTTTCAAAGTAATCTTAAAAAGATCACTTCAAAAGACCTTTTTGATCACTACCTGGAAATGTGTAATACAATTTCCTATCAGATCACTAGATTCCCTTATAAGAAGAATAGAGCCTAACAGTATGAGCCAAGTGACACATTTTGTGGAAAGGTGACCATTCACACTTCAATGCAAATTGGTACCTGCTGTGTTAGGTAAACATCCGTGCAGGCTAACAGAGAGACATTTTTAACCCTATCAGTGCTGAAAGCATATAAACATTTAAATCGTGATTTTAAAAAGAGAAGTTAGAAATTAATCTATATGAACTGTATAATTCTCAAAGATTTAATTGATACCCAGACTGTATAAATATCTATATATGGATATGGGAAATGCAATTCAGATTTGTAATAGATTAAATTACAATTGTAATAATCCCATTTTTGAAATATAAAACATGTTTTTTTTCTATCTTCCAGATTAGGCTAATAGATGCTGATACAGGACTGCCTGCAAGGGGTGACCTAAGTCATATTATATGGTTATACACTAAATATTTATATAACTTTAAATACATCTCTCAATATATTATAAGTAGAATGTATAAGAAGTCTATAAATATTTCAATATAGAATTGATAATACTAGTATGATGTTAGAAATAATACTGATGTTTCATAAAATAATCAGAAAAAAAATGGCACAATATGGGCCATGTATATTAAACATATGACTTATTAATACAAGAAGTGGTGAGCATATTAAATATAAAATTAATTGATATAGTATACTGTAGCAGTGTTAAAAAAAGAAACTGTTTGTCTTTCCTGCCCCCGATGGCCTAAATCCAATATTACAGCCAAAAGCCAATCAGGGAGGCGTCTCCCAAATAACCAATCAGCAACAAGCTTCCGAAGGTCCTATCATCCTAATTTCACTGATGATTTGAATAAAAAGGGTGGAGTTATATCATGTGATATAACCTCAGGCAAGAGGAAAAAAAAGGACTGACAAACTGTTGCCTTGGGGTCCAGTCTATATATAGCAATCTGGGCCTAATTGTTTTTATCCATCTTGCATAAATTACCTCTTTTAATTTATGAGGTGAAATTGGATTTATCAGAGGAACCCTGGAAGCTAAAACATTGATTTATTTGGGTAAAATATAAAACTGTTAAGTAGATTTAATATTTTAAATCAAAGGCTATAGTTAGATTACAGTTAGTAATTTTAAAAGGGCACAATTCGTATTTTAAGCTTGAGTTTAATAGTCCTGTGTAGTTTAAAACTAGTCTTTTGTTTGCCAAGTAATTTATCTTTGCAACTATATAAATATATTTTAGAATTTGCCTTAATTGTAACTAAAAAGGGTTTATTTTTCAGCTCAGAGAAATTGGCTGTTAAAGCATCTTGTTATATAATTTAACTAAGCACTGTAAAAGTTAGTGACTTATACTCTGGTATTTCATTGTGGCATTTTAATGTAATCTATTGTGAATAAGGTAATTTGTAAAGGTATACTTTATAATCTTTGTAAAGAATATTGCAACAGTTTAAGCTTGTATAGTTTGATTCATATCTGATTTTCTATAAATATTTTCTGTGTGTTTATAACTTTAACTAATATAAAGAATTTAGGAATTTATATTAATTTTAACTGTTAAAAATATAGAACATGTTTTTTTTTTTTTTTTTTTTCTATCTTCCAGATAGGGCTAATAGATGCTGATACAGGATTGCCTGCAAGATGGGAGAAGGCTTTAACAACATGTTCACTTACACTGATAGAGATTTTGATAGAAGCTGACCAAGATGAAATAATCTTGGAGGAAACACTACAAACACAAAATGCCAATCTAAAAGCATTTGAACATTTAGAAAAATTTAATCATCTATACAAACAGTATCAAGCTGAACTTGACAAACTGGAAAATGAATTAATATTAAAAACAAAAAACAAATATGAAAGAGACCAAGGGGATTACTTATATAAAAGAGTATATACATTGGCAAAAAAGATATAATACTCGCACTCAGAATGTAAATAAACCCAATAACAATTCAATTTAATGAAAGTGAAATTGAGGTATCAGAATCAGACACCTCAGTAGATAGAAAGATAGTGTAAATTCAGATAACAGCACTCAGCCTAGAACTTACACCAGATCACAAATGCTGGCTATTGACAATAGAAACAATTCTATTCCCTCTACCTCATCCACCTCTTTTTTAGGGAAAGCCTCACAAACACCCTTAGTTACGACAACCAACACTACAACACATCAATCCAGACCCAACAAACGCAAAACTCAAACAATGCCCCCTAGAGAAACCAGGAGGAGACAACCCAGCCCATTCTCCAAGATATGAATGGGAACCTAAAAGTTATAAAACTTACACAACACAGTCTCAATCCTGATCATATTACAATCCTGTCCAGAGGCTCGAGTTTCTGTCCCACTAACAATCTGAACAAATTCGAGCTGATAAAAGATGTGCATCTCTTTACTAGAAAATTGTTATTAAAAAAAACTGTATGCTAAAAAAGAACTGGATGATGATTGGACTATATCAGATCAATCCGCCATACAAGACTTAAAGCAGAAACAAACCCTGATACCCATTGGAGACAAAATATAAAAAAACAAATCAAAGTACATACCTCCCAATAATCTCTCACCAGAGGTACAGGTTTTTAACCAAATAGTGTGTCAGCAAATTGAAGAGCTACCACAATACTGGTCTACACTAAATTTATCCACTCAGGAAAAAGAAAACACTAAAAGAAATTCAAACATGGCAAGATACCATCACTAAACCCTCGGATAAGGGAGAAAAGTATGGCACTATGGCAAAAAGAGTTGTATGTAGAGGAAGCCATGAAACAATTGGACAATGAGCAATGCTATAAGAAACTTTTCAGTAACCCTAAACTGATGTATCTTGACAAATAACAAAATCCAAAATCATTGATAGGGCATACAAAGATCAAGTAATAAATACATCTGAAAAACAGTTTCTAACACAACCACATCCAACCACAGCTACCTTTTACCTTATCCCAAAAGTGCACAAAGATATTCACAAACCCCCAGGTAGACCTATAGTCTCTGGGAATAACAACCTAACCAAGAATGCCAGCCAGTATATCGACCAGAGATTGAGAGAATACCTTTATACATTACTGGGATATTCTAGATTACGATGACTGGGCGATTGTATGGTTTGTTCCAAAGATACAGTGTGTGTGAATGTTAATAGACTGTGAAAATCATAAAGTGCTGATAGTAGCTACTATAGGTTATTCTAATAGTGATGATAATCTAAGATTTGATTATGCATCTATAAGTGATACAAAGTGTTCAGATAAATTATCTGAAATCTTGAGTATTTACTTGAGATTGTGATAGTCATTGTGAAGGAAATGTTTCAATAGTATGGCAATGTTCTGGGGACCAATCGCAAAAAAAGATATTGCAGAACTAGAAAAAGTTCAGAGAAGGGCCACAAAGCTATAAGGGGAATGGAGAATTTAAGCTATGAGAAGAGGCTAGCCAAACTGGGTCTGTTTTCTTTAGAAAAAAAAGGCGCTTGAGAGGTGACATGATTTACTTTATATAAATATATTTAAAGGGTCATAATACCCAAATGTTTAAACACTTGAAAGTGATGCAGCATAGCTGTAAAAAGCTGATTAGAAAATATCTCCTGAACATCTCTATGTAAAAAAGAAAGATATTTTACCTCAAAAGTTCCTCAGTAGCCACCTCCCATTGTAAAGGATTTCTAAGCAGTATTTTTGTGTGTTTGTCCTGGGACATCTGAAGGGACTAGCATCGTGCACTCTCATATTATTTCACCAATCAGGTAAAGGAAGCTTACTATGAAATCTCATGAGAGTTAAGTCAAATCTCATGAGATCACAGTAAGAGTTCATGACCTCAGCACTGCTGATGCTGATTGGCTGCTGTTCATTTCTTCATTTTTTTAAATTTGTTTACTTGCAGCTGGGAGCAGTTGAGTATAACTTTTTACACAGAACTTACTCTGGTGAGCTGAGGAGATTGTGAGGTAAAATATCTTCCTTTTTTACATAGAGATGCTCAGGTGATATTTTCCTGTCAGCTTTTTACAGTTATACTGCGTCAGTTTCAAGTGATTTAGCATATGAGTATTATGTCCCTTTAAGGCACATATACAGAGATGGCAGAAGCTCTGATTATTCCAAAAAAATGGTTTGTTTCACTGTAGGAGCAATAAAATCTTGGAACTCATTACCAAAGGAGGTAGTGAATGCCAATGCCCTAGATGCATTTAAAAAATATTTGGATACATTTCTGTCTAGAAAAAAATTTCATGGATATGATTGCTAGTATTAAATGGGCCTTTTTTGGGGGGATTATTTAAGCTTAACTGGAGCTTTTTGTAAGTATTTTAGATTTGTATACGTTGAACTCGATGGACTTCGGTCTTTTTCAACCTCATCTACTATGTTATAAAAGTTATAAAAAACAAGTTGTAATAGTGACAGTGTTTATTAATGTCAAGGGCTCTCCACTAGGGAGTGGTGCAGTAACTTTACCGGTATTGTAGTAATACCTTGGCATACTTCAGAATCTTGATATATTAAACAAACCTAGAGTAAGGCTATCATTGCCATATTTTCAAAGCGTTAAATAATTCTGGTGTTGTGGCGGAGCCAACTCTCACAGAGGAAAGACGTGCTGCTACAGAGCTCCTGAGACCTGATTATTAACATCATTATCTATAGTGTTTTAGGAGCTCCTATATCCTGAATATCAAGCTCTTAGGATGGGGGAACCTTCCGCATACCTAATTTATCTTTTGGAAGGACTGATTGACAAAGCCGACTATCATTTTAGCAGCTTAAGAGCCAGCATTGTGGAACTCCGCAACCAAGATGGCGCTGCTCACCTACCCAGCCCTGACACCCACATGGCTGATTTCTCTTCTACAACACACTCTTCTGAGCCACCGCAAGAAAAGCATCTCAGTCGAGGTCCAACCACAATCTCACCCGGTAACAATCTGTCACAGGCATCCCCAGCTGCAGCGGTCCAAATAGGGGCCGCTGTGTCTGAGTCAGCGGAATATCTACAGATCACGAAGCAGCAGCGTGCCCTGCTCTTTATAACTCCTTCCTCAAGTTGGCAAATACCGCCTACACCTAACATCCTCAGGGCTACAGACGGCGCAGAGAAATATCGCAGGCAGACGGGAGAGACCCCACGCTCACCGCTTAAGAAGTACCGGGACAGAGGTGAGGTTTGGCCCGGAGGCCACTTATCCCTGCATCTACTCCGCGGCTCTCAACTTGGGGGTCCGCGGATCGCCTGCCCTTCTAATGCCGCATAAAGGTAATTCAGGATTACACCGCTCTCTTCCTACACTGTTTGCTCAGGACTTAGCTCTATCTGGGTCCCATAGATCGGATGCCATGCATCACATCGATGTACTGAAAGATCTTTTTGACCCGGGAGGCTGCTCTCAGGACATTCTGGAAAGGAAACTGCGATCTATCTAAACTTTTCTTATTCCACATCTGTTTCAGAAATTGCCCAACAGAAATATGTGCTTATACTGTGATACGATGATATGTGAACTTATGCAAACTGGCAGGACATCTACATGCGTAGTCCTGATTTCATATATATTTCTGGCCTGTAAAGTCACTCCAGGGAAGCAGAGATTACTCCTTATACAATGATGAAAGTTTAGAATTCTGAGGTCTGACCTAAATTCATATCATTTAATATCAGCTTAGGATAATTTTGGATTATACATACACAGATCTATATCCTAGTTTAAGGTCTGGGTCGCTTGTATTAACGCTATGGTCACACTGCCTTCACAGACATTTGCGTGTCTGAGGTGTACTTGGTCTGGACGCTGTTTCTGTTAGCTAGCTCCTGATTGTAGACCTAGTTCCTGTATATATATTGAAAGAGTACCTTAGAACACAACCATACTGTGAAATAAATATCACTCCCCACTGATGTCTATTTCAACCAAAATGTATTTATTCTATGCATATGAAACTGTTTATAGTTCCCTCTTGTTACTTAGTGTGCATAACCTTGATGTGGGTCGATATACTAATACTTGGTGGGGGCTGATAAAGCACCTTACATAGTGCTGCAGTATTGGTAGTGCTTTTGTATTGTCTCTGGTTTTCATATAAATTTATGTCTTCTCAACTATTACACTTATGCTCATACAAGATACTACTACTATTGATACCTGAAATCAGGAGCTCTGCCTAGTTGATATATTTCACCCATTACTGCCATTTACCCTTCAGATACAGATACTGGGACTCATACCTATGATTGTCCTTAGCTGAAATGTATCTTTCACTCATTTTACAACTTTATAACCCAACTGTCTCTTACTCCTACAGACGTTCTAGCACTGTTTAATCACTAGCTGCTGGGTATTCTGCTATGAGTCATATCTCCTAAAAACTTTATAACCTTGTAGGTCTCCAACTCTAGCTCTACTGTTAATTAAAACCATATTAGCCAGACGCCAATCCTAAAGGTTTCTCCTATTTAGCAAACCTTTTCTGAGTTTATAACCAAAGGGCACATCCAACAAGAAGCCTGTAAGTCCGAGTTAAATTTGCATGATATGGCTTCATACTACATACATTGTCACTGTAGGAACCTATATAGTATGTACAGTTTGTTTGCTCCTATGTCTTTTACTAATCTAATTTCAAAATAGCCCTACCTGTACTACCCTGACTACAGGTCTTAGAGCAAAGTTTGGCTATTTCTATAATGCTCAGTAGTAATCCTTCTGAATTAAACTAACCCATTTATAGTCTACCTCCCATACAGTCTCATTAACACTTCCCCTCTCCTTCCAGACAGACTTTAAGGGTCTAGTAGCTGTCTTATCCATCCCACGTCCCACCCCAGAATATATAATCTTACCTCTCAGTTGATATGGATACTGTCGGGCTGTGCTAACTGGGAAGGCATGGCTCGGCATAATTTGTCTATTTAACAGAAGAGGAAACCAACCCATATTTAATTATATTATAAGCCCCTCCGCATTGATTAGAAGGCTCCGCCCCTCCATTTCCCCCTCTTATATCTGAGCGGCTTTTTTGCCCGCTGATCTCCCCTCCCCCCCTACATATGTCGGCCCAAGAGTGGCCAACACACATACTAACTCTCCACAGACTGGAGCTCTGACTCAGATATGCCATGAAGCGTTTCCCATTGTGTTGTGGAGATCATATGCCAATAATATAATATAAAATGAAGTTCTATCTCATTTCACCTGCACTTTTGCCTAGCACCATGTTAAAATATGACTATACGTAACTCTCCTATTATATGTCAATACTGTTTTATCACCAAACTTGGATTATAGACAATGTGAGACTCTCTTTGATGTAATATTGTTCTAAAGGTGAATCTTGTTTGTTAATACTTATTTTAACTTCAATAAAAAATGTATTTAAAAAAAAAAAAAATAATTCTGGTGTTGCGCTATAATCTACTGAACATCCTTACACTTGCTATACTAATAGAGCTTAATTATTGCTAAGTACTCTCCAGTAGGGAGCTAAGCATTAACCTCACCGGTATCATAGGAATACTTTGGCAAACCTCAGAATCCTGATACAGCTTAAAACAAGCCTAAAATCAGGCCATCAATACCTTTGTTACAAGACTTCTGTTGTTGTGCTACAATTCACTGAGCATCATTCTACTGGTCACACAAACAAATTACAAATCTCTTGCGTTACTATATAACTTACTTAATATACAAAATTAGAATAACACTATACAGGTGATGTGTTTTTAATAATGTGTGAGTGAGCAGTAAGATATTGCTACTATTTGCTGCCTTTTTACCAAGTTTGAAATAAAAGCTATATTTTCAGTTACCACAATTTTACAGACAAATACAGGGGGAATTGAGGGCCCTATTCCCATGGGAACTTACAATTTAGATGAACCGACGATGTCACAATCAGACATGAAAATTGGTATTGAGATTCTCCTTGAAAAATAAAGAAACATGTGCTTTACCATTTCCCCAAAATCCACTTAAGGGGGGTCATAATGGGGGGGGGTGATTTGTGAGGATACCTATATCTCAAAAACCAAAGATGTTACAGACGTGAAAACTGGTATTTAGATTACGAGAATTAACGAAAACTCAAGAAGTTCATGTCAGCAAGTGATCAACCCGAATGGGCACACATGTGAGGGCACATGTCGTTGCGAGTGGTCTGGTTTTTCGCTATTTTTTACAAATCACAAAATCTATGCGAACAAAGCAGCAGGCAACAGTGAATATATATATATATATATATATATATATATACACACACACATATATATATATATATATATATATATATACACACACACACATATATATATATATATATATATATATATATATATATACACACACACACATATATATATATATATATATACACACACACACACATACACACATATACATGCATATATATATATATATACATATACACACACACACATTGTATACACACTCCCCTTAGAAAGAGTTAAAGTGACCAAAAAAAACCATAAAAGTCTGCACCAAGCACAAATGTGCCCCATAAACAAAGTGCCCCCCTGCCAAACTGGATGGTCTGCTAATGAACCACTAACTGTACAGAGCAGTTAGCAGTTTTCATAAAGGGCCACACACCCATTTTTCTATAATGCCTATAATGGATTCCCAGAGTTGCCAGAGGACTATAAAGGGCACCAATCTTACCTGGCTGTGTCCCTGATAAGGAAAGTATAAACAAATGCATGTTATGCTGTACCTGTGTTAAAAGTTTTTGTAATACAGCATTTAACATTGGGAGTTAAATGATGGCTATGTGGCACTCATATTATAGAATGTTATAGAGAATTACTTTTCCAGTCAACATTAAAGTTAGATAATAATTTTATCATAAGCTGTTATTAGGTGCAGATATCAAGGGATATCTATGCTCTCTATGGATTTTTTTTGTTTAGTATAGTAATATATAGTATTATACTAATATTGTATGTCCTTTCATAAGTAAACATTGTGGACATTACAAAAAGTTAAAAGTATATATATATATATATATATATATTATTAAATAAACAAAATAAGATTTTGTAATAATGCAAACCAGCCAATGAGTAACACAGGCAAAGGATGAAAGTTAAATACATCAGTCAAAGTATTAAAAGGTAAGGTGGAGAAGGACTCCTGAATGTTTGCTTAAGGTGTCAGGGAAAATGATAAAAATGATAAGAATGTGTTAACTCACCTTGAGAAAACAAAGTAGCTTCAATTTAAAAAAACAAAACAAAATACTAAATAATACTCTATGTTTCACTCCAAAATACAGCAACACTTTGCAAAAGCAAGATTGCTGCTTTCTTATGAACAAAAGGTTCTGTGTCCATCCAGCCCCCAGGTGATTGTCATAGCAATGAGAAATACCTCACGGCATTGGCTGCATTTTGGAAGTTTTAGTTATTTTCTGTGGGTTTTTTTATTAACCCATCACCAGAGAAATATATCATAAGACCCCACCCAAGCTTGGGTGTATTTACATTTGTGTACAGAAGTTGTATATAAAGCCAGGGAGTCTGATACTATTATAAAGAGAGATCCTGGAATAACTCAGCCCATAAAGGCTGTAGTGCTATCACCAGTCAACATTGGGACACCTTGTAAGTTGGTGACTGGCAAAGCAGAATATGGCCATATTGTGTGACTAAGATCCTAATTTTAATATAAAAGCATAGGTGATTTTTTTTTTAGGAATTTTTGCAGCATTTTAAATTATTTTGCTTATTTTCAAGTGGCTGTGCAGCAATACTCCCCTGTTTTGTGTAACTATTTAGTCTTCTTGGTATCTCCCATAAATATATCATAACCCTTGTTTGAAAGAGCGAGGAAGTGATTGTCCTAGTAATAATGATCAAATTGTGAGAATCTTTATAGTAAAATATTTGGAATTTATTTATATAGTTTTGCTATGCGCAAAATAAAGGCAACTAAATCCTCTCCCAAGGGTAACATCACCAGGTCCTTCAAAAAATGTAATCTTCAATCATTTCTAAATGACATCAAGAACCTCCCCTGGCACAGTTTAAATCTAATCCCAGATTTAGACTCTGCAGTTGAATTCTTTCAGTCCGAACTCCTGCAAGTTTGGAATTTACATGCCCCGCTGAGAATTTCATTTTGATCGTGGGAAGGAAAGTCCACGGCTTTATTCATTACTTGCAGGAATTAAGAACCTGGCCACCAGGAGGAGGCAAAGACACCCTAGCCAAAGGCTTAAATACCTCCCCCACTTCCCTCATCCCCCAGTCATTTTGCAGAGGGAACAAGGAACGGTAGGAGAAATATCAGGGCATAAATGGTGCCAGAAGAATATTATTAATTTTTAGGTCCGCCCATCGGATCAACAGGCGGAGCCGTGGACTCTCCTCCGCACGATGGAAATGAAATTATCAGGTAAGCATAATTTATATTTTCCATCTAAAGGGGAGGAGAGTCCATGGCTTCATTCATTACTTGTGGGAACAAATAACCAAGCTCTAAAGGAAACTGAATAAAAAAAACGGGAAGGTGGACACTAATCTGAGGGCACCACAGCCTGTAAAACCTTTCTCCCAAAAACTGCTTCCGCCGAAGCAAAAACAACAAATTTGTAAAACTTTGTAAAGGTATGCAAGGAGGACCAGGTAGCTGCCTTACAAATCTGTTCCATAGAGGCCTCATTCTTGAAGGCCCAAGAAGAAGCCACAGCTCTAGTTGTATGAGCCGTGATCCTCTGAAGAGGCTTATGTCCCGCTGTCTCGTAGTACAAGTGAATCATGCTCCTCAACCAAAAGGACAAAAGTTGAAGAGGCTCTTTGCTCCTTGCACTTCCCTGAATATACCACAAAAAGATGTAGATTGTCTGAAATCCTTCATAGCCTGAAGATAAAACTTCAAAGCTCGAACCACATCTAAATTATGAAGAAACCTCTCCTTAGGAGAAGAAGGGTTAGAACACAAAAAAGGAACAACTATTTCCTGATTGATGTTACGGGTAGACACAACCTTGGGAAGAAATCCCAAACCAGTGCGAAGAACAGCCTTATCAGCATGAAAAAACAGATAGGGAGGCTCATATTGCAAGGCCGCCAACTCAGAAACTCTGCGTGCCGATGCAATAGCCAACAAAAACAAAAACCTCCAAGAAAATAACAATGTCAAGAGAGTGCATAGGTTCAAACGGAACCCTCTGCAACACCTTCAGAACCAAGTTCAAGCTCCAGGGAGGAGTGGACTTTCTAAAAACAGGCCTGATTCTAGACAGAGCCTGAGCAAAAGACTGAATATCAGGAAGCTCAGCGACCCTCTTGTGCAACAGAACAGATTAAGCCGAAATCTGTCCTTTCAAGGAACTGGCGGCAAGCCCCTACTCCAGTCCATCCTGGAGAAAGGACAGAATCCTGGATACCTTAACCTTGAGCCAAGGATATCCATACTTCTCACACCAGGACAAGTAAGTCCACCACACCTTATGATAGATACGACGAATGACCGGCTTCCGGGCCTGAGCGAGAGTATCAATCAATCACTCTCTCAGAGAATCCTCTCTTAGCTAAGATTAAGCGTTCAATCTCCACGCAGTCAGCCTCAGAGAATCTAGATTTTGATGTTGAAAGGGACCCTGTACCAACAGATCCCTGCGACAGGGTAACCTCCATGGAGGAGACAATGACATCCCCACTAGATCCGCAAACCATGTCCTCCGCGGCCATGACAATCAGAATAGCCGAAGCTTGCTCCTGCCTGATTCTGTGATGAAAGGCAAAGAATGATTGGGGGATGAGGGAAGTGGGGGAGGTATTTAAGCCTTTGGCTGGGGTGTTTTTGCCTCCTCCTGGTGGCCAGGTTCTTAATTCCCACAAATAATGACTGAAGCCGTGGACTCTCCTCCCATTTAGATTGAAAGGAGCACATTTGAATTGGATCACAGCTGACTTCATTCAAATGCACCAATTTCGGGATTTATTGTGGTCAAAGTTCAAGCATACTGGCTCTATGAACGATCACTGTATAAACAGACAATGGTGAAATATATGCACTAAACAAAATTGGCCAAGGCCCAATATTTCTGTGAAAATCTGAACAATAACATATCAAACCCTAGAAAGTTTTGGAAAGTCATAAATAACTTACAAACTCTACCAATTCACTCCCAACCCTCCACTGTCAATGTGGACAACCACATGCTGCAACTCCCCTTAGAAGTAGCAAATGCCTTTAACAATTATTTTGTCAGATGCTCCACCACCCTGATTGACAAACTAATAAATAACATGCATCCTGAAACTACAAATGTGGATCAGTCCCTACTAAATCAGCAAAGACCCAATATAGAGAAGTTCAATTTTAGACTTGTTCCCATCAATGTCATTAAGAAACACCTTAATAATCTAAAAATGAAAAACCAGTCTGGACCTGATCAAATCCCAGCAATGATGCTGAAGCTCAGTACGTCGGCAATTGCTAAACCTATCACAACCCTAATCAATGAATTTTTGGTGTCTGGATACATACCCAAACTTTGGAAGACTGCAAGAGTATTGCCTATCCATAAAAGTGGGGAGATAATCTTGGTTTCTATATTCTAACGGCCTTTTATCATTGCTCCCAGTATTGAAAAAAACCTTAGAAAAATGCGTTTATATGCAATTATGTAAGTATTACCAACAATCTAACTATCTGACCCCTGTTCAATCAGGTTTCCACCCAAATCACTCCACTATAACTGCCCTCCTAAAAGTTTGCAATGACATTCAAACTGGCATGGAACAAGAAAACCTAACTGGAGCTATTTTCCTTGATTTTGCAAAGGCCTTTGATACAGTAGACCACAACATACTACTGCTCAAACTAAAAAACTCAGGTATTGCTGATAGTCCGCTAACCTATTTTCAATCATATGTATCGGATCGATCACAATATGTCTCCATTTCTGACAGCGACTCCCTCCCTCTCCCAGTCACGTGTGGTGTTCCCCAAGGTTCCATTCTTGGCCCCCTACTATTCACATTATTTATAAATGATCTGCCTAATGTCTGCAAATCCTCAACTGTACAAATGTATGCAGATGACACAGTAATCTATGGAAACAATTCTGATCTGCCACAGCTTGAAGCAGTGCTCCAAGACCAGTTCACAGAGGTAGAATAGTGGATCTCAAAAAACAAATTCTTCCTAAACACTGACAAAACTGTCACAATGATGTTTGGAACGGGACCTAAATTACACAAACTACAAAATTCCCATCTACGCATCAAAACAAAATCAAATTGCACACTGACCATAGTCCACTCTTTCAAATACTTGGGTATGTTGTTAGACCCCAATCTATCTTTTGGCCTCCACATAGAAAATTTTGCATCTAAACTTTATCCAAAAGTAGGTGCCCTGTACAGAAACAAATCCTGCCTCAGCTACAGTAAAGGAAACGATTGTACAGCAAATGCTGATGCCAATCATGGATTATGGGGATGTAGTATATGCACCTGCACCACAAACTCACCTTAATAAACTTAATACATTGTAGCACAAAGCGGCAGAATGAGTTATACAATGTAACTACAGGACCCACCATTGTGACATGCTAAAAGAAGTAAACTGGCTGTTGCTGGAATCCAGACGCACCCTCCATCTTTCCTGTCTTGTGTTTAAGAGCTTTTCTGGGAAGCTCCCACCCTATCTGAGCAGAATGCTCTCTCCGGCTATTCTCACCTCCTATAACCTCCGATCCAGTACCAGCACATTATATAGCTTGCCTCAATACAAAAATAAAGCAGCTCAATCCTCCTTTTCCTACAGAGCAACACAATTATGGAACGACCTTCCACACACTTTCAAACCTTCCCCAAGCCTAATATCATTTAAGAGATCCCTCTCTACATATCTCAAAACAGAATGCACCTGTCATGGTTGATTATATATTTCTTACCTGTTCTATGTTAATTTTTTGCATATATTGTGTATTATTATTGTTTTTATATTTTATTGTACCCTATTGTAACAATGCAATGATTTGTAGACCCAGGACATACTTGAAAACGAGAGAAATCTCAATGTATCCTTCCTGGTAAAATATTTTTATAAATAAAAAAAAGTTTGAACATATGAAAGAGCAAGTCAAAATGGGTTATTACCCCTTTGTGAAATATACAATACTAATATGTTTATGGTTATATATGGTTTTGCACTTAAAGAGACAGTCTAATTAAAATTAGACTGTCCCTTTAATATTAAAACATTTCAAATGACAAATAGGTGCACCAAGTAGTATATTAGAGCTAAGCTGTGTAATCAAACTAACTTGCTCCACTTTTATGGGAGACAGATAGGAAGTGAACAGTTGGAAACAAATAATTTCGCTATGAAACTATGCATAATTTAGTGATTCTATCCATTTCTTATTGCAGTGCTTACATTTAAATATGTTTTTGAGTATATATGTGTGTTTGTGTGTGTATATATACATATATATATGTGTGTGTGTGTGTGTATGTTTGTATATGTGTGTGTGTGTGTGTGTGTGTGTGTGTACAAATCGCACTCCAGACTTCCTATAACAACAACACAGGGTGCAGCAAAGGTATAAACATTCAGCGGAAAAAGCACATTCCAATAGGCATTTTCCAACTAATCACTGTTTATTGTGAATGTTTTCGGACCAACCGGTCTGTCCTCAGACAAATAAGTGAACAACATAAACTTACCCTTCACCAAACTTATAACGAATGCACCAGACGTCGGTCTGCATTAGGGATGGGCGAATTTGTAAATTTTCGAATATCGAATGTAGAACGAATGTTATTACCGAAATTCGAATTCTAAATCCGAATGTCGATAAGAACGAATATTCTTAAAAATTCGAAAATCGAATGTTATTTACAGTTTTTGAATGTCACTTTTGAATTCGAATTTTTATAATTATATCGAATGTCCACATTCGAAATTTCGAATTTAATATTCTATTTAACAAATACTATTCAGAAGTTCAATAGTTCATGTGGTAGGGCAGGAATCTAGTAAATTGATACATAATAGATACAAATATATCATTTCGAATGTTTCCATATAGAATATTGCATAATTCGAATATTACATTTAAAGAAAGCATTAGAAATACTATTACAAACATATAAATTCGAATTTTTCGAATTCGAATATAAATTCGAATTTTTCGAATTCGAATATTGCATAATTCGAATATTACATTTAAAGAAAAAGCATTAGAAATACTATTACAATCTAAATTCGAATTTTTCGAATTTGAATACACGTATTGCATAATTCGAATATTACATTTAAAGAAAAAGCATTAGAAATACTATTACAGTCTAAATTCGAATTTTTCGAATTCGAATATTGCATAATTCGAATATTACATTTAAAGAAAAAGCATTAGAAATACTATTACAATCTAAATTCAAATTTTTCGAAAAGAATATTTTCGAATGTAATCGTAAAATTCGAAATCGAACATTCGAAAATCGAATGTTAGAATGTTATGTAAACATTCGAAATTCGATTCGAATGAACGAATGTGTTAAAATTCGTTCCGTTTTTCGAATGTTGCGAAACATTCGCCCATCCCTAGTCTGCATGCTCACCCGGGTAGACACGCCCTAACAAATGACGTCATCATCCCGGGCAACATGGGGCCGGTACTAGATACAATCCTAAACAAATAAAAATATCCATATATTGACCAAACAAACAGCTTATCTACATATCCTAAAATAAGCAAGCAAGTTTTTAAACAATTACAGAAGAATGTATTAGCTGTTCCGGAGTACCTTACGACAATACAGAGGTTGTCATAGCAACCAAGGGAAACAAAGAGCCTGATAGGCTCAATAAGTGTACAAGTAGTGTCCAGATCGGCTAGTACACAGTATAAGGTGAACATAAGACTGAGCTATACTGTTATAAACACATCTATATCAGCTAAACACCAGTATATGTACAATGCCTACATTTTTATAATAAATAAGCAATCTAAAGGCTGTTAAACGACCATGAATAGTATTGATAAGGAAAACCCAATCAAATTGGTGTCATGGAAACCAAACCTAACAACACAAAAAGGCATAAAAGCAGCATTCTCAAGGGGCTTATCATATACTTGTCATGGCAGATTAAGTAATAACACTGTGTGCCCTATACAGCATTTGTCTGAGACTAAACTTGTTAATTTAGAACAAATATCTCTAAACAATACCTCTAAAAAATTCCTAAACAATACCTCCGAAAAAAATAAGAGGAAATTGGAGCAATGAAAGAGAGTTTAAATTGCATTATAAATGCAAAAAAATACAGGATATGATATGTAATGTGCAAAAAGTACTCTAGAAATAGAGGGTGGCTCTTTTTCTAAAGTATAAATAATAAGTGTCAAGAATGACACCTATAATAACCTTTCTAATGAGGAACAACAAGCTTTGAAGAAGCTCACAGATGATAATACTCTTATTATATGTGAGGCCGATAAGGGCGGCACAGTGGTGTTATTGGATTACAGTGACTATAAGGACGAAATATTATCACAGCTTATGGATCCTACAACATAAAGAAAGCTACCAAGTGATCCCACCTCTTGCTTTAAAGCACAAATTGACCAGTATCTAGGAATGACTTTTTTGTGGACTCCTTTCTTCAGCCCCTTGCTATAAATATGCCTTCAAACTTGAGGGATTCCTCTACGTTATTAGACTTACTCTCTAACCTAGATGAGATCAGGGATGCTGATTACCTAGTAACACTCAATGTAACAAGTCTGTACACAGTCATCCCCCACCCAGAAGGCTATTAAAGTACAACTTGCGAGATACCCCTATGTGGGACCACCTTCTGAAGTCCTTTTATATCTCTTTGAATTCTATCTATGTATTAATTACTTTAGATTCGAGAACCAGTTCTTTCTTCAACAAACAGGGACAGCGATGGGGTCCAATGTGGCCCTATCTTATGCTAATTTATTCCTGTCTACTTTTAAAGAATTGTAAGCACGCTTGTTTCAAAGAAAGGAGATGATCTTTTTCAATATACATTGATGATTTGTTCCTCATTTGGACAGGGAACAAATCTGAATTGGATGCTTGGTTTATGGAATTGAACTCCATCAGCACAGCACTGAAGTTTAAAATGCAATGCGATCAGGCACAAATTGACTTCCTGGATGTGAGACTGTATAAAGGTGATGGTAAGATTCAATCTACCCTCTTCTGGAAAGACACCAACCGTAATGCTCCGTTACATTACACCAGCACTTAAAAAGGCACTCCCTAAGTCACAATTACAGAGGGTCCTAAGAAACAACACTGAAAGGACCAAGAGGGATATCCAACTAACAGAGATGGAGGGCCACTTCAGAGAAAGGAGTTATCCAATTACCTTGTTGGAAGGACGACAACTTTTGGAGCCTTCTACAAATAGAAGAGAGAAAGATGTTCCCAAAATGACCTTTGTGACAACCTATACAGGTGATAAGAAATAGCCACCTCGATTAGGAAACACTGAGACATTATTAATACTGATCAATCATTACCTTTAATAAAGATGCCACCTCCACGCATTGGATATAAAAGAGCTAGATCTCTCAGGGACATTTTGGTCAAAACAGACCCACAGCACTGCTACAAACATCAGACCTGGCTTGATATAAAAAAAACGGGTGTCTTTCGCTGTTTGAGCTGTACAACTTGTGGAGGTCTAATCATCGGACCCTCTGTTTCACATCCTTATAGGAGGAAGAGTTACAAGCACAGGTACAGATTAACATGCACAACCACACATTGTGTACCTGCTTCATTGTCCATGTGGACTTTTTTACATTGGTAAAACGTGTGGCGCCCTCCGGACCCATATGGCGAACCATCAATCCGCCATTCTGACAGGCATCATTAAGGGCTCCTCAGAGCAACCGGTGGCCTGGCATTTCAATATGTTCCAACATAATGTCACAGATCTAAAGTACACAATCATTGATCACATCCCACCACTCCATATTGGGGTGATCGGAACAGGCTGCTGCCCGAAAAGTAGGCCAGATGGACTTACAATCTTGAAACACTTATCCCTAAGGGGTTGAATACCCATCTGGATTGGCACGCATTCCTATAACCCAGAGGACCACTATGAGAGCCACCCTCTATTTCCAGTGTACTTTTTGTACTTTTTGCAAATTACATATCATATCCTGTATTTTTTGCATTTATAATGCAATTTAAACTCTTTTTCATTGCTCCATTTCCCTCTTATTTTTTTCAGAGGTATTGTTTAGGAATTTTTTAGAGGTATTGTTTAGAGATATTTGTTCTAAATTAACAACTTTAGTCTCAGACAAATGCTGTATAGGGCATATAGTGTTATTACTTAATCTGCCATGACAAGTATATGATAAGCCCCTTGAGAATGCTGCTGTTATGCCTTTTGTGTTAGGTTTGGTTTCCATGAAAACAATGTGATTGGTTTTTCCAATACTATTCATGGTCGTTTCACAGCCTTTAGATTGCTTATATATTATAAAATGTAGGTGTTGTACATATACTGGTGTTTAGCTGATATAGATGTGTATACAACAGTATAGCTCAGTCTTATGTTCACCTTATACTGTGTACTAGCCGATCTGGACACTACTTGGACACTTATTGAGCCTATCAGGCTCTTTGTTTCCCTTGGTTGCTATGACAACCTCTGTATTGTCGAATTTTTTAAAAACTTGATTGCTTATTTTAGGATATGTAGATAAGTTGTGTGGTCAATATATGGATATTTTTATTCGTTTAGGATTGTATCTGGGACCGGCCCCATGTTGCCCGGAATGATGACGTCACTTGTTAGGGTGTGTCTACCAAGGAGAGCGTGGAGACTGGCGTCTGGTGCATTCATTATAAGTTTGGTGAAGAGTTAGTTTATGTTGGTCACTTATTTGTCTGAGGATGGACCGGTTGGTCCAAAAATGTTCACAATAAACAGTGATTAATTGGAAAATGCCTATTGGAGTGCGCTTTTTCTGCTGAATATATATGTGTATATATGTGTGTGTGAGTGTGAGAGTTTGTATATATAAACGCACTATTAAAATCAATGTAGCTCGCTCCCTGCTACCAGAGCGGGAGCGAGCTACATTGAATTTAATAGCACGATCGGACGAGCTGTGACTAGACAGTGTGCCCGCAATGCGCTTTGGAGAAGAAAACAGACCCGCTCAGTAGAGCCAAGAGCGGCGTTCTGTTTTCTTTGTGAGATATCTATTTAACCCTTCACTTTAGAAACCTGGCGCTAAGCTAATGTTATATAATTCTGCACGATGTGCAGAATTATATAACATTATTTGCTAGGTTTACTGGCCCTTTAACTCAAAAAGTCACTTAAAGGGTCAAGCCAAAAAAAAAAAAAAAGTAATTTTAAACAACTTTCCAATTTACTTATATCACCAATTTAGTTTTGTTCTCTTGCTATTCTTAGTTGAAAGCTAAACCTAGGAGGTTCATATGCTTATTTGTTAGACCTTTAAGACTGCCTCTAATCTGAAAGCATTTTGACCACTAGAGGGCATTAGTTCATATGTTTCGTATAGATAACATTGAGGTCATGCACGTGAAGTTACCCTGTAGTGAGCACTGATTGGCTAAAATGCAAGTATTTCTAAAGAACTAAAATAAGGGGCAGTTTTCAGAGGCTTTGATACAAGGTAATCAGAGGTAAAACGCTTATTTCTATAACAGTGTTGGTTATTCGAAACTGGGGAATGGGTAGTAAAGGGATTATCTTTCTTTTAAAAACACAAAAATTCTGGTGTTGACTGTCCTTTTAAGACATTCTCTAAAACCTATCCTTTTGTGAAAAAAAAAGTGGATGGATCTTCCAACTGGATTTAAAGAATATTGAACAGGTTACCCAGATAATAGCCAAGTTTTAACTCACTTAAAAGTCATACAGCATATCCAGAAAAAGCAGACTACAAAATACATGAGCATCACTATGTAAAAACAAGAAGATATTTTACGAAATAAAATACATCAGTAGACACATCCCATTGTAAAAGCACTTTAAACATCCAATCAGGAGGCTTGTCCCAGGACTTATAAGGGATTTGTTTCACTCCTAAACACTAAATACAAATGAACAATTGATAAATACAAAATAAAAAGACAATTCAATAGCTGGGGCCTCAGAAACTGTGCATATAAAAAGAAATATGCACATTTTAATAATGGAGCGATATATATATATATATATATATATATATATATATATATAAAATATATATATATATATATATATTGTATGCTTTATCTGAATAATTTAACTTTAAAGGGACAGCAAAGTAAAAATTCTCTTTGTATCTTTTATTGAAGAGTAAAACTAGGAAGGCTCATAATAGCTCAGGAGTGTGCACGTCACTCTTTAGCACTCTATGCCAGCAGTGGTTTTCAACATTATTTATAGCTTTGTTATACAATGTTGCAAAACACTGCCATAGAGTACTAAAGACACGTGCACACTCCTGAGCTCTTATGAGCCTTCCTAGTTTTACTCTTCAATAAAAGATACCAAAAGAAAAAAGCTAATTTGATAACAGAAGTAAACTGGAAAGTTGTTAAAAATTGCAAGCTCTATCCTAATCATGAAAGTTTAATTTTGACTTTACTGTCCCTTTAATTTAGGCTTTAGTGGTCCTTTAAAGAAGTTTACTATGCAACTTGCGAGATTATGGTGAAATCCCTTGAGATCACATTGAAGCAAAGTGTGAACTCGGCATTGATAATGCTGATTGCCTTTTTTGATTATGATTACCATCAAAAGAGTAGCTGAAGGATAAATGCTCACACATTCATGTGAATTCACATATGGGTAATATGCCCCTTTAAAACTCAAGGTCAGCCATAAATGTATGCTCATCTTCTATACAAGCTTGGTAATGAAATGGACAGTATACACCAATTTACATATAACTGCATGTAATAGACACTGTTATAAAGAAGAATATGCATAGATATTGATCTAAAAATCCATTATACAACCTTTAAAAAATGATGTAGAAGCTCCCTGTTTAGCTCTGTTGATAAGGTTAGACTAGAACACCCACTGAAATGGGCTGAGAAAGCAGGAAGAGCAAACCTTCATCCCTTCCCAGCATATGAAACGACCCATTACACAAACAAATGTAGATCAAAGTCTACAGACTCCTGCTTGCTCAAGATAGTTACAAAGTTATTAAAAATATAAGCAAAACTATACATTGTTACAAAAACACTACTGATGGGCAATATAAATAGATCATCTACAAAACATTTATGCAAAGAAAAATCTTTGCATCTACAAAACATTTATGCAAAGAAAAATCTAGTGTACAATGTCCCTTTAAAAACCTATAAATAGTTATTTGGTGTGGCTAATTGGCAATGTGCAACTTGCAAGGAGGCATACAACTACATTTTCCTTCCCACACAATTAAACTGCCTTGTAATTTACAGCACCACAATCAGCTAAGCAGGATGTATTATTTATACACAACAGAGAAGTTTGAAAAGTTTGGAACCCCTGGGTAATTAATATACATCAAATTAAAAGCGCATTGTGATAAGACATCTGCACACCATTACCAGCTGATTCATCTGATACTGTTATGAATTATATTACTGTATATGTAAGATAAATATCTCATACGATGAAAAACTCTATAATAAATTCCAATCAGGAACAAAGATTATGAGTCTAAGGGGAATGTTTCAGTCTTTTAGAATCAAAAACCATTTTATCAACTCGGATAATTCTTAGAAATTGTGTTTTGGAATAAATAGGCCATCTAACATACATCAGATACATTTATGGAACATCTGAATATATATAAGTGGCCAATAAGAAAGGAAAACATAACTGAAACTGATACATTGTGGCTGATGTCTGCTCCATTTATAAAAAGCAGTCAATTTAAAGGGATACTAAATCCAAAATTTTTCTTTAGCGGTTTAGATAGAGCATGCAATTTTAAGCAACTTTCTAATTTACTCCAATTATCAATTTTTCTTTGTTCTCTTGCTATCTTTCTTTAAAAAGCAGGAATGTGATGCATAGGAGCCGGCCCATTTTTGGTTGAGGACCTGGGTTATGCTTGCTTATTGGTGGGTAAATGTAAGCCTCCAATAAGTAAGTGCTACCCATGGTGCTGAACCTAAAAGGGGCTGGCTGCTAAAATTTTCATTCCTGCTTTTAAAATAAAGATAGCAAGAGAACAAAGAAAAATTGATAATAGGAGTAAATTAGAAAGTTTCTTAAAATGTCATGCTCTATCTGAAACATGAAAGAAACAAATTGGGTCCAGTGTCCCTTTAAGCAACTTTCTTATTTACTCCTATTATCAATTTTCTTCGTTCTTTTGCTATCTTTATTTAAAAAGCAGGAATCTAAAGCTTAGGAGCCAGTCCATTTTTGGTTCAGAACCTGGGTTACGCTTGCTTATTGGTTGGCTGAATGTAGTCACCAATATCAAAGCACTATCCAGGGTGCTGAACTTAAAATGGCCCAGCTTCTAAGCTTTACATTCCTGCTTTTTAAATAAATATAGAAAGAGAATGAAGAAAATTGTATAATAGGAGTAAATTAAGTTGCTTAAAATTGCATGCTCTACCTGAATCATGAAAGAAAACATTTGAGTTTAGTGTCCCTTTAAAAGGGCATGAAACTAAAAAAGTTTTCTTTCATGATTAAAACAGAAGATGTTTTAACCAACTTTCCAAGCTTCTATTACCAAATGGGTTTCATTATCTTGGTACCCTTTCTTAAAGGAGCAGCATAGCACTATTTAGAGATAGATGAACACATTGAGCCAATGACAAGAGACACAGTCACCAATCAGCAGCTAGCTCCGTGTAGTGCTTTGCTGCTCCTGAGCCTACCTAGGTATGTTTTCAGCAAATGATACCAAGAGTACAAATTAAATTAGGAATCCCCAAAATGTTATTTTATGATTTGGATAGAACATACAATTTTAAACAACATTTCAATTTACTTTGATTATCAAATTTGCTTAATTCTCTTGTTATCCATTGCTGAATGAACAGCATTGCACTACTGCAGCTAGCTGAACACATCTAGTTAGCCAATCACAAGAGACAAATGTGTACAGGCACCAATCAGCAGCTAGCTCTCACTAGTATAGGATATGTGCATATTCTTTTTTAACAAGGGATACCAAGAGAACAAAGTACATTTGAAAATAGAAGTAATTTTAAAAGTGCTTACATTTCCATGCTCTTTCTGAATCATGCACGTTTATTTTTGACTTCCATATCCCTTTGAAGACTAAAAAAACTGAGATAACCTCATGAGCTATGAAATAGCGAGACGACCACAGGGAATACTTCACAGGGGCAATGATGTCTCTAGAATACCACAGAATGCTTCTGGCCAGCACTTCTAGACCTATACAGTAGGACCTCTGTACCACAGAAACAAATATTTTACAATAACCAACCTTTACATAAATTGTTTTGTAAGAGAGAGTTGTAGTTGTAATCATTGCTTTTTGGAGTTGCTAATGGTTTTTCTTTAAAAGGGATACTAACCCAAATTTCTTTCGTGATTCAGCTAGAGCATGCGATTTTACGCAACTTTCTAATTTACTCCAATTATCACTTTTTCTTCGTTCTCTTGCTATCTTTATTTGAAAAAGCAGAAATGTAAGGTAAGGAGCCGGCTCATTTTTTATTCAGCACCTGGGAAGCACTTGCTGATTGGTGGCTACATTTAGCCACCAATCAGCAAGCACTACCCAGGTGCTGAACCAAAAATAGGCCGGCTCTTAAGATTACATTCTTGTTTTTTTCAAATAAAGATAGCAAGAAAACAGAATTTTTTTTATAAAAGGCGTGAATTAGAAAGTTACTTAAAATTGCATGCTCTAACGTAATCATGAAATATAAAAAAACAGAATTTATGCTTACCTGATAAATTTCTTTCTCCTACGGTGTGTCCGGTCCACGGCTTCATCCTTACTTGTGGGAATATTCTCTTCCCTAACAGGAAATGGCAAAGAGAGCACAGCAAAAGCTGCCCATATAGCCCCCCCTCTGGCTCCGCCCCCCAGTCATTCGACCGACGGTTAGGAGAAAAAGGAGAAACCATAGGGTGCCGTGGTGACTGTAGTGTATAGAAAGAAAAAATTTGAAACCTGACTAAAAAGCCAGGGCGGGCCGTGGACCGGACACACCGTAGGAGAAAGAAATTTATCAGGTAAGCATAAATTCTGTTTTCTCCTACATTGGTGTGTCCGGTCCACGGCTTCATCCTTAGTTGTGGGAACCAATACCAAAGCTTTAGGACACGGATGAAGGGAGGGAACAAGTCAGGTTACCTAAACGGAAGGCACCACGGCTTGCAAAACCTTTCTCCCAAAAATAGCCTCCGAAGAAGCATAAGTATCAAATTTGTAAAATTTGGCAAAAGTGTGCAGAGAAGACCAAGTCGCTGCCTTACATATCTGATCAACAGAAGCCTCGTTCTTGAAGGCCCATGTGGAAGCCACAGCTCTAGTAGAGTGAGCTGTAATTCGTTCAGGAGGCTGCCTTCCGGCAGTCTCATAAGCCAATCAGATGATGCTTTTCAGCCAAAAAGAGAGGTAGCAGTAGCTTTCTGTCCTCTCCTCTTGCCAGAATAAACGACAAACAAAGATGAAGTCTGTCTGAAATCCTTTGTTGCATCTAAATAGAATTTAAAAGCACGGACCACATCTAAATTGTGTAACAAACGTTCCTTCTTCGAAACTGGATTCGGACACAGAGAAGGAACAACTATTTCCTGGTTAATATTCCTATTGGAAACCACTTTTGGAAGAAAACCAGGTTTGGTACGCAAAACAACCTTATCTGCATGGAATACCAGATAGGGTGGATCACACTGCAAAGCAGACGATTCAGAAACTCTTCTAGCAGAAGAAATAGCAACCAAAAACAGAACTTTCCAAGATAATAACTTAATATCTATGGAATGTAAAGGTTCAAACGGAACCCCTTGAAGAACTGAAAGAACTAAATTTAGACTCCATGGAGGAGTCATGGGTCTGTAAACAGGCTTGATTCTGACTAAGGCCTGTACAAAAGCTTGTACATCTGGCACTGCTGCCAGGCATTTGTGTAACAAA
This sequence comes from Bombina bombina, assembly GCF_027579735.1. Taxonomy (NCBI): domain Eukaryota; kingdom Metazoa; phylum Chordata; class Amphibia; order Anura; family Bombinatoridae; genus Bombina; species Bombina bombina. The sequence goes on along the minus strand of NC_069500.1, from coordinate 79,687,608 downwards.
ACAGACAAAGCAGATATCTGTCCTTTTAGATAACTCGCCGACAACCCTTTATCCAAACCCTCTTGGAGAAAGGAAAGAATCTTAGGAATTTTAATTTTACTCCAAGAGAATCCCTTGGATTCACACCAACAGATATATTTTTTCCATATTTTATGGTAAATATTCCTAGTCACAGGTTTTCTGGCTTGGACCAGAGTATCTATAACTGAATCTGAAAACCCACGCTTAGATAAAATCAAACGTTCAATTTCAAAGCAGTCAGCTGCAGAGAGACTAGATTTGGATGTTCGTATGGACCTTGTACTAGAAGATCCTGTCTCAAAGGTAGCTTCCATGGTGGAGCCGATGACATATTCACCAGGTCTGCATACCAAGTCCTGCCTGGCCACGCAGGAGCTATCAGAATCACAGAGGCCTTCTCCTGTTTGATCCTGGCTACGAGCCTGGGAAGGAGAGGAAACGGTGGAAACACATAAGCCAGGTTGAACGACCAAGGCGCCACTAATGCATCCACTAGTGTCGCCTTGGGATCCCTGGATCTAGACCAGGGACGTGCACTCATAGGAGGCAGGGGAGGCAGTGCCTACCCTGCCATATGTGACCAAAGCTTAATTAAATTTTAATAAAAAAAAAAAAAGTCCAACATTTTTTTTTTCTCACCATTTCCCCCCATGTAATGCTATGGAGAGGCAGGTACAGGAACGCTTCTCTCCATTGCAGTACATGGGTCAAAGGAAAAGCTGTGCTGCCGCGCCACCTGTGTTCTGTCAGTATATTAGCAGCCATAATTGGGACAAATAGGAGGCACCCCTCTTGATGCCTCCTAGCAAGTGAAGGATATATAGATTAATCAGAAGGAGGATGCAGTGAGCAGGGTCATGTGACACAACTGGAAGCTGAGGTAACCTAAGAACAGATGACACCAAGCAGAAGAGTAAAGTAGTATTCTACATCTTTTGTGATTCACAAATTGTGTTCAGATACAGCTCATTAACAGGGGGGACAGTAACTGAGCATAAACCCAATACTTACAGGAAGTCAAAGGGTCAATTCAAATTTAAATCCATAATTTAAAACCCAGAGTTTGAAGTTAAGTGTGCAGTGTCCACATTATTTAAACTAAAGTTTTTGACATTTATTTTTGCTAAGCCTCCCTTTTTCATGGTTATTTGATTTAATTAGGTACAAACTTCATATATGTTATGTCTGTTCAGTCAGAGGATGCCGTATTTATTTTTATTTTTCTCTGTGTCTCCATTTATTTAAAGACTGCTGTTAACTTGTAATTCACAAATCAATTGAAAGCTGTTGCATTGTGTGTGCTGCTTTTATACAAGTTTATATTAATAAAAGGAGTTAATGAGTCATTTAAAAAAATATATGTAATTATTGCAGTTAAATGTTTTTAGAAATAATGCCTCTGTAAAGTAACTGGTTAAACACATAGTCAAAGGGAGACATTTAAAATTAAACTTTCATGATTGAGGTAGAACATGCTATTTTAATAGACAGTAATTTATATTTAGAAAATTAGCATTAACTGTTACTGGCCCCATGTCAGCAAATAAAATTAGTTTTTGAAAGGAACATTAAAGTTATAATTACATTTCCATCATTCAGATAGAAATTGCACACAAAAAAACAAAAAACTTTCTATTTTACTTTTATTATGTACTTCATTCTTTTGGTATCTTTTGGTGTCCTTTGTTGAAGAGCATAAATAAGTGGGATGTGCACGTGCGTTTCTTGAGCACCAAATTGCAGCAGCTGTGTTGGCAGTATTGATCACTTGTCCTTTGTGTAAAATTTGTATGGTAAATTATTTCTATTTTTACAATACAGTAGTGAGTAGAGAAGAGATTGTGGATCATTCTAATTATTTAGTAACTGGCACTGTGCCACATAATTGAATGAGTGGGTATGTGAGCAGAGTGTGTGTGTGTGTGTGTGTGTCAGTGAGCAGAGTATGTGTGCTTTATTCTCCAAGTAATCAATACATTTCCGATGAGCTGGTGCTTTAGTGCAGTGTTTCTCAACCATGGTCCTCAAGTACCCCCAACAGGCCAGGTTTTCATTATAGCTGAATCAGTGCATAGGTGAAGTAATCAGCTAATTAGTAACTCAGTGGTTACTAACTTGCTCTCACCCATCAGCAGATTATTTCACCTGTGCACTGGTTCAGCTATCATTTAAACCTGCCCTGTTGGGGGTACTTGCAGCCCTCTGTATATGTGTTTCTCCGGCGTATCATATCTAGTGCCTCACCAGCCTCTGACCTCACTGCACGTCACTGATCTAGACCCGTAGCGAGGAACCTTGAAGTTCTAACGAGACGCCTTCAGATCCATGTCTGGAATGCCCCATAATTGAGTTAACTGGGCAAAGACCTCCGGGTGGAGTTCCCACTCCCCCGGATGGAAAGTCTGATGACTCAAATAATCCGCCTCCCAGTTGTCTACTCCTGGGATGTGAATTGCAGATAAATGGCAGGAGTGATCCTCCGCCCATTTGATGATCTTGGATACCTCTCTCATCGCCAAGGAACTCTTTGTTCCTCCCTGATGATTGATGTAAGCTACAGTCGTCATGTTGTCCGACTGAAATCTTATGAATCCGGCCTTCGCTAGTTGAGGCCAAGCCCAGAGCGCATTGAATATCGCTCTCAGTTCTAAGATGTTTATCGGGAGAAGAGACTCTTTCCGAGACCATAGACCCTGAGCTTTCAGGGAGTCCCAGACCGCGCCCCAGCCTAATAGACTGGCGTTGGTCGTGACAATGACCCACTCTGGTCTTCGGAAACTCATTCCCTGAGACAGGTGATCCTGAGTCAACCACCAACGGAGTGAGTCTCTGGTTAACTGGTCTACTTGAATCTGGGGAGACAAGTCTGCATAATCCCCATTCCACTGTCTGAGCATGCACAGTTGCAATGTTCTTAGATGAATTTGAGCAAAAGGAACCACGTCCATTGCTACAAGCATTAGACCTATTACTTCCATGCACTGAGCTATGGAAGGCTGAGGAATAGATTAAAGCTTCTAAAGACTTGTCAAGTTCTTCAATTTTCTGACCTCTGTCAGAAAAATCTTCATTTCTACAGAATCTATTATTGTTCCCAGAAAAGGAACTCTTGTAGACGGGGACAGGGAACTCTTTTCCACGTTCACCTTCCACCCGCGAGACCTGAGAAAAGCTAATACAATGTCTGTATGAGCCCTTGATCTGGAAAGGGACGATGCTTGGATTAGGATGTCGTCTAGGTAAGGTGCCACTGCAATGCCCCTCGGTCTTAGAACCACTAGAAGGGACCCTAGCACCTTTGTGAAAATTCTGGGAGCAGTGGCTAAACCGAACGGAAGAGCCACGAACTGGTAATGTTTGTCCAGAAAGGCGAACCTTAGGAACTGATGATGAACTTTGTGGATAGGAATATGTAGGTACGCATCCTTTAAATCCACGGTAGTCATGTATTGACCCTCCTGGATTGTTGGTAAAATCGTTCGAATGGTTTCCATTTTGAAAGATGGAACTCTGAGGAATTTGTTTAGAATTTTTAAATCCAGAATTGGTCTGAAAGTTCCCTCTTTTTTGGGAACTACAAACAGGTTTGAGTAAAACCCCTGACCTTGTTCCACTGTTGGAACTGGGTGTATCCCTCCCATCTTTAATAGATCTCCTACGCAATGTAGGAATGCCTGTCTCTTTATCTGGTCTGAAGATAAGTGAGACATGTGGAACCTTCCCCTTGGAGGAAGTTCCTTGAATTCTAGAAGATAACCCTGAGAGACTATTTCTAGTGCCAGGGATCCTGAACATCTCTTGCCCAAGCCTGAGCAAAGAGAGAAAGTCTGCCCCCTACTAGATCCGGTCTCGGATCGGGGGCTACCCCTTCATGCTGTCTTGGTAGCAGCAGCAGGCTTCTTGGCCTGTTTACCCTTGTTCCAGCCTTGCATTGGTTTCCATGCTGGCTTAGCCTGGGAAGTGTTACCCTCTTGTCTAGAGGCTGCAGAGTTAGGAGACGGTCCGTTCCTGAAGTTGCGAAAGGAACGAAAATTAGATTTATTCTTAGCCTTGAAAGGCCTATCCTGTGGGAGGGCATGGCCCTTGCCCCCAGTGATGTCTGAAATAATCTCCTTCAATTCTGGCCCAAAAAGGGTCTTACCTTTGAAAGGAATATTAAGCAATTTTGTCTTGGAAGACACATCCGCCGACCAAGACTTTAGCCAGAGCGCTCTGCGCGCCACAATTGCAAAACCTGAATTTTTCGCCGCTAACTTCGCCAATTGCAAAGCGGCATCTAAAATAAAGGAATTAGCTAACTTTAGTGCGTGAATGCTGTCCATGACTTCCTCACAGTGATGTGCAGTCACTAGAGGCAGGTGAGGCAGTGCTTCACCTCTCATATGGGCAAAAATATATTTTTTTTTATTGGCTTTAAAAAAATATATATATAAAATTGTATTTTTTTTTTCCCCCAGCATTTTTTTTTCACAGCTACATGTTGTGCAATGGAGAGGCACAAGCAGGTCTGCCCACCATTACACAATATGCTGCGCCACCTACTGGATGAAAGTGGTTAAGATCATTGCATTGCCCATTAATTGCTTATTTGAGGCAGTCCTATTTGGGCTGAACCAATCCAGTGAGAAGCATTAGTAAGTGGAACTTAGGGTTGGGGCTGGATGTTAAATCATATAAAACAAAACAAAAACGGAAAAAAACAACTTTCATATATTTTGTTGCTGTCCTGTGAACCTGCTAGCTTTGCTAAAGTGAAAAAGAGAGTTCTGTTCTTCCCCTCTAAGTGCAGTGGAATGTGCCACTGTCACTTCCTGAATCCTTATACAGAGCAGGAATAGAGGCACAGAGAGAAGTGTTTCAGCCACATCTTATTAAAGTAAGATTTTACTGAAAAGGATTCTGTTAGTGAAAATAATTTAATGAATGTGGTTTAGTGTTTTTTTACTCTTTTACAGCAAAGGATCATTTTTGTATTTTGTTTACTTAAACTTTACACCCACTAACTTAGCAGCTTGCCTCTGTACTTCACACTAAATTATAGTCTGATTTTCTGAACTCTCTGTAGCTCTGCTGTTTTATTACTTAAAATGCAGTGGTCCCTCTCCCCCCCCCTTGTGTGTGTGTGTGTGTCTCTCTCTATCTATCTATCCATCTCTCTCCTTATGTGTTGTTCTCCCCCATGGTCTCTTTCTCTCTCTGTCTCTCTTCCTCCCCCTCTGACTCTCTCATCCCTTATGTGTCTCTCTAAACCTCTGAGTGTGATTGTGTCTCTCTCTCTTTCTCTCTAACCCTCTGTGTGTAATTGTGTCTCTCTCTCTCTAACCCTCTGTGTGTAATTGTGTCTCTCTCCCTCTCGCTAACCCTCTGTGTATGATTGTGTCTCTCTCTCGTTCTAACCCTGTGTGTGATTGTGTCTCTCTTTCTCTCTCTCTAACCCTCTGTGTGTGATTGTGTCTCTCTCTTTCTCTCTCTCTCTCTCTCTCTCTCTCTAACCCTCTGTTTGTGATTGTGTCTCTCTCTCTCTTTCTCTCTCTCTAACCCTCTGTGTATGATTGTCTCTCTCTCTCTCTCTAACCCTCTGTGTGTGATTGTGTCTCTCTCTCTAACCCTCTGTGTGTGATTGTGTCTCTCTCTTTCTCTCTCTCTCTCTCTCTCACCCTCTGTTTGTGATTGTGTGTACCTCTCTCTCTTTCTCTCTCTAACCCTCTGTGTGTGATTGTGTGTGTCTCTCTCTCTCTTTCTCTCTCTAACCCTCTGTGTGTGATTGTGTCTCGCTTTCTCTCTCTCTCTCTAACCCTCTGTGTGTGATTGTGTCTCTTTCTCTCTCTCTCTCTAACCCTCTGTGTGTGATTGTCTCTCTCTCTCTCTCTCTAACCCTCTGTGTGTGATTGTCTCTCTCTCTCTCTCTAACCCTCTGTGTGTGATTGTCTCTCTCTCTCTCTCTAACCCTCTGTGTGTGATTGTGTCTCTCTCTCTCTCTCTTTCTCTCTAACCCTCTTTGTCTCTCTCCCCCCGTCTCCCTTTCCCCCCCCCGAGTGCTTTTCTGTGTTTCTGTCTACCTTTTATTTATTTAATTAATGAATTGGTAGTGCCATCTGATGGTATGGCTTTATTTAAAGGGATGGGGTCAAGCGCCCCACCATCTTTAAATTTCACCAGCCGCCACTGGATCAAGACATTTTTATATTTACTGAATAATGAAAGAATCTATAAGCATAATTTGCAGCATTAAAGTAAAAAGTATGTTTTAAACATATTTTAATGGGCATGGATTTCTAGATCTCATAATCAGAGCAAGCATTGTGTTATCTAGCAAGAGTTTCTGTTACAATCCTTTTAGACTAAAATCAGATGTTTACTAAGTTGACCAGTTTTCCAAGACACCATTTAAAGGGACATGAAACCCATATGAAACCCATATGCAAATTTAAATAACTTTCCAATTTACATCTAATATCTAATTTTCTTCATTCTTTTGATATCCTTTGTTGAAAATCATATCTAAATATGCTCAGTAGCTGCTGATTGGTGGCTGCACATAGATACCACATGTGATTGGCTCACCCATGTGCATTGTTATTTTTTCAACAAAGGATATCTAAAGAATGAAGGCGTATCCTAGCCACTGCCTCACCAGCCTCTGACATCACTGCACGTCACTGCTTCCTCATATGGAGTCTCCTTATTAAGCGAATTTTCTAGTTCTTCGAACCAAAAAGACGCCGCCGTTGTGACAGGAATAATGCACGAAATTGGTTGGAGGAGGAAACCTTGCTGAACAAATATCTTTTTAAGCAAACCCTCCAATTTTTTATCGATAGGATCTTTGAAAGCACAACTGTCCTCAATGGGAATAGTCATGCGTTTGGCCAACGTAGAAACTGCCCCCTCAACCTTAGGAACTGTTTGCCATGCGTCCCTCCTGGGGTCGACAATGGGGAACATTTTCTTAAATATAGGAGGTGGGACAAAAGGTATACCTGGTTTCTCCCACTCCTTAGTCACTATGTCCGCCACCCTTTTGGGTATCGGAAAGGCATCAGCATGCACAGTGACCTCTAGGAATTTGTCCATTTTGCGCAATTTTTCTGGAATGACCAAAGAGTCACAATCGTCCAGAGTAGTTAGCACCTCCTTAAGCAGGGCGCGGAGATGTTCTAACTTAAATTTAAACGTCACGATATCAGGTTCTGCCTGTTGAGAAACTTTTCCTGAATCACAAATTTCTCCCTCCGACAGACCCTCCCTCACTGCCAATTCTGACTGGTGTGAGGGTATAACAGATAAATTATCGTCAGCGCACCCTTGCTCATCCTCTGTATTTAAAACTGAGCAATCACGCTTTCTTTGAAATGCTGGCATTTTGGATAAAAGATTAGCTATAGAATTATCCATTACTGCCGTTAATTGTTGCATAGTAACAAGCATTGGCGCGCTAGATGTACTAGGTGTCGCCTGCGCGGGCATAACTGGTGTTGACACAGAAGGAGAGGATGATGAACTATCCCCACTACTTTCATTTGAGGAATCATCTTGGGCAACCTTATTAAATGTGACAGTACTGTCCTTACTTTGTTTGGACGCCATGGCACAATTTTCACATACATTTAAAGGGGGGACCATCTTGGCCTCCATACATACAGAACATGTTCTATCTGAAGGTACAGACATGTTAGACAGGCTTATACAGGCTATTAATGCAATAAAACCGTTTTTAAACCAAACCGTTACTGTCTCTTTAAATGTTAAACAGAGCACACTTTATTTCTGAATGTGTGAAAAACTATGAAGGAAATATCCGATCCTTACCAAATTTGCACCCTAGTGTCTTAATGCTTTGAAAGTATTGCACACCAAATTTCAAGTTTGTAACCCCTTAAATGAACAAACCGGAGCTATTTGTTCAATTTACTAGATTAAACCCACTACAGTCCCAGCCACAGCCTTTGCTGTGGTTTACCTTTCCTTGGGGGTTATTCGCCACAGAAATAAGCCTTCCAGAATCGTTTTTTATGGCCACAGGACCCTCTCACATGAAGCTGCATGCACTGCTTCCAGAATAACTGCGCAATTAAGGCGCGAAAATGAGGCCTCCTCCCTCTGCATACCAGAGTGAAAGGCCCTTCCTGACTAGAATAGATGTCTAAACGACTGCCAGGCAAATAAAAAACGTTCCCAAAGTGTTTTCAAGTTCCAAAACACTCGAAAAGTCAAATAAATATTGTATAAATCAATCGATTTAGCCCAAAAAAGTGTCAACCAGTATATAGCCCATTAATAAGCCTAGATTCTGTTATGAGTCTAAGAAAAAATGGCTTACTGATCCCAAAAAGGGAAAATGACAGTCTTCTAGCATTACTATGTCTTGTTGGAAAAACGACTAGTCATACCTTGAGCAGAAAAGTCTGCAAACTGTTCCCCCCAACTGAAGTTCTCTGGTTTCAACAGTCCTGCGTGGGAACAGTAATGGATTTTAGTTACTGCTGCTAAAATCATACTCCTCTTTAAACAGAACTCTTCATCACTTTCTGTTGTAGAGTAAATAGTACAAACTGGCACTATTTTAAAATAAACTCTTGATAGAAGAATAAAAAACTACAACTAACACCACATACTCTTTACCATCCCCGTGGAGATGCTACTTGTTCAGAGCGGCAAAGAGAATGACTGGGGGCGGAGCCAGAGGGGGGGCTATATGGGCAGCTTTTGCTGTGCTCTCTTTGCCATTTCCTGTTAGGGAAGAGAATATTCCCACAAGTAAGGATGAAGCCGTGGACCGGACACACCAATGTAGGAGAAACATAATTTATGTAAGAACTTACCTGATAAATTAATTTCTTTCATATTGGCAAGAGTCCATGAGCTAGTAACGTATGGGATATACAATCCTACCAGGAGGGGCAAAGTTTCCCAAACCTTAAAATGCCTATAAATACACCCCTTACCACACTCACAATTCAGTTTAACTAATAGCCAAGTAGTGGGGTGATAGAAAAAGGAGTAAAAAGCATCAAAAAAAGGAACTGGAAATATAATTGTGCTTTATACAAAAAAACATAACCACCATAAAAAGGGTGGATCTCATGGACTCTTGCCAATATGAAAGAAATGAATTTATCAGGCAAGTTCTTACATAAATTATGTTTTCTTTGATGTAATTTGCAAGAGTCCATGAGCTAGAGACGTATGGGATAGTAATACACAAGATGTGGTACTCCACAGAAGTCACTAGAGAGGGAGGGATAAAAATAAAAACAGTCATTTTCGGCTGAAAAAAATAAATCCACATCCAAAAAAAAGTTTTTCTCATAATTAAAAAGAAAAAACTTAAAACATAAGCAGATGAATCAAACTGAAACAGCTGCCTGAAGAACTTTTCTACCAAAAACTGCTTCAGAAGAGGCAAATACATCAAAATGGTAGAATTTAGTAAAAGTATGCAAAGAAGACCAAGTTGCTGCTTTGCAAATCTGATCAACTGAAGCTTCATTCTTAAATGCGCCCACGAAGTGGAAACTGATCTAGTAGAATGAGCTGTGATTCTCTGAGGCAGGGCCTGACACGACTCCAAATAAGCCAGATGAATCAAAAGCTTTAGCCAGGATGCCAAATAAATGGCAGAAGCTTTCTGATCTTTCCTAGGATCAGAAAAGACAACAAATAGACTAGAAGTCTTCCTGAAATCTTTAGTAGCTTCAACATAATATTTCAAAGCTCTTACAACATTCAGAGAATGTAAGGATCTCTCCAAAGAATTCTTAGGATTAGGACACAGAGAGGGAACAACAATTTCCCTATTAATGTTGTTAGAATTCATAACTTTAGGTAAGAACTGAAATGAAGTCCGCAAAACTGCCTTATCCTTATGGAAAATCAGAAATGGAGACTCACAAGAAAGAGCAGATAGCTCAGAAACTCTTCTAGCAGAAGAGATAGCCAAAAGAAACAACACAACACTAGTTTAGTATCCAAATAATGCATAGGCTCAAAAGGAGGAGTCTGTAAAGCTTTCAAAACCAAATTAAGACTCCAAGGAGGAGAGATTGATTTAATGACAGGTTTGATACCAAAGCCTGCACAAAACAGTGAATATCATAAAGCTTAGCAATCTTTCTGTGAAATAAAACTGAAAGAGCAGAGATTTGTCCCTTCAAGGAGCTTGCAGACAAACCTTTATCCAAACTATCCTGAAGAAACTGTAAAACTCTAGGAATTCTAAAAGAATGCCAGGAGAATTTATGAGAAGAACACCATGAAAAAGTCTTCCAGACTCGATAATAAATCTTCCTAGAAACAGATTTATGAGCCTGTAATATAGTATCAATCACTGAGTCAGAGAAACCTCTATGACTAAGCACTAGGCGTTCAATTTACATACCTCCAAATTTAACGATTTGATATCCTGATGGAAAAACGGTCCTTGAGACAGAAGGTCTGGTCTTAACGGAAGTGGCCAAGGTTGGCAACTGGACATCCGGACAAGATCCGTATAAAAAAAACCTGTAAGACCATGCTGGTGCTGCCAGAAACACAAACGATTGTTCCATGATGATCTTGGAGATCACTCTTGGAAGAAGAACTAGAGGCGGAAAGATATATAGACACGTTGGTAAAACCAAGGAACTGTTAACGCATCCACCGACACCGCCTGAGGATCCATCTTTGAAAAAAGATTTGGCAGAATGTAAAGACTTAGCTAGTACCAAAATATCGTCCAAGTAAGGAAACACTGCAATACCCTATTCTCTGATTACAGAGAGTAGGGCACCGGGAACCTTTGAAAAAATTATTGGAGCTGTCGCTAGGCCAAATGGAAGAATGACAAATTGGTAAGGCTTGTCTAGAAAAGAGAATCTCAGAAATCGATAGTGGTCCGGATAAATCAGAATATGAAGGTTTGCATCGTGGACATATAATGACCTTGCTGAACAAAAGGCAGAATAGTCCTTATATATAGTCACCATTTTGAAAGTTGGCACTCTTACAAAACGATTCAAAATTTTCAGATCCAGAACTGGCCTGAGGATCCATCTTTGAAAAAAGATTTGGCAGAATGTAAAGACTTAGCTAGTACCAAAATATCGTCCAAGTAAGGAAACACTGCAATACCCTATTCTCTGATTACTGAGAGTAGGGCACCGGGAACCTTTGAAAAAATTATTGGAGCTGTCGCTAGGCCAAATGGAAGAATGACAAATTGGTAAGGCTTGTCTAGAAAAGAGAATCTCAGAAATCGATAGTGGTCCGGATAAATCAGAATATGAAGGTTTGCATCGTGGACATATAATGACCTTGCTGAACAAAAGGCAGAATAGTCCTTATATATAGTCACCATTTTGAAAGTTGGCACTCTTACAAAACGATTCAAAATTTTCAGATCCAGAACTGGCCTGAATGAATTTTCTTTCTTTGGGACAATGAATAGATTTGAATAAAACCCCAGACCCTGGGCGGAGCCTGGCCATGTGGGTGAATGACCGCTAATATGTGAAGCTCCGAACTAATACCTTACTTTCCTGGCTATACATAGAAGTTGGTGAATTAAACAGCCTGACCGTTAACAGGATTGGATGTGGGAAAGTCCCCAGCAAGCAACGGTGACAATTTGTCAAACCTGGATGCCCTAAAGAAGAAACGTGTGTCGCAATCCTAAGAGGGATGACTGGGCTGGAACGCAAATCAGGAGGAAATACTCGGTAGTATCCAGTAAACTGAATTTTGGAGCCCTCACAATCTACGGACAGCTGACTACAGGAGATCGGAACCTTAGCCTACACATGGCACAGAAGGTAATTTCCAATCATCACATCCCTGCTAGATCTTATTATACTTAGCTGCAGCATGGTGGCTCACACACTAATATGAAAGTGGCACACAGATACGCACATGGTAGAGTGCATGGGAGATAATAATCTAACAGACATTATGCTCTAGTGATATCACCAATTTCAATTCACATCGCACATTTAATATCAGGGGCTCTATCCAACTGCTATGGGAAAGAAATAAAGTTGTTTTTTTAAAAAAAACCCAAAAAAACGGTGCACTGATCCACCATAACTAACGGTTGCTGGACCTACAATTTTTCGGGTAAACTCCTAACCAGTTGTGCTTATATTGAGGCACGAACACAAGGGATCATTTAACACTCCAGTGACATTTTAAATATATCTTGCCCCACTACATGTCATTTTGTGGCTCTACCTCAAAGCAGATTATGGCATCTAAATCTAAAGCTGATAGAACAGCAAAGAACCAGGGCGGCTTGCCAGCATCAGTCAGTAACATTTTTCAAAGATCCACTAGCAGCTCCCCTAATAGTCATAAGGATAACTAATCCTCCTCTCAAGGTCTATCTCTTCCAGGAAGTGCGCCATTGAATACATCAAATATCACGATAGATTATGCTTTACAGTTAAAGGCAGATATAGCCAATCTCCCCACTAAGGCTGATTTTGATAGCCTCAAAGATCTCATTACAACAGATCTAGTAAATATGAAGAAAGATATCAACGAGATAGGGCAGAGGATTGAGTATGTGGAGGAATCTCAGGATACATTAAATAATCTATTTGATACTATCACCACAAGCTCAAACATACAGCATACTCAGATAGAAGCCCTTCAAGATAAAGTTGAGGACTTAGACAACAGGGGGCGCCACAATAATTTAAGGGTCAGAGGTGTACCAGAAGTTGTTTCACATGCAGATATACATACCTATCTTCAAGGTCTCTTCACATTTCTGCTAAAAGATCAACAGCACTGGACCTAGAATTGGACAGAGCTCATAGGGCACTGCGCCCCCCCCCCTCCTCCGAATGCACCACCACAAGACATAATCCTCTGCTACACAGACAGGGACAGAATTTGGCAAGCGGCACGGTCCACTCCCAATATCCAACATCTAGACCACAATCTACAAAATCTATGTGGACTTAAAGGGAAACTGAACCCAAATGTTTTCTTTCGTGATTCAGATGGAGCATGACATTTTGAGCAACTTTCTAATTTAATCCTATTATCAAATGTTATTCATTCTCTTGGTATCTTTATTTTAAATGCAAGAATGTAAGTTTAGATGCCGGCCCATTTTTAGTGAACAACCTATGTTGTCCTTGCCGATTGGTGGATAAATTCATCCACCAATAAAAAAGTGCTGTCCAGAGTTCTGAATAAAAAAAAGCTTAGATGTCTTCTTTTTCAAATAAAGATAGCAAGAGAACGAAGAAAAATTGATAATAGGAGTAAATTAGAAAGTTGCGTAAAATTGCATGCTCTATCTGAATCACAAAAGAAAAAATTTGGGTTCAGTGTCCCTTTAAGCCCAGCAACAGTACAGAGAAGAAAGGAGGTTCGGTTTATTACGAAAGTTCTTCAGGAACATCATATCAAGAACAGATGGGGGTTCCCCTTCAGCTTGAATGCGACACATGAGGGCCGCACATTCACCTACAAGAATGACCAGGATTTAGCGTCCCTGTCTGAAGCGCTAAACCTTACTTTCCAGCAACCACACCCTTCAGATGTCCGTACAGAGGAACCCATGCCTGCCAAACATCGTCATCATTTAAAGGATTCTTTGCGGAAGTGGACACAAGTGTCACCAAAGAGGAAAAAGAATAAAGACCTGATCAACAGAGATCCCCCCAGGGTTGAAACTGGCACGTGAGCTCGTCCATGGACTAGCAACATGGGTGAGATACAATTATTATGGTTGAATGTTTCAGGTATTGAGGTTACAAGCCCCTTCTTTTGATAAGGACTGGCAGATACACTGTCACAATCTGACTGTTTTGATACATTGGGGTTAAAACCCTTTAATGTGTACTTTTTGTTCAACCTAGCCTGGAGTGCCTTTATAAAGGCATAACCGCACCTTGGTCACAATTCCACATCCAAAGTGAGTTCCATTGTTATTGCTATTTTATAGGTCTCTTGCATTTATTCGTTAATTATGCTTAATGTTATATTCTAACTTTGTTGCATTTTTTATAGCACTAATATGACAGCAGAGTAGTATTGAGACCACTCCTCAACTCAGTGTATACCATAATAGGCCATTTGAGCCTAATGGTAAGGTTTAATGTTATGTTTGTTCAATGTTTATGTTTTAGTTATGCCATAAAATCACAGCTAAAGTCAGAATGTATGCATCTTCCCATAGAAGAAGAGCATTATATGTGATTCTCTCCCAGCTTTTTTCAATTAGATGTACCAACACATCCTCCACTGAAACATGATACTAACTACCATAGGTGTCCTCGACATAATGTCTCATTAGCTCCCCTCACAATATTTCAGACATGACAGAGTTGATACAAAAGACAAGTAATCTGACCTCTCTCTCAGCTAACACAAAGGGACTTAACAATCAATACAAATGGAATATCGCATTAAGGGACTTTAAGCAGAAAAAAGAGACGTGGTTTTTATACAGGAAATCCACTTTATTCGGGGAAGGGAACCTAAAACGTTTGCATATAAATTTGGTAACTCATCATCAAACTCCAACAAAACAAACGTGGTGGGTATCCTCATCAAAAGAAACATCCCATTTACTTTATTTAAGAGATTAGCGGATAAAAATGGAAGATAAGTGGTTTTGATTGAGAAACTTTATAACTCTGTGGTTACCTTAATAAATGTCTATGCGCCCAACTTGAAGCAAGACACATTTTTTATAACATTTAACTAACTTGGTATTGGAAGTTTCAAAGGGGGCGGTGATCATGGGGGGGGACTTCAACCTCACGATGACTCCGAGCTTAGATAATTCTAACAATACCTCCTCGGTACCACATAGGGTGATAAACTCGGTTAAAACATAGATGAAAGATCTAACTTTGTACAATGCTTGGAGGGTAACATACCCTGACCGCAAAGAATACACCATCTACTCCAATCCACATCATAGACATTCCCATATCGATTATTTTATGATAGATGTTTTGAGCTTAGCTAGGGTTACCCACTTAAAGATACTCCCTAACTCATGGTCAGACCACTTGGTGGTCAGTTGCGAATTTCACTGACCTCACATACCAGTAAGGCAGCATGTTTGAAGAATGGAGGAGGGCATCTTGGATGATCTGGTCCATTTTCAGCGTATTGAAAAGTTATCACAGAATACTTTAAATGTAATACAAATACTCAACCCAAAATGAACCTTAGAGTGATATGGGACGCCCATGAGGCAGTTGTTAGAGGCAAACTCATTAGTATACGATCACATCAAGTCAAGGAAGCCAATAAACTCCTAAATGAGTTACTTAACTCACTGGCGGTTCTTGAGTACCAGCTAAGGGAGCATCCCTCAGATTCACGGCTAACTCAGAAAATAACTGACACTAGAAGGCAGATCAATTCATTGATGGGGAAAGAATATAAACAGCAAGCGAATAGGTTGCATCAGAAGTATTTTGAGGGAGACAATAAAAGTGGCCCGATATTAGTCAGGAAACTGAAAAAGAAGAAAAACAGGAACTATATTCTGACACTATATGACAAACAGAATAAAGAATTGGACACCTCTGAACAGAAATTACATTCAAGCCTACCTAGAGGGCATTAATCTTGCGCAATTGACCCCAGAACAAAATACTACCCTTAATGAACCAATAACAGTTACAGAGGTTAAAAAAGTTATATCCCAATTACCAGCAAACAAGGCCCCCGGACCGGATGGCTTCACTAACTATTACTTATAAATGTAAGAAATATAATGACAATCTGGTACCCTATATGCTATCATTATTTAATGACATTTCAGAAGAGTTCCCCTTCACTGATTTAAATTTAGAAGCCCATATAACTGTTTTGCCAAAACAGGGTAAACCTCCGGACAGGCCCGAAAATTTCCAACCCATTTCCCTTCTGAATACAGATTTAAAAATATATTCAAAGATTCTAGCGAATAGACTTAGTTCAGTACTACCCTCAATATTCTGCAACGGCCAAGTAGGCTTTATTCATGCACGGGAGGCCAAGGACAATAAGGTTAGGGCCCTCCACCTAATGAAACACATTCAGACACACCGTATCCCTGCAGTGGTAATTTCCACCAACACGGAAAAAGTGTTTGACCGCGTTGGTTGGTCATTCCTCCTCCAGACATTCGGTATAGGCGACCCATTTATAACCAAAGTTATGGCTCTATAAACTACCCCAACTGCTAGAGTCAGAGTTAATGGTATCTTATCAAACACTTTCCTTATATCTAATGGGACCAGACAGGGATGCATGTGTAGTAGAAGCACTGGCAACAAAGATAAGGGCAAACAGGGACATTACAGGCATCATCCTTAATGACACAGAACATAAAACACTTCTATACGCGGATGATATCCTTTTCTTTATCAAACTCCCAATAACTTCAGCACCACAGCTTTTAAAAGAACTGGATCTTTTTCACGCCGTATCAAACTTCATCATAAATCAACAGAAATCTGAAATGCTACCCTTACAATGCGACGCGCATCTCACAACACAGCTACAAGCCGTTTGTCTTTTTCGGTTACAAAAATCTAGGGATTATGCTAGCTCCCACAATTCAGGAAGTGTTGTTGTCTAATTATAAAACTTTCCAAAAGTCTATTATAACTGATATGTCCTCTTGGCGCTCCCTACATATTACCTGATTAGGAAAGATAAACACAGTTAAGAATAACATACTCCCGCGCATACTATATGTACTCCAAACATTGCCCATCCCACTCCCTAGGAATTTTTTGCCGAACTTACAAGACAATATTTTTTACTTCATCTGGGACAAACGTAAAGCTAGAATTAACAAAAAACTTATGTGTGTACATATTAGGAATGGTGGGCTGGGGGTCCCCAATCTCACAAAATACAGACAAGTAACCTTTATGCAGAGAGTGGTGGATTGGTTCACTAGTTATGATCAGAAAGCTTAGGTGAGACTGGAACATGATATATCGGATAGGAGACACCTGGGGGGACTGTGTTGGCAGAGGTGCACTGTATTACCTCTAAATATAGTGCAAAGTGAAATTATTTCCGAGAAAATTAAGGTGTGGGATAAAATCCTTATAGAATATCCACACGTCTCCTCTAGATTTTCCCCCATGACCCCCCTTAGTGAAAACGTTGACTTTACTCCAGGACCCAGACTTCTAAAGAGATCCTCAAACCTTAAAAAAAAGATCTCTGATGATGTATCACTTGGGAAATGATCAAAAACTATAATCCACAGAGGAATTAACTGACGGTGGACTACTCATGTTCAGTGATTGGTTTCTCCTGAGACAATGCCACTCTTACATCCAAAAACATAGTGACAGGAAGAATCTCCTACGCCAACTAACCCCATTTGAAGTGTTATGTAAATCCTCACCCCCCACAAAGAAGACCCTTGCACTCACCTACTCCATTTTACAAGCAAACACAAGCATTCCACACTACATAGATGGTTGGGAAAAGGAGCTTAATATAGAATTGACATACAGAGATAGGACTTGCATGTACTCTAACATAAGTAAGGTTTCAGCTTCTAGTAAGCCAATTGAACTGAATCTTAAAATCAATCAGAGGTGGTACCTCACGCCAGTTAGAATATTTAAACTGTATCTAAATAGTAACAAGAGATGCTGGAGATTTGGTATGTCCCCGGGTGATATGTCACACATATGGTGGAACTGCATCCTCTGGTAAAAGTGTGGGAGGGGGTAATGAAAGAGACCTCGAATATACTGGAAGCGATATTACCACCAGACCTGACTATTTGGCTCTTTAATGTCACTCCTCGCAAGCTACCAGTTCATAAGAGGAACTTATTATTCATAGCCAGTAATAGTCTAAAGCTCCTGATTACAAAAAATTGGAAACATAAGGAAACACCTACTTTAGTACAATGGAGGGACGCATTTTGCCAAATACTAGATCTAGAGGAATACGCATACATCAAAAACAGAAAAAGGGACACATATCTACACATGAAGGCGATGTGGGACACATACACAAACAAAATAAGTTAGTATAAGTTAGACCCATGGTACAGATGCTATTTCTCAATAAATGAGGTGTCAGGGGGAGGAGAGCACTGCTGCTCACCTTTACGGTAAATGGGAGGAGATGCAACTCCATTATTCTGACAATACCACGTATAAATATGGTTAACTGTTGTGGTTTAAGTTTTGTTCTTGTTTTTATATGTATAAAATTTGATAGCACACTATACAATGTATAACATGCTCATGTCATGTACAAGAACTATTTGTGTTTTTGTTTGCATGCTGTACTTTAATTTAATTACAATAAAGCGGTCTTTGAAAAAAACGAAAAAAAAAAAACCCCAGACCCTGGTTCCTGAAACCTAACTGGTATGATTACCCCTGAAAGCTCTAGATCTGAAACACACTTCAGAAAAGCCTGAGCCTTCACCGAATTTGCTGGAACATGAGAAAGAAAAAATCTTCTCACAGGAGGTCTTACTCTGAATCCTATTCAATATCCTTGAGAGACAATACTCTGAATACACTGATTGTAGACAGAATCTGCCCAAATGTCTTGGAAAATGTTTAATCTGCCCCCCCCCCCACCAGCTGAACTGGAATGAGGGCCGCACCTTCATGCAGACTTGGGGGCTGGCTTTGGTTTTTTAAAAGGCTTGGATTTATTTCAACTTGAAGAAGGTTTCCAATTGGAACGAAACTCTTTGGGGAAAGATTGGCTTACTGTTCTTTATTCTGTCGAAAAGAACGAAAACAATTAGAAGATTTAGATTTACCCTTAGATCTTTTATCCTAAGGTAAAAAAAAATCCCTTCCCCCCAGTGACAGTTGAAATAATAGAATCCAACTGAGAACCAAATAAATTGTTACCTTGGAAAGAAAGGGATAGTAATCTAGACTTAGATACCATGTCAGCATTCTAATATTTGAGCCACAAAGCTCTTCTAGCTAAAATAGCTAAATTCATAGATTTAACATCAATTTTGATGATATAAAAAATAGCATCACAGATAAAATGATTAGCATGTTGAAGCAAGCAAACAATGCTAGACAAATCAGAATCTGTTTCCTGTTGCGCTAAGCTTTCCAACCAAAAATTTGATGCAGCTGCAATATCAGCCATAGATATATCAGGTCTAAGAATATAGCCAGAAAATAAATAAGTTCTCCTTCGATAAGATTCAAGTTTCCTATCTAAAGGATCCTTAAAAGAAGTACTATTTTCCAAAGGAATAGAAGTACATTTGGCAAGAGTAGAGATAGCCCCATCATTTTTGGGGATTTTTTTCCCAAAACTCCACTCTAGCTGTTGGCAAATGATACAACTTTTTAAACCTAGAAGAAGGAATAAAAGAAGTACCAGGCCTATCACATTCCTTTGAAATCATATCAGAAATCACATCAGGAACTGGAAAAACCTCTGGAGAAACCACAGGAGGTTTATAAACAGAATTTAAATGTTTACTAGTTTTAGTATCAAGAGGACTATATTCCTCAATATCCAAAGTAAACAACACCTCTTAACAAGGAACGTATATACTCAATCTTAAAGAGATAAGTAGATTTGTCAGTGTCAATATCTGAGGTAGGATCTTCTGAATCAAATAGATCCTCATCAGAGGAGGAAAATTCAGTATGTTGACGGTCATTTGAAATTTCATCAACTTTATGAGAAGTTTTAAAAGACCTTTTACGTTTATTAGAAGGTGGAATAGCAGACAAATCCTTCTGAATCGCATCAGCAATAAAATCTTTTATATTCACAGGGATATCATGTACATTAGATGTTGAAGGAACAACAGGCATTGTACTAGTACTGATGGATACATTCTCTACATGTAAAAGTTTATCATGACAACTGTTACATACTACAGCTGGAGATATAATCTTCACTAATTTACAACAGATACACTTAGCTTTGGTAGAACTGTTATTAGGCCGCAGGATTCCATCAGTTGTTTCTGAGACAGGATCAGATTGAGACATCTTGCAAATGTAAGAGAAAAAAACAACATATAAAGCAAAATTATCAATTTCCTTATATAGCAGTTTCAGGAATGGAAAAAAAAATGCAAACAGCATAGCCCTTTGAGCATAAAAAAGGCAAGAGGCATATAGGAAGTGGGGTTTAAATAATTAAATTATTTGGCGCAAGTATGACTCACAACGCAAAATGAAATTTTTTTGGCACTAACATCCGGAAATGACGCAACTCGCGTCATTGTAGACGCAACCTTGTGCAAGGAAAACTGGCGTCAACTAAGACGCCGGAAATGACGAATTTGTGCCACTGAACGTACCTTCGCTCCAAACATGACGCAATAAATATCAGCATTTTGCAAGCTCGCGAGCCTAATTTGCCCGTGAAATTTAAATGAAAAAGCAGTCAATTTGAAGATAAAGACTATATCCCAGGTAAGAAAAAAATAACTTCCTAAATATTTTCCCAATATTGAAACTGATAGTCTGCAAAAGGAAATATACATAAACTTGACTCATGGCAAATATAAGTACAATACATATATTTAAAACTTTATATTAATACATAAAGTGCCAAAACATAGCTGAGTCTTAAGTAATGAAAAACATACTTGCCGAAAGACACCCATCCACATATAGCAGATAGCCAAACCAGTACTGAAACAGTTATCAGTAGAGGTAATGGTAAATTGAGAGTATATCGTCGATCTGAAAAGGGAGGTAGAAGAGGAATCTCTACGACCAATAACAGAGAACCTTTGAAAAGATTTCCCATGAGGAAAACCATAGAATCAATAGGCGATAGTGCCTTCACATCCCTCTGACAAACGTTGTACTCTGAGAGGAATTGGGCTTTAAAATGCTGAGAAGCACATATCAACAAAGAAAATCAAGCACAAACTTAGAGGCAAAGTTTGTAAAACTGAATTGTGGGTGTGGTGAGGGGTATATTTATAGGCATTTTGAGGTTTGGGAAACTTTGCCCCTCCTGGTGGGATTGTATATCCCATACATCACTAGCTCATGCACTCTTGCCAATTACATGAAAGAAATTTGGTTTAGGGCAAAATTTATCAAGCCCCGAAAAAAATGTGCCTAAAAAGTTCACAATGTGTGAAGTCAAAAATGTCGCCAGTATTTGTTAAAATTCTAGAGACATTTTTGGGGCAAAACTTTCTTGCGATGTCAAGCGATTGGCTGATCCAATTTTTTTTTGCGAAAATTTCATTTTCACTTTATTTATCAATCTTAATTTTAGACACAGGTAAATGGTTTATTGTTTTAATCAAGCGATAGTTTGTAAGAATGTTATTTCTTATATAATAAAGTTATTTTTATTTTGCCCCTTCTTTGGCTCTCTTTCATTGAAGAAGGTTGCCCCTTTTTTGGAGCTTATCTTCGTTCTTTTTAATACACTTATTTCAATTGCACTTAAATTATTTTACTTTTTTATAAATTTGTGTATACCTTTTGGTTATTTCATTATTAATATTATTCAGGCTCTGCGCCTTGTTGTGGGCAATTTCTAATCCTAGATACAGCAAGAAAAAGACATATTTCCATTTTCCCTCCAGACAAACAACAAGATCGCTCTTTATTTTTCACTCCTCGCAACCTACAAATTGGCAAGATTAAAAACAGTGAATATTGCATGCACCGCTTTTCATAAATATATGAGAACTGCGAATATATACGGGCATTTTAAAATGCCAATAGAGATTAATACAAGAATTAGGCATTTCCAGACAACTTATTCGCATATATTTAAGAGTTGCGAATGGTCATGAGCCAATTTGTTCGCACATATGAAAAGTTGCGACTTTATTGGCGCATAACCTTTCATAAATATGGCGATATTATTTGTGAGGGTTTTTTTTTTTTAGAACAAACGTGAGAATTTTCTTATTCTCACTTTGATAAATCTTGCCCTTAGTATCCCTTTAATATGCACTGGGCACTTTGCGCAACTAGTGATATTAATTGCAGTAACACACACTAATGAAAATATAGGTGAAGTGATTATAAATTAATTTTGAACATGGTCTCGCCGTTAGATATGGAAAGATCTGTGCAAAAGATATCAGTAATTAAAAAGCTAAAGTGATGCACAAAATGGAGATTGAGTTGGTAAAACTATTTTTCATTACTAATAGTGTAAAAAAATATTTGTATTCTCAAAATGAAACAAATGTTTTAATATTGTGGTCTCTATATCAGCATTCAATTTGCAAATATGTACTGAGCATTTTCTCAAGACAATCGCTGAACCCAATTTTGTCACAAATTTTAAACTTGCATTAGCCCAGAGGGAACCATGAGGGCAGTGAGGCGTTTTTCTCAGTTTCTGCCATTATTGCTTTTATAAAAAAAAAAAACACAACTATATTTTGTTTTTTTTCTTGCAAATCTTTAGATTTGTTTCAAGAAAAAAAAAAATCACTACCTGCTTTTACTTTTTAATTGCTGTTGAAATAGGTATCATTGCAACTCTTTAATCTTTGATACAGTATAACATTAAAAAATTAGGTAGATCACTTTAGAGAAGATCACATCAGAGTAGATCACATCATATATATTTTTAGTAAATGCCCAAGGGTTCTACTATGCACCCGTACTTCTGTTTAAATGTGTTTTGCTTACTAAAATAATCCTGATTGTGTTTTAAAGGGGCATTCATTTTTTTAATAAAATATCTGCATAGGTTACATTAACTAAATAGAGATTTATAAAATAACATACAAAAATGCTTTAAACGCATTTAAACCTTGCACTATATTAATAAGTTGGCCATAAAGGGTTAGGTATAAGTCAATCTATCCACTGCTCAACTCAATGGTGGTTGTTATGTTTAGTGACAGAGTGGAAAGTAATCTTGTAGATATCAGTAGCAGCTTTCAATCAAAAGCTTGTGACCAATTAAAGGGACATTCTTGTCAAAATGTAACTGCACATAGATTGATTAAATATTTGAATAGAAACATATGTGCAATATACATACATTGGCAAAAATGCTTCTAGTAAAAGTTATCACCGTTTTAGTTTTTTTTTTCTCTGCATGTGAAGCATAGCTAGATTTTCTCAGTGCACCAGTATTTGAAATACTGAAGCTGTCCAGAGTGCCAGTGAGGCTTGTATTATGTCAGTAATTAGATCATTACCAGATGGTACTCTGAGCAAGTGCTGTGTTTAAAATGCTGGTGCACAGTGCATACTTAAATACACATTTGAAACAAAGTATAGCTTTTATTAGAAACATTATTTTTGCTAATACATGTATTTTACAAAAATGCTTCTATTCAAAACTGAAATGCCTCTTCGTGGATTCCAATTTTGGCTGAAATGTCCCTTTAATATGCTGACATTAGCTCTAAAGTTATAGTGATAGCTATTACTTTCCACGGTAATATAGCAGCAGTTTCTTATGCCTAGCGCTACAATGTATGGGCTCTTATAGAAGTTTCATTCTTCATAATGATGCATAAAAACATAGAATGATATCCAGTTAATAACAGTTTTGTTTTCCATAAAAACTTATTTTTTCACATTTTTAAATTGAAATGAAAAAATACATTAAACAAAAATAATGTGCAGGCCTTAAAATATTTATTTTGTGTTTATACAGTTCTTCTGTTTTGAACTTTTATTTCTAATTTGAATAATTTATTAAAATAATTGTTTCCTGCCATATAGTGCTATAGTCATCTACCTGGGTATCACTTCAACAATGAATACCATGAGAACAAAGCAAATGTAACAATACACGTAAACTTGAAGCATTTGTAAAATTGTATGCTCCTTCTGAATCACAAAAGAACATTTTGGGGTTCATATCACTTTATTCCTTAGGATAGCCTTATGCTTTTGCCAGGAAATAATTTACAGTATTGGGACAGTCTACTCCAAAGTTGTTATTGTTTAAAAAGATAGATAATCCCTTTACTACCCATTCCCCAGCTTTGCACAACCAACATTAATATATTAATATAATTTATAACCAATAAATCTCTGCTCGTTTCTAAACCCCTGCAGGCAGGGGCGTATTTAGGTTTTGTGCTGCCCTAGGCACTCAAAATTCTGCTGCCCCCCCACACCCCACCCCAGGTTAAAGGCCTTTTTTTTAGACATAATATTTTTGGGGCAGGGTGTAAAAAATTTAAAAAATAATGTCTTTTTAAGTAGATGTTCACCAGGGCTTGCATTCACTCTGGTCACACACACATATTTTATTATTTTATATATAAAGACATTATTTTGCAAGTCAGATGATTAAAGTGTTTATATCATAAAAAAAATATCCTTCACTGTATGATAGTTTGTCAGTAGGTAGTTGTTTAACCTTAAACATCTTCTTTGGTGATTGACAGTTATTTAAGCAAAATATCTGCTTGGATAAATATGTAATGAATACACAAACTGGCCTTTAAAAGTACTTAAAAAATACAACAGTAGTTATGATAGGTTTAGGAATTGTATCCTAGGGGATAAAGTCACATGATACAATCATAATAAAGTATATATTTGTATTGTTTCTGAATGTATTAAATGCATACAACATATTTTCAGTTGTGTTTTAAGTCACATAGTTGTATAGATTCAGCAATAAATACTTATTCTTTGCATGTATGACAGATAGACAAACAGTAAATGTACAAGTATTTAGTGACTAATCCGTTTAAGTATTTTAATGCCTAATGAAGATGTATTGAAGGAAGAAAAGCATATGCTGTTTCACAGTGGTCACGTTGTAGTGCACACTGCACTGTGTAGTCTGTGTGAGTCTGAATCACGCGGTGGAGCCAGGAAGAATACCGCATTCCCTCTCAGTCCAGGCCAGGCTGCGCAAGTGAGCTCCGCCTCCACTGTCACCACGTCATGCGCACCCACATACAATCCCATAGGATAGCAATAGCCGGGCCAGCCATTTAAGTCATTAGAAATTGGTTGATTTAGCCACCCGGCCCTGAGTTCAGTAGAGTGGCCCTAGGGACTCAAAATTCTGCTGCCCCTTAAAAATCTGCTGCCCTAGGCACCGGCCTTGTTGGCCTATGCCTTAATACGCCCCTGCCTGCAGGTCACCTTTGTATCGGGGCATTTTTACAGCAAGACACTGCTCGTTCATGTGTGCCATATAGATAACATTGTGCTCACTCTCATGGAGTCAGCACTGATTGGCTATAATGCAAGTCTTTCAAAATAACTGAGATAAGGGGGCAGTCTGCAGAGACTTTGATAAAGTTAATTACAGAGGTAAAAAGTATATTAATATAACCGCATTGGTTATGAAAAATTAGGAAATGGTAATAAAGGGATTATCTATCTTTTTAAGCAATAACAAATTTGTAGTAAACTGTCCCTTTAACTTTAACATTTCTATTGGAAGCTTATTCAATGAATCAACAACTCTGTAAGAAGTGTTTATGCAAATTACTCCTAAACCTGCTACCCTACAACTTGAAGACATGGAAACCTTGTTCTGGTGGTGTTCTTGTGAAAAATACTTCCAGCTTTATTAAATCCATTGATGTGCTTGAAGGTTGCTATCATATAGTGCATTTAACTTTTCGTCTCTAAGCTATTATATTAAGGTTATAAAGTCTCTCTTATAAGTCTTCATTTTTAGAGCATGTATCTTTTTAGTTGCTCTACTTTAAACAATGTATAATCTATCTATGTTCTTCTGGTGATATGGTTCTAGAACTGTACAATACCTGAAATATTGCTTAGCTAGTGACCTATAGAGAGACATTCAGTACAGTATGTATCTTTTTTCTGTTCTTTTCCCACACAACCAATTTTTCACCTCTTACAAAACCAACCTTACATTTTACCAAACGTGAGAGGATGTGAAATAATCATTCCAAAGCTCTGTTGTTCTTTTATTAGCATTAAGTCTTTAGTTAGCAGGGGGCGGGGGGGTTAAGGTTCTGAATTAATTTAATTCTGAAATTTGTGGTGGTTAAAATTTGGATTCCATTTATTTCTCAAATAATCCATTATTCATTTGATTTAATGGTTTTGGATAGACATGTGCATGGCGAAAAAATTTGGTTCGGTTCAGATAGATTCAGATTTTTTCGGATTTCGGTTCGGAGCGATTCGAATTCGGAAAAATTGTAATCGATTCGGTTCGGATTTGTTTCGGATTCATTCGGATTTGAATAAATTCGGTTCGGATTTGTTTCGGATTCATTCGGATTCGAATAAATTTGGCTGGATTCGGTTCGGAAATTCGGAATTTCGGTAAGTGTTAGGTGGGATTAGACTAGTACTACGTACTGTACATTAGGTGTAACCCATAGCAGAGTGATATAACCTAATATACTGTACAATACTAGTGTAATCCATGGCCATCCAAATCTACCGAATAAATCCAAATTAATCCGAAGTTATTCGGTAGATTCGGCACTATTTTAATTCGGAGATTTGGTTTGATCCGATATCTGCCGAATTTTCCGAATCGAACCGAACCGAATAGCACATGTCTAGTTTTGGACTATCTACTGTATCATAAATATTCTATTGTTTGGAAAAAAACTATTCATTTCCCTTTTTGATGAATATATCAAATCTAAAAATGACGAATCAATATAGAATTACTTTTTCTTAAAGGCCTATTAATTACAGTAGAACTGTTTAACCAAAACGTGCATAATAAAAAAGACAATGCAATAGTATTTACTTTAAATTTTAAAAGACAAATAGATTTTTTTTTTTCTAACAAATTTCAAAATGTCCTTTTTTGTCCTAATTTGTAAGCCCCTGTATCATGCGACAGCCATCAGCCAATCAGGCTATTATACATATATACACTGAACTCTTGAACATGCTAAGTAGAAGCTGGTTCCTCAAAGCGTGTATTTAAAAAGGCTGTGCACAATTTGATAAAGAAAATAAATAGAAAGTTTCTTAAAACTACATGGTCTATCTGTATAATGAAAGTTCAAATATTCCCAAGACACTTGACAAAAATTGCTACCCAACATGGATGTTATAATGTTGCAAGTAAAACTAATCCTGACTACTGTCCAAGCCCAGCATGACCTGTTCAGTCAAGGGAACTAAGAGCTACATTTGATGGTTGCTCACCCTTAGATACTGCTTAATTCCCATGAACTTGTTCCCTCTAAAGCATGGAACAGTGTTATGATAGAGGCTATGAACACCATGACTCCCCTTAAGAGGACATGCATAACCCCACCTTAGACTTATAGTTTCAATAAGTAGGTGTTGGTGCATACAGTAGTTCCCTCATGAACTTAATAAACTGTTCAGCACCATCCGGTAGTCCTTCATCCATCAAGGTAAGTTATTTTGCAATATAAAACATTGTTCAGTAAACATTTCATTATGACTTATACAAACTTAAGAATTAGCAATGTGTATATTACCTTCTCAGATGGTAAACATGATGCCATCATCATCCAACAGAATCTACTCAGAAACTACCAGTAAATATAACATTTCCTCATGGATGGCTTATAATTAAAGTAATTTGTTTTCTTAATATAAACAGAAATCCTTAAATTAGCATTAATAAATGTGTCATGTTTGCAGATGTTTTTTGGTATCCAATGTTAGCTGCCCTGAATTTGAAAGCACTGAAGAGACTCACAACAATGTACATCTGGTAAGTTGGTAACAGAGAAGACCTTCAACCTTCTTAAATGAGGTTCAGGTGCCTGGACCACTCTGAAGTATTTATTCTTATTATGTCAGAGGGAGCCAAATAATAGAAGACCGTACAAGGCAGAATTGCACAGATCAATCAATCTAAATCTCACAGACAATTTGAAAATCAAAATGTTATTTGCATGCTTATAGTTCACAAAGTGGGGATTCACATCATCATCACATGAGAGGTATCCTTTGCTTTGCTGCTGTAGTTGGACCTTTATAACAACACATTCTACTGTGGAAATAGAGCCTCATCACCAATTCAACCAAATATGTTGCTTTCTCAAGAGATGCCCTTCATGCTATACAAGATTTATTAACATTTGAATATATTGCCACCTACTGGTTATATGAAAGAAAATTCTAATTTTAAAATAACTAGGACGTGCAGTACAGAAGTTTGGTTCGGCTGAATCTATTGGAACAAATATTCGTCTGCTGCACTATTCAGTATTCATTCCTTTTAAACTAAATAAATACTGAATATTCATGGTACATTTAAATTCTTTTTTTGTTAAAGAAAGGTAAATGTTCTTTGTTACAGATGAAAAACTTCACCTGTTGCATTATATACTTATCTATTACTATATTTATTAGTCATAATTCTTACAAGAAGCATTATTGGAAAAAATATATTGAAAGAAAAAGTCTAGTAGAATTTAATTATGAATTCTACTATAAGATCTCTATAAATATTATTTTTCTATTAAATTCAATTATTCCTAAGTGACATATGCTTACATTTAACCTGTATAATTTTCACCTCAGTAAACACAACAGATTTAATCCTTCCATCTGCTGCATAAAAAACAATTGCAATTGCCAGAAGGTGACTGATAGTTTTCGGTTTCAAATATTATCTATCTATAGTCACATTATTACAAATTTCAAACTTTGGTAGGATTGTTTTACCAATGAAAATTTAATCTATAATAGTTTCACAATAAAGCCAGCAAACTCATGTATTCTCTTATATTGCCATTCGTGATGAGTTAGAGTGAGGAGTTATGTTTTATTCCTGTATTCTGATTGGTTGCTGAAGAGGAGATAATTAGAGGTCAAGCCAGAAGCTCAACTCCTGTGCCAACGCTGAAGAGCACAAGGCTGATATCTAAAATAGATGGGAATATTCAAGACATGCCTGTTTTTAATTTAAATCCATCCCGTGTGATCATACTCACAGTAACCTCACATATAAATCCCCCAAGAGTGGCACTGTTGTAAGTAAGCTCTCATGAAGTTGATCTACAAACTGCAGTGCTTGTAAGCTTGCATGCTAAGGGGTTTCAAGGGGATAACAAAGGAGGAGAGGAATTGAGGTTAGAAAAGGTCAGCGTATATTGTTTGCATCTCTGAACAGTAGAGTCTTTAAAGAGAGCTTGTGGAGTGAGGCAGAAAGTTCCATAAAATAGGGGCCAGTCTGGAGAAGTCCTGTAGACGGGAATGCAAGGAGGTAACAAGCGGAGGTCATGAGTACAGCAAAGGGCACGGGAGGGAGATGTATCTGGAGACAACGTCTAAGGTATAGGGGGGAGTAGTGCTATTGGGGGCCTTGAATGTCAGAGTCAGAATTTTATATTTAATTCTGGAGGGTAGGGGAAGCAAGTAAAGGGATTGGTAGAGAGGTGCAGCAGAAGAGCGACATGTAAGTAATATCAACCTTGCAGAGGCATTCATTATAAATTGTACAGGAGATGGAGTAGCAATAGTCAAGGCTAGAAATGATGAGAGAGTGGATTAAAATCTTAGTTGGGTCTTGTGTGAGGAAGTGGTGACTTTTTGGAGATGTTTTTAAGGTGAAAATGTCAGGAGCTTGCCAAAGATTGGATGTAAGGAGTGAGAGGGCTGAGTCAAGTGTGACCCTGAGACATTGGGCGTGCGAGGGTTCAGGTAATTATGTTATCAACAGTTATAGAAAGATGGGGGGGTGGAGATTTTGGAAGAAGGGAGGGAAATAAGGAGTTTTGGAGAGATTTAGCTTAAGGTAATGAGGATATCCAAGATGAAATATGAGAAAGACAGTAAGTGATATGAGTTAGCTAGGAAGGGGAAAGGTCAGGTGCAGGAAAGATAGATTTGGGTGTCATCAGCATACAAATTATATCGAAACCTTGGGATTTTATTAAGGAACCTAATGATGACGTACGGATTGAGTAGAGAAGGGGACCAAGGAAAGAGCCTTGTGGTACCCCAACAGAAAGTGGCAAAAGGGACAGAGAAGGCCACACTAAAGGTATTGGTATTGGATTTTAGCCGCAAAACTCCTGTGTTGGTCACATTGACTCTTGCACGTTCACAATAAATTGCGCATGCTTTTTAAGCTAATATGGTCTTTTAAAGAACTATTAAATATAGTACAATTTAATAGTTTGCAAATAAACAATAAAAAGGTTTTGAATTTAAAATAATTAGTAGAATATTTTTGGCATCTTTCAAAGTTGATCTATTTTTCCCTCCCCCTGTATAATATGACAGCCATCAACCAATCACAAAATGCATATACATGTATACTGTGCACTTTTGCACATACTCAGTAGGAGCTGGAGCCTCAGAAAGTGTGCCTATAAAATAATTAGCATGCTTTGATAAAGGAAGTATATAGGAGATTTTTTTTAAATTGTGTGCTCTGATTCATCTAACTTTAATTTTTTACTTTAGCTGCCCTTTTAAACTTAGGAAAGACAGAACAATCTGAATTCAATGTGGCCCCATGAGCTTGACTGATTATATAATACAGGATGTATTCTCATGACTACTTGGCTTTCTTAATGTTGAGATTAGCACCATTCAGTACATCCAGTGGGTGCCAAGCTAGATTTACTGCACGGCTATTGGCTAAGAGGTGAAAACGTCACCTCTTAGCAAAAATATTTTTTAGTTGTGGGCTGCTGTAGCAGCTAAAAATGGCGATCGGTTAAAACAAATAAAGGCGCTTTCTACATGAAGTATTTTATACTTCATGAATGAAAGCCCCCTTTGTTTCAAAAGTCAATCCTAGTGTTTGTAAAACGCTAGGATTTACTTTCACTTTAAACAAAAGATGTTTTACTAAAACCAGGGGAATTACGTGAGGTCAAAGAGGTTCAGATTTTGTTAGAAAGATTATCTTTAAAAGGACATTAAAGCTATGCAAGTTAAAAAATTAGTTACAGCATATTTTTTTTTTTATAGCAGCTCCATATTTATTTCTCAATCATCATTGACCCTCTATGTGCAGGTCACTAAATAACATCAGGAGATGAGGAAGTTTTTGGCCTACACAACTATAATACTGATACCTAAAATATATAGGTTTCAGAGTTATAGCCCATTAAACCTCACCACTAACCCCCCCACACCAAAGAGGCAGTTTTCTAGGACCTCACAGTAAAGTTGTGCTCTATTCATTATCATCCAATACCCACAAAGGCAATTCAACATAAATGCAACCACTCACTAATCCATTAAAGGACCAGTAAATACAGTAGATTTGCATAATCAACAAATGCATGATAACAAGACAATGCAATAGCACTTACTCTGAACGTCAAATGAGTAGTAGATTATTTTTCAGACAAATTTCAAAGTTATGTCTATTACCACTCCTCCTGTATCAGGTGACAGCCATCAGCAAATCCCAAATGCATATAGGTATTTTCTGTGAATACTTGCACATGCTCAGTAGGAGCTGGTGACTCAAGTGTAAATAAAAAACGACTGTGCATGTTTTGTTAACCTTTTAACGCCGTTATGCCGTTCTATTCCGTCATATTTACAGTGGGCTTTAAAGCCGTTATGACGGAATAGAACGTCATATCAAACGGCTGTCCTGAAGCCTTCTGCGCTTCAAGGACTTGATCGCGGTCTGGAGGGCGTTCCTAGGGTTGTAGGGACGCCCCCCAGATGCGATCCAATAATTGAAATCTCGCGATCGTATGCACGATCGCGTAGTTTCAATTTGTCTACATCGGAACAGGTGTTCCGATGTAGACACTTTAACCCTGTCACGAAAGGGTTAATGGAAGTAAATTGGAAAGTTGCTTTAAACTGCATTATCTATCTGAATCATGAAAGTTTAATTTAGACTTCAGTGTTCCTCTAATAATAAAGGTTGATGTGAATTTGCCCATAGTAATGAATCATAAAACGTAACTTCATCCTCCACCAAAACACCCTTGTGAACACCCTCCCTCATCTGTAAATTTCAAAGTCTTACTCTCAACATGAAAACCTTTACTTTAAAATAAAAATCTTTAATTACTATTCCTGAAGTCATTTTAGTCATTTACCCCTTTCCGCAGTTAGGATGTTTCATGCCGTCCTAACTGCACTGGGCTTTAGTGCCGTTATGATGGCATGGAGCGTCCTAGCCGTTTGGCTGTCCTAAAGCCATTGCAGCTTGGTAAATAAGATTGATGGCTGGATGGCGTACCTAGCATCATAGGTAGCCCCCCTGACCCGATCCCATTGTTGAAATCATGCAGCAGTAAGAACGATCGTGTGATTTAAATTTTTACTCATTTGTTTACATCTGAACTTTGTTTTGTTGTAGACAAATAAGTCCCATCAGGAAAGGGTTGCAGGGATATTTTATGATTTACATATAGCATAATTTAAGGAGAAATGTAATATTCTTCAGCTGATATGACAGGTAATTGTAAACACATGAGCCCTATAACTGCTGAGTACTTTTCACCTCTATGATCAGCTGTTTTGGAGTTTTTTAAAAGCTGCTTTCATTTAAACTCTACTGTAGGCCATTTTTCAGTGAGAAACCTACACAAGTTATATATTGTTTTTTGTTGTTTTTTTCAGCAGACCCAGCAGATCTATTCCAGATTTTTTATTGTTTAGAAAGTTAAATAATCCCTTTATTACACACTCCCCAGTTTTGCTTAAAGTGTCAGAAAACTTTAAAAATAATGTTATATAATTCTGCACATAGTGCAGAATTATATAACATTATATTAGCCAAACTTTATAAAACCTAATGTACCCTTTTAATTTTTTTAAAAAAACGCTGTTTTACAGACCCGCTCTCTGTACTCTGCCGAGCAGGTCTGTTATATTCACACTGTGTGTTATATTCACACAGGTTTTATAAAGTTTGGCTGATATAATGTTATATAATTCTGCACTATGTGCAGAATTATATAACATTATTTTTAAGGTTTACTGTCCCTTTAACCTGCACTGTTTAATTAATACATTTACCTCTGTGATTACCTTGTAAAAATAGTGTATTAATATAAGTGTTGGTTATGCAAAATTACAGGATGGTTAATAAAGGGATTATCTATCCTTTAAAACAAACATTTTCAAGTAGACTGTCCCTTTAAGTGGTTAAGGGGTAATACATTTTACAGTACACAAGACACACCATTACATTTTACCATTACACTGAAGATCTGTATGAAATGCTTTGTGCACGCCATAAATAAAAACAGACGACGACAGACTAAAGACAGATGACGACTTTTTTATTGGTGGATGAATTTATCCACCAATCAGCAAGGACAACCCAGGTTGTTCACCAAAAATGGGCCGGCATCTAAACTTACATTCTTGCATTTCAAATAAAGATACCAAAAGAATGAAGAAAATTTGATAATAGGAGTAAATTAGAAAGTTGCTTAAAATGTCATGCTCTATCTGAATCACTAAAGAAAAAATGTGGGTTCATTGTCCCTTTAAGAAAGTTATCTCCAGGGACCAACCAAAGTGAAAAACTGCAAATAAGTTGGTAAATAATGTTTACAACAGACATCTAATTTACTTGTATTATAACCTCAGGCAAAATAACACTTTAATATTACATCTGACTAGTAGCCAGCTGTTGTACATTACAGATAAAAACCACTTAGTGATGTGCCAACATCAAAAGCCGTCTGGTCAGTTTCTGCTCAGGACGTGAATTCTTATTAGATTAACATTCCTGCTAATGGACTTTCTGTGACAATAATCTGCAATATATTTTGCATTATTGACTTAAATATAAATAAGAAAATAGACTAAACTACACACACTGCAGAATCACTTTAAGCAGTACATGATATTGCAAAGGTTTTCTGGTCACAGATAAATTAACTTGGGTACATGTGAAACCAAGCAGTCTTTAGAAAGCAAAAATAAACACCTTGAGATTTTAATGTAAAAGGTTTGGTAATACACAGTAAAACTAATTTGCAATATATTTTTATTATTTATTTTTGCTTCTTTTTCAAGTAATTTAGCTCTGAAAATTCACAGAATTGAAAAAGCAACCTGCAGACTTCCCAAGTCTAACCCTGCTACATACAGTTACCTTATTGGCTTTAACTGATAACTGCAACACAATATATAGTTTATACTAACTAGTTTTACAGTGTATTACATACATATAACACACTACCTACACAATGTACAATATACCCACAATCCCCCAGCTTCTATTGGTTTATTATTAAAAGTGTTTTACTTGATTAATCATGGTGCTTGCGTAGATATTGAATATATAGGCGTTAGATGGGAGTTTCATGAGCATTCCATGGTAATACCTGTGTAGTAGAAATAGGGATATCTTGTCAAACTTAATTTGACAGGTACCACGCCCCTTTATATGCAAAACCCTGCCATTTTTATGCAGATCCCCACCCACTCTCCTCCCAATATTTCCACCCTATCCGCCAACTCTTTTCCACATTTCACGCCCCTTTTATGGCTTATTGCCTTCTTTTAAGAGCTTTTTAACATTTCTTTTAATGTTATAATAATAAACAATATAATTTATTTTAAATTGTGTTGTGTTAATGTTTTATGTATTGTTTAACTGCTATTTTTTAAGATTTCAATGTGATTAAATTAAACCCAGAATGTATTTTCTTTTTAAAACTTTATGACTCACAAAGCAGCAAAAAAAGTCAACCACGTTAAAGGATTAAAAAGTGATTTAGGTCTTACCTGGTATCAGGTAACCTTTAGGTGTAGTTAGTCCCATGGTGGGTGTTGAAGGTAATGGTAAAAAATCAAGTTGCAGCAATGTCTCTGGTAAATGAGTAATATCCCTAATTTCCATTTTTAAATGTTCAAAGTTATCCCTTTTTCTAGCATTACCAACAAAAGACGATGGAATATTCAGTTCAGCCATAGCTTTCATAAAAGTCTCCCAACCTTGCAGTGTTTTGCGCATGGTCACATTGTGACTTTGTGTAGCGCAATGTACTAAGTCTAGTATGTTTGAACCAATGATTTTTGTAAACAAACTCACTATTATCATTCCAACTAGTTATATGTTTGGATTGTACCATTTTATAACTAGTTGGAATAAGCCATAAAAGGGGCGTGAAATATGGAAAAGAGTGGGCGGAGATAGGGTGGAAATACTGGGAGGAGAGTGGACGTAAAACTGCATAAAAAGGGGCATTGGATATGCATAAAAGGCACGGGGTTTGCATATAAAGGGACATGGTACCTGTCAAATTAAGTTTGACAAGATATCCCTACTTCTACTACTAACCTGTATATTAATGGGGAACAACTCCAGGAGCTTCTAACATTGTAAACAATATCCACCAGCTTAGGAGAACCTTTTCAAACATACTTGTCTCACCAGCCTTTCAGTGGCACATTGGCATTTGGCAAGTGTAAGAAATGACCTGAATGTACAGTAAAAATTAAAAGGGACAGTATATTATAAAAAAATGTTTCCCTTAATGTGTTTCCAATTACTTTTTTTTTTACCAGCTGCCGAGTATAAAATGCATGAGAATAGTTTTTTTAAGGCTTATTTGTGTATATTAATTGGCTGATTTTGTGTTTTGAAGCCACAACCTAATAAAATGGGTTGAGCTTATATGTATAATCAGATCTCATTACTTTATCAAATTGTGTACATATACCTGTCCATAAACCTATCACCAATACTTGGAGAGAACAATGGAAAATTAACATTTTATTACCTTATCTCTTTTATAACCCACTAGGAGTGTAATTTCTTCTACTGGCTGTGTTAACACAACTTGGCCTTGAGGCCAAAAACTTTCAGGATGGGTGGGAATATCACAGGCTAAATAAACTATTTCAAATGCCAATATAAGGGTAATGGAAATACTTGTAAACAATTTAATACACTCAAGCAGGCAAAGTGGATCATTGGGAAAAATTAATGGGGAGAATTTTTTTTAGTAAACTGTCCCTTTAATTTAAATATCTATTTCAACTTTTACAAAATAGAAAACATTTTTATATTTAGTGAATACACATTCTATGTAGTGTAAAAATGCTTTGAAAATATGTCATTTACATGTACAACCCCTATAAATAGCCTTAAAAATTCTACATTTCATAAATCTAGAGAACTAGACACACTAATTAAACAGATCATGTAAAATGCTAATTAATATTTACATTTTCACAATGATACTTTGCAACTTTTTTTTAAAGTATTGAGAGTAGAAATGAATGCAATTTTAAAACACAAAATACTATTAACAAAATGTTGTATTTACCAATAAAAAAAAAACCATTGAAAATGTTCTTGTATCATTTCTTGAATTATCTCATTGTCAAATATAATAAGCAATATGAAAGTAACGTTTGCTAAAAATATATTTTACTTTGACTCATATAAATGGAGGGAGTGGCCAATTTGATTCTTCCTGTGGAGACACAGTCTGTTATATTGCAAGGTATAAACATTTGCCACAACCTTTGGAAATCAAAGATTTGTAACCGGCCTTTGCCAAAGCGACTTTTCTCCTTTTTAAAATCGATGGAGCCGCATTTTTCAGCAAGGCCAAATAAATAATAAAATAGAGATGCAAATATTTAAACAATTACACTAATTTACAGAACCCATTTTGTAATGGTTAAAATTATTAAATATTTTCAAAGCAGGCAGGAGTTAGAAGCTGCACTATGGTGAGTTCGTTTTCTTTCACATGAGTCCTTTGCCTATATTCAATAAAATCCATTTGTGAAAGAATAAGTTGCCAAAAAAATGTCCCACAACTTCACTGCTCAAAAATTTTGGAAATCTAAGATTTGTAACCGACCCTCCCAAAAGCAACTTTTTCCTCTGTTATAAATTGATTTTTCAGCAAGATCATACCATAATAAAACAGAGATGCAAATATTTAACAGTTACACTAATTTACAGAACCCATTTTGTAATGGTTAGAATTGTTTTTAGCATTGCTAGCCATTCTCGTTTGATGTACAAGATATTATGTGTATGGCTAGTTAACACACAAGGCTTTATAAAATAGGTAAACAGTGCCTGAATGAATTTAGAAAATGATCTCGCCTGAACGAGAACTCTCAACAGCACAATGTGCATTCATTAATCTAGCACACTGACTGCAGCCCCAGCACATCTCTTGAGGAAATCTCGCTACTTGCATTGGGTACAAACATAAGAAGGAAGATTTAGCTCTGCAAGGAGTGATAGGTGTGAACAGGATATTTGGGACACCACAGTACACCACATAGCGGGAAGCACAACTTTCTTCAAGAAGCATGTACTGAAATCCTTATGGGCTTAATGATCTAAAGGTCTCTGAGCTAGTGAGATTATTAAAGAATGCTCACCAGTACTTCTATTTCCCTGGTGGAATGATCTAAAGACACTTTTTACCCCGAAAACATGATGTCTGTCTAAGGGGCTTATACTTATGGGAAGGAGATGCATATATTACAAACGTGCTTAATAAAATTAATATTTTTAAAAAAAACATTCAAAAAGAATAATTGAACCATTCACACAAAAATATGCAGGAAAAAAACAAAATGTATGTTCACCTGATAAATGTCTTTCTTTCCAGGTATGGAGAGTCCACAATTCATTCCAATTACTAGGGGGTAAGGGGGATACTCACCTCCTGGCCAGCAGGAGGAGGCAACGAGCAGCCCAACAGAGCTGTTAAGTATCACTTTCCTTACCCATAACCTCCAGTCATTCGGACAAAGAAAACGGAAAAAGAAGAAAAAACACAAGGGTATAGAGATGCCTGAGGTTTCCACAAAAAAACCTGTCTCAAATAAAAAGGGTGGGTTGTGGACTCTCCATGCCTGGAAAGAAAGAAATTTATCAGGTAAGCACAAATTTTGTTTTCTTTCCTATGGCATGGAGAGTCAACGATTCATTCCAATTACTAGTGGGAACCAATACCCAAGCTAGAGGACACAGAATGAAGAGGAGGGAGAAGAAGACAGACAGACCTAAACAGAAGGCACAACCGCTTGAAGAATCGTCCTCCCAAAGGAAGGCCGAGACAAAAGTCAAAAATTTGTAGAATTTTGAAAAGAAATGCAGAAAGGACCATGTGGTCGCCTCGCAAACTAGCTCCACAGATGCTTCATCTTTAAAAACCCAGGAAGGGGAGACAGCTCTAGTGGAATTAGCCATGAATTTCTCGGGAGGCTGAAATCCAGCCATCTCAGAAGCCAACCGGATAACACTTCTCAACCAGAGAAAAAGAATGGTATAAGTGGTCCCCTGACCCTTACACTTACCAGAGAAAAACAACAAACAGGGCAGAAATCTGCCGAAAATATTTAGTTGCTTGAAGATAAAATATTAGAGCACGCACAACATCCAAGAGAGATGTAAAATACGTACCTTATGAAAAGACGAATTGGGATAAAAAGAAAGAACAACAATTTCCTGATTAAAATTGCAATCCAACACCACTGTAAGAAGAATTCCCAGCTTAGCATGGAGGACCGCCTTATCAGAAAGAAAAATAAGATAAGGGGAATCACACTGCAGAGGTGAAAGCACGGAAACTTCTGCAAGCAGAAGAAAAGGTAATAAGAAACAAAACCTTCCAAGATGGAAATGAAATATAAATAGAATGCATCAGCTCAAAAGGAGTTGCTGCAAAACTTTAAGAACAAGATTAAACACAGGCCTGATTCTAACCAGGGCCTGAACATAAGAATGAACATCTGGCAAATCTCCCAGACGTTTGTCAGTCAGTACTCTGGAGGGTCAGATTTCTCCACTGGCTATTTTTTTGCACAAACCCTTCTCCAGGCCCACCTGAAGAAACACCAAAATTCGAGGAACCCTTACTCAGCTCCAAGAGAAACCCTTCGAATCACACCAATAAAGGAATTTAAGGAAAATTCTGCGAGTAATAGGCTTATGAGCCTGACTCATGGTAACAATTCTCAGAGAAGCCACGTCTATTCAAAATTAGAAGATCAATCTCCACGCAGTCAGCTGCAGAAAAAACAGATTTGGATGAAGGAAGTGACCCTTAAGTAGGTTCCTCAGAGGAAACCTCCAAGGTGGAAGATATGATATGACATCCTCACCAGATCCACGAACCAGATCCTGCGAGGCCATGCAGGAACTATTAAAACCATAGATGCTCTCTCCTGATAGATACAATCAATTACTC
This sequence comes from Bombina bombina, assembly GCF_027579735.1. Classification (NCBI taxonomy): domain Eukaryota; kingdom Metazoa; phylum Chordata; class Amphibia; order Anura; family Bombinatoridae; genus Bombina; species Bombina bombina. The sequence continues at coordinate 79,648,595 of NC_069500.1, read as the reverse complement.
GTGGAAGGAGAAAAACAGGTATGCTAAATTAAAAGTTCCAAGGAACTGCCAAAGCATCTATCAGAACGGCTTGAGGATCCTTTGACCTAGAACCGTACCTTGGAGTTCAGAGCCAACTCAGGAACAACCCAGCTGAGGGTCATCATTGAGAAAATCTCTAGGTGGAGAGCCCACTCTCCGGGATGAAAGGTCTGCCTGCTCAGAAAATCCGCTCCCCAGTTGTCCACCCTTGGGATGCGGATGGCAGATAGGAGACAATCGTGAACTTCCGCCCACTGAAGAATGCAAGTCACCGTTTTCACTACTAAGAAACTCTGAGTTCCTCCCTGATGGTTGATGTAAGAAACTGAGGTAAAGAAGTCCGACTGGAATATAATAAACTGGGCCAAGGCTAATAGAAGCCAAGCCATCAAGGCATAGAAGAATACCCTCAATTCCAAGATGTTTATGGAAAGAGAAAACTCCTCCCGAGTCCACAGACCCCGAGCTGTTAAGGAGCCCCAAACTGCTCTCCAGCCTAACAGACTGGCATCCGGAGTCCCACGATAGAGCGTTTCTTGTTAGGGGATCCAAAGCTATCCTCAGAGAGATTTGAGTGGTCTCCGTTCCATTGACTGAGCATGCATAACTGCAGAAGACTCAGATGGAACCGATCAAAAGGAATGATGTCCATGGAAGCTACCATCAGACCGATCAGTCCCATGCAATGAGCCACTGATGGACAAACAGAAGATGGAAGAGAAAGGCACAAAGCAAGAAGTTTGTATTTTCAGGCTTCCGAACAGGGAGACTATAATAGTCCCTAAGAAAACACACCCTTGTATCTGGTACAAGGGAACTCTATTCCAGATTCTCTTCCCACCCATGGGAACATAAAATAGACAACATCTCTGCATGAGATATTGCAAGATGAAAGATGATGCTTGAACCAAGATGTCGTCCAGGTAAGGCACCACTGCAACCTGAGATCTGACAACTGCCAAAAGATCCCCTAGAACTTTTGTAAACATTCTGGGAGCTGTAGTCAAGCCAAAAAGAAGGGCAACACACTGGAAATGTTTGTCTAGGAAGGCAAATCTCAGAAGCTGAAGAAGGTCCCTGTGATCGGGGACATTAAAATACGCATCCTTCAGGTCTATGGTCGCCATGAACTGACCCTCATGGACCAAGGGAAGAATGGAACGAATGGTTTTCAATTTTGAAGGATGGGACCTTGAGGAATTTGTCGAGACACTCGGTCTAAAATAGGACGGAAAGTTCCCTCCTTTTTGGGAACGACAAAAAGATTTGAATAGAATCCTAGACGCTGTTCTCTTACAAGAACTGGATCATTCCCAGGGAAGATAGGTAATTTACGCAAATTAAGAAGACCTCTCTCTTTATCTGGTTTGCAGATAAAATGAGAGAATTAATCTGCCCCTGGGAGGGCAAGTCTTGAATCCTATTTTGTAACCCTGGAATACTATGTCCACGGCCCAAAGGTCTGGAACATCTCGTATCCAGGCTTGTTGAAAAAAGTAAAGCCTGCCCCCCAACTGATCCAAGACAGGATCGAGGGGCAGTCTCTTCATCTTCATGCTGACTTAGAATCAGTGGAAGGCTATTTGGCTAGCTTCCCCTTATTCCAAGCATGATTGGACCTCCAAGAAGGTTTTAATTGTTCCGGCTTGGAAGAGAAGGAAGAAGAATTCTGTGCCTTAAAGTTGTTAAAGGGACGAAAATTAAAATTCTGGCGACCCTTAGGATAAAATGAATAGTTTTGAAGTAGAAAAGCTCCCTATCCACCTGATATTTCAGGAAAGATATCAGCCAGACCAGGACCAAATAACGTTTTTGCCCATATAAGGCAAAGACAGAAGATAGGATTTGGATATAACATCCGCTGACCATAACATTAGCCAGAGAGCTCTGCGAGCTAGAACAGCAAGGCTAGAAATTTTGGCTCCCAGTCTAATCACGTGCATGCTGGTCACAGATAAAAAAAAATAGTCCGCTTTAGAGCCTAAACCTATCCTGGATCTCCTCTATTGCATTATCCTACGAAATCAAAGCAGGCATGGAGGACACTCTATTCCTATCCAAAGAATCCTTAAAAAAGAAATAATGCTGCAGGGGAATATTGATTCCTGACTAAGGTGGACATAGAGTCATATATCAGAGTCCTGAATCACAAGGACAAGAAAGAATCATCTTATATGAAAAGAATAAAAGTAATTCAAACAGTGCATCATTTACATTACTATAAATGAATTGAAAAAGGGCTGCATATATAAATAGACTGCACCTTAAAAGATAAAAGGAGCTAAACTAGTATCAAGTTGTCACCAGATGGTGCCAAATAATAAAAAAAAACACAGAATGTATCAGGCGAATATACGTCCTGAAAATAAAACTGCATGGACATACTTTATTATGACACACCCAAAAAAACAAACAATAGAGCCTGATTAGCATTAGATGCCACCAGATGGTGAAAATATAATAAAAACAAAATTTATGCTTACCTAATAAATTTCTTTCTTTCCGGATATGGTGAGTCCACGGCATCATCAATTACTGTTTGGAATATCACTCCTGGCCAGCAGAAGGAGGCTAAGAGCACCACAGCAAAGCTGTTAAGTATCACTTCCCTTTCCCACAACCCCCAGTCATTCAACTGGAGGGAAATTGAGAAAAATACAAGCAACACAAAGTGTAGAGGTGCCTGATGTCTTATTAAAAAATACTGTCTTAAAATAAAGGGCAGGGCTAGAAATTTTGGCTCCCAGTCTAATCACGTGCATGCTGGTCACAGATAAAAAAAAATAGTCCGCTTTAGAGCCTAAACCTATCCTGGATCTCCTCTATTGCATTATCCTACGAAATCAAAGCAGGCATGGAGGACACTCTATTCCTATCCAAAGAATCCTTAAAAAAGAAATAATGCTGCAGGGGAATATTGATTCCTGACTAAGGTGGACATAGAGTCATATATCAGAGTCCTGAATCACAAGGACAAGAAAGAATCATCTTATATGAAAAGAATAAAAGTAATTCAAACAGTGCATCATTTACATTACTATAAATGAATTGAAAAAGGGCTGCATATATAAATAGACTGCACCTTAAAAGATAAAAGGAGCTAAACTAGTATCAAGTTGTCACCAGATGGTGCCAAATAATAAAAAAAAACACAGAATGTATCAGGCGAATATACGTCCTGAAAATAAAACTGCATGGACATACTTTATTATGACACACCCAAAAAAACAAACAATAGAGCCTGATTAGCATTAGATGCCACCAGATGGTGAAAATATAATAAAAACAAAATTTATGCTTACCTAATAAATTTCTTTCTTTCCGGATATGGTGAGTCCACGGCATCATCAATTACTGTTTGGAATATCACTCCTGGCCAGCAGAAGGAGGCTAAGAGCACCACAGCAAAGCTGTTAAGTATCACTTCCCTTTCCCACAACCCCCAGTCATTCAACTGGAGGGAAATTGAGAAAAATACAAGCAACACAAAGTGTAGAGGTGCCTGATGTCTTATTAAAAAATACTGTCTTAAAATAAAGGGCAGGGCCGTGGATTTACTATATCCGGAAAGAAAGAAATTTATCAGGTAAGCATACATTTTGTTTTCTTTCCTAAGATATTGTGAGTCCACGGCATCATCAATTACTGTTGGGAATCAATACCCAAGCTAGAGGACACAGATAATTAGGGAGGGACAAGACAGGTAACCTAAAAAGAAGACATCACTGCTTGAAAAACCCTTTCTCCCAAAAGAAGCCTTTGCCGAGGCAATAGATTCAAATTTGGAAAATTTGGAAAAAGTATGCATAGAAGACCAAGTAGCAGCCTTGCAAATCTGTTCCACAGAAACTTCAGTTTTTAAAGCCCAAGAAGAAGAGACAGCCCAAGTAGGATGAGTTGAAATCCTCTCAGGAGGCTGCTGTCCAGCAGTCTCATAAGCCAACCAAATTCAAACTTCTCAACTAGAGAGAAAGAAGTAGCTGACCTTCTGTTTCCCAGAGAAACAAACAAACGGGACAGGAGACTGGGGAAATTCCTTAGTCGCCTGTAATTAAAACTTAAGCCTGCACAACATCCAAGTTGAGCAACAACGTTGTTTATGAGAAGAAGGATGAGGACATAGAGAAGGAATCACTATTTCCTGATTAACATATATGTCTAGAACCACCATAGGAAGGAAACCTAACTTAGAACTAAAAAAACGCCTTATCGAACAAAAAAGAGAAGATAATGTGAATTACACTGCAAGGCTGAGAATTCTGAAACTCTCAGAGCAGAAAAGATAGCAACAAGAAACAAAACCTTCCAAGATAACAAATTAATATCTATGGAATGCAAGGGCTCAAACAGAGAATGCTGCAAAACTTTAAGAACAAAGAGCAACAGACTTAAACACAGGCCTGACAAAAAGATTGCACATCTGGCATGTTCGCCAGACGTTAATGTAGCAAAAGAAAATGCAAAAAACCGACCCTTCAGGGTACTGAATAATAAACCCTTCTCCAGACCTTCCTGGAGAAAGACAAAATCCTAGGAATCCTGACCCTACAAGAGTAGCCCTTGGCCCTTAGCCTTATGGCAAATCTTTCTAGTAACAGGCTTACGAGCCTGAATCATGTTTACAAAGACCAACTCAGAAAGCTTAGAAAGAACTAAGAGAAAATAAAGAAAGGGCCCTGAATTAGAAGGTCCCTCCTCAGGAACAACCAGGGTGGAAGAGATACATCCCCGCTAGGTCAGAATCCAGATCCTGCGAGACTTGTGGGAGGAGAGCAAACTGAGGAACAGGGATGTCAGACTGAAAACCCAAGAACTGTCAGGGATTTTAACATAGCAGCCTGCTGATCTGTAGACCTTTAAACATAACGAGAAAATCTGGCACACTGCCCTCTCCAACTCCAGCACCCCTCATTTGAGCGTTAACCTGGAGAACACCTCCGGGAAAAGCATCCACTCCCCAGAAAGAACTGACTTTCAAGAAGTACGCTCCTGGCATTCACTCCTGGAATGCGAATAGTGGATAGAAAACAAATGAGAGTCCACCCTCCGAGAAATGCATGCCAATCATGGCAAAGGAACTCCAGTTTGATGTAAACCAACTCCAAAATGGTTATGGAATAGAAGACTCCTCCCAATTCCAAAGTCATCAACCTAACAGGCTAGCGTCCGAGGTCATCATTACTCAGGCAGATCTCCTGAAGCATGTGTCCCGAGACCGATGCTCCTGCGAAAACCACCACATGAAAGAATCACACGTCAACAGATCTAGATCTATCCTCTGAGACAGAACCACATGATCCCTGTTCCACTATATGAGCATGCATAACAGCAAACTCTCAGATGGAATCGAGCAAGGGATGATGTCCAATGAAGAAACCATCAGACCAATGACCTCCATACATTGGGACACTGAAGGGCCAAACAACAGAGTGTAGAGAAACATAAGAGGAAAGAATCCTTAATTTTTCTGACCTCTGACAAAAAATTTACAAGATAGGAAACTAATATGGTCCCTAAGAAAAACTATCCCTGTAGCTGTAACTTTCCATCCGTGGGAATGAAGAACAGATAACAAGATCTCTGTATGAGATTATGCTTGTTGAAAAGATGACTCCTGAACCATTGTGTCATCTAGGAATAGTACCACAGGAATACCCAGAAACCTGATCCCTGCCAAGATAGCCCCCTCTGGGAGCCGTGGCAAGGCCAAAGGGAAAAACCACAAACAGAGTGTTTGACAGAAAGGCAAAACTCAGGGACTTAAAAATACATGTCCTCCAGTTTTATGGTCACCATGAACCAACCCTCCTGGACCAAGGAAGAATGAAACAACTGTTTCCCATTCAAAAGACGGTACCCTGAGAAAACTTGTTGAGATACTGTATGATAGTACGAAAAAAAATCCCTCTTTTTCGGGAACCACGAACAGGAATGAAAATAATTCTAGACCCTGTTCCCTTACAGGAACTGGAACTATCACTCACAGGGAAGAGAGGTCACAAACGCACTTCAAAAATGCCTCACTGTTATCTGACCTGCAGATAAAATTGAGAGGAGAAACCTACCTCAAGGAGGAATGTATGAATTCTATGTAAACACCCTGATATACTTTGTCCTCAGTCTATCTGGGACATCTCGTATCCATGTTTGAAGACAAAACAGAGAGATTCCGCTCCACACCTGGACCGATCCCGGATTGCGGGCATACTCCTTTAGGTCTATTCAACTTTCCTTGTGGTAGAAAAGACCCTTTTCCACCCATAGTATCGGAAATATTCCTGTCAGACCAGAACCAAACAAGGTCTTACCCTTGTAAAGAAGTGTCATAAACTTGGCCTCAAAGGAAAAAACCACAGACTAAGGATATAGCCACAACGCCCCGTGGTTAGCACAGCGAAGCAAGATATCTTGGATCCCGGCTAAAAAACTGCATGGTAGCATCAGAAATAAAGGAATTCGCTATCTTAAGAGCCTTAATTCTGAACTGGATCTCCAAAGGAGTCCCTACCAAATTGGATCAAACAAGGCACCGTGCCAATAAGATGCCGCACTTGACACAGAGGCAAAACAAATTTTCATATAAGCCTTCAGCTTAGTCCCTTGACCCTGAAAAGAGCAGCTATCGTCTCTAGGAATCGTAGTTCACTTAGCCAGAGTAGAAATTCCCTACTAGTTAAGGCACCGTGCCCCATGATCTAAAATGGAGACAGCGACAGGAAACATCTTTCCAATGATAGAAGACAGGGAAAAGGAAAACCCTGACTTCGCCCATTCCTGTGAAAAATTTCCTAGCATGGTCTGGAACAAGAAAAACTTCCACAGAGGAATTCCAGAACTTATAAAGTCTACTAGATTCTTTAGGGTTGACAATGACATACGTATCTGAGTCGCTCCAAATTAGCCAAAACCTCCTTTAACCAAACACAAAGGTGTTCAAGCTTAATCTGAAAGATACTACTTCAGCATCAGATGAAGGAATTATACTGTCCAAATCTTGAGACTTTACCCTCATAGACTACTGATGTATCCTCATCAGACCTATGAGGAAGGGAACCTGAGTAGCAGCAGGTGGACCAGAAACCTTACTATCTGAATCTGTAATGTTCCTCTTGTGATTTACCTTTAGTATAGGAAAAGCAGATAAAGCCACAGATACTGCTGAAGTGAAGATACCTGAGCAGCAATTTCTGCAGGCAAATTAACTCCTCCAGGAGATTAATAAGGGCACTGCATGTGACGCCATAGAGGCTTGGGAAATTGGAGGAGAAAGCTGTGGCATTGCCTTAACAGCATTATCCTGGGAGACATGAGGCTCAGAAAGCAACAACCTATTATATGCAACAGCATTATATTGTTGTCTAACCAGTATAGGGATCAAACTAGTAACCTTCAGTTGCTAAACTGCTTACATAGCCAAAATGCAATTCAAGCAGCACTGAATGAATAGTCTCTAAAATCTATTATAAGAGACATTCAAAGAAAAAAAAAATATCTTTATGATTAAAGGGTTGACCCTAAAAATCTTAGGAACAGACCCATGTTCTAAAACTAAGCACACATATGCCCCAACAACCATTTTGTATTTTCATTTTTAAAAACAAAATTCTCAAGATGCTAGACAGGTTTTGTTCACCACTAAACTACAGTGGTATATATTTACTTGAGGATAGATAATATAATCTTCACAACCGGTATACTATTTGTGAAGATTCACAAGTGTCATAAAAATGTTTATGCCTCACAGTCAAAATCTTCTCCTATAGCACTTCTCTACTGAAACAACTCAGAGACGGTAATAACAGTAATGCCGCTCCCTTCTCAGCCAGAGAACGAAGTAGGGTTATAGATACTGAATAAACATAAGCCCAAGATGGCACCGCTCCGCTACCTGAGAAGGAGGCGGGAACAGGAAGACGCCATGGAGATGAAGCGTGCATACATTGCGCTTCATACAGCCGCAAAAAACATTGAGTAACGAGTATACTCTAACTGGAACTGGACACAAATATAAGTACATAAATGCACTGCTCCGCTTCCTCAAAAGTGTGTGGGGGGGGAACACCCCATACTCTTTTCATAGGAATGGCGCCATAATAGAAAAAGTGCGCTCCCCTACTGGGCTTCACTTTGTTCCAACAATTAGTGTAGGCTTAAACTAGACAAATATTTCCAATTTGTCCTGACCCTTTTTAAACAAACAAAAATATAGTCAAGTGAGGGATACATATAAACCTAAGCCACAAAAGGGAGTTAACGCCTTCCCTGCTGTGAAGGAGATTAACCCCTAAGTCTCCACAATCACATACCAAATTGTGCCTGCCCACTACCATAAAACATCCTTCATAAGGACTTTTTGTCCCAAACTAAGTAAAGAGAGATCTTAACCCCTTTAGTGCCAGCCTCCTAGCTCCAGAAGACAAACCTTAAACTTACCTGTATATCTAGCTGTCCGGCAGGATAACTCACCCGGTATGAGATGATGCCACTCCTCACAGAGACCTGTGAAAAACTGAAAGAACAGAGTAAACCTACTCAGGCTTTATATACCAGGGCAGCAACATGTTAGGAACTTGTGAGGTGGGCCTTGCTCCGTTTTCCTAGCTGCTTTAAAGCCACCACTGCCCTACTGAAGAGACTAACGTGGAGTATGGCTAGACCCAATCTTGAGAGGAAAGATCAGAGCAAACCTACTCTGGCATTCAAAATAATAAAATCTTGATTGAAGTGAAATAATCCAATCTTCTTCAGACACCAAAAACTTCACCTCCTCCTTACACCGAAGGCAAAGAGAATGACTGGGGGTTGTGGGAAGGGAAGTGATACTTAACAGTTTTGCTGTGGTGCTCTTTGCCTCCTTTGCCTTCCTGCTGGCCAGGAGTGATATTCCCAACAGTAATTGATGATGCCGTGGACTCACCATATCTTAGGAAAGAAACACATCCTGAAAAGTAAGCTGCAGAGATATAAGTTTATTATAAAAAAAAACAGACACAAATAAGCAGCTCAGCCCTTATTTTTGTATACCCTTTAGCTGCCATCAAATAAAAACACAGACTTATCAGGATAAAAATTCCTAAAAAGTAAATTGCAGAGACATAAGTTTATTACGAGTAACTCATAAAAGAACAACTCAGCCCATCATTTCCTTAGAAACATGGAATAGCTGTTAACTGCCACCAGATGGCAGGTAAATACAAGAAACACAGTGAGTGTGTTAGAAAATACGTCCAGAAGTGTTTATGATGAAAAATGTCTCACAAATAACTCCTCTGTTCCAACACCTGGTTTTCTATAAAGGGGTAGCATACATTGTTAGAAGGCAGCGAGGTAGTCCTTGCTTTATTTCTAACTGCTAAAAGCCACCATTACTCCTACTAAAGAGATTGACATGGACACAACATAGTCCCAATCCTTGCTTGCAGGGCAAAGCACCCATTAAAGATTGAAATCTTCGCCATCCTCCCGTGATCAAGGCAAAGAGAATGACTGAGGGTTATTGGTAAGGGAAGTGATACTTAAGAGCTCTGCTTGGGTACTCTTTGCCTCCTCCTGCTGGCCAGGAGGTGAATGTCCCACTAGTAATTAGAATGAATCGTGGACTCTCCATGCTATAGGAAAGAAATCTGCATTGTTATGGTGCATCAAAAATCAGAACAAAATTGTTCACTAAAAATCATATGTTTTTTTAAAAAAAGTAAAATTTGTCCTAATTTAAGTATGCTGGATGTGCAAAAATAACCATGAGCATATATGAAGTTCTCTCTCTAATTCCAGTGAAATTCTATAAACATTTTCGCACTAATGATCTCACAGTTTTTTTCTCCCAAACTAAAAGTGGTGAGTTTTTCTCCATATACTAAAAATACTTATAACCCATCCCTAATAGACAAACACATGTGTATGAAAATATAGGCTATTGTAAGACGCTATACGCAGAAAGCAGCATAATGTTATTTATATTGGCCGCGGTATTTAATTTTAAAAGTGCGCCCCTGCTTATTTCGCTCTACAGTGTCAAGTTTACCTTTCCAGGGAGCTCCATTTCTTTTCATAGGAGAAATCAAGTCACTTGCTAGATGATAATTCCAGCAGGGCAGCCCCTGCGAGTGTCGGCGAGAAAAACCACATCTGATCTGACGATGTTTAGATCCGAGGGCCCGTTGTCTGAGGCAGTGGCGTCACTAGGGGGTGCGGGCCGCACCCGGGTGACATCACCAGAATTTTTTTTTTTTTATTTTTTTTTTTTTTTATTTTATTGAAATTCAAAGAAATACAATGTAGAGATGCATAGACTTTTTTTATTAGAGGGGCCAGCATTGTTGAACATTAGTGGGACTGGGGAAGTTGTAGACACTTAATTTTGTTGCCCCTTGAGCCAGTGCTGCAATTTCCACAAATAGTTTTCCTGGCTGCTTTTGCTCGTTTGCACTTTGCTCCTCCCCTGCCCAATATCACTATAAATGTTGTGGGCGTGCCGTGGGGCTTGCAAAGTTGCGCTGCTAGCCTAAACCTGCCTGCCTATCTGTGCTCACTGCTCAGTGACGTGTGGAGCAGTGGAATCACTCACTGCTGTGCTGTCTTCTCTAAACGGGAACTGGGAAATCGTGAGGGGGATTCCTGGCACCTGCCCACATGACTGTCTGACACTGTCTCTAAAGTGAAGGAGCCACGTATGATGCCCACCAGACCGGTACGGTTACGGTACACTAAGTGCACACTGAAGAGGTAGGAGAGGAGGGCGGGCGGGGGTCTGGGGGTAGGCAGAGTGCAGAGCTGATTGGACATAAGAAGCAGTAGGCACGCGGCCCGGGGCTGTGCACTGACAGACTTGGAACAGGGTCAGAGAGCAGAATTGTCATAGTTTGCGCGCCGAAAACCTTTTCTTTAGTGATTTATTTTTAGAGTGTTTTGTTTATCTTTCATTTGATGCTCTGCTGAGCCAGGGAGCAGCTCTAGGCATGAACTTTATAATTAATGCAGTTTACATATTTTGTGTGTGTGTGTGTGTGTCAGTTTTTGTGTGTGTGTCAGTTTTTGTGTGTGTGTCAGTTTTTGTGTGTGTGTCTGAGTGTTTTTGTTTGAATGTGTGTGTCTGAGTGTTTTTCTGTGTGTGTTTTGGGGTGTGTGTCTGAGTGTGTTCCCGAGTGTTTGTGTGTGCATCTGAGTGTGTTTTTAAGTGTGCCCGAGTGTTTGTATGTGTGTGCGCCTGTGTTTTTGTGTGTGTCTTTCAGGGGGGAGGAGGGTGACACCATAACCTACCTAACCGGGTGATACCAACCCTAGTGACGTCACTAGTCTGAGGGAAACACCTGTAAAATACCCTAACAAGGGGGCTTTAGGATTGATGTTACTATCAGATTAACAAGAAATGTGGAATATCTTTCAAGGATGAACCTTGTTTTCTATACTCTACAGGATGAATTTATAGCAGGGAATTTATCACAGTACATTGACACTATTTAGTGTGGTTGGATACAGCACACACTCAAACCCTTTACAAATGGGTTATGTAAAAAACAAAAAAACATTCCTTTATTTCTCTTACTCTCATTCATTATTTTATGCAGCTAATTAAAAGGGACATGAAGACCATAAATTAAACTTGCAGATTCAGACTTTCTAATTTACTTCTATTAAATCATTAGGTTCAAGACCAGCAATATATATATTATTATACTATATATGAGCTACTACACTGTTCAAACAATCACTGTGTAGAATGTAGCAAGGTTACATTTTTTAAGTCTGGACCATGCATGGAAATTGCAAAACCCACAATTTAAATTACAGGAAAAGGCAGCATAAGTAGCAATTAAAGCATATTGCAAAGTTGGTGTAATACACATAATTAAACAGCTTACATTACAATCTCAAAATGTTTAATATCCCTTTAATAAGAAGAACCAACATATTGCACGTAAGTCAGAAGTGTCTAAATTATTTGTGCTAAATATTTTAACTTTTTCTTCTTAAAAACTTAAAAAAACTTGACTAATCTTGACAGCAAGGTTGATTTGAAACATTTAATCTTAATAATGCAGAAAATCAAGTCATGTGAAAAGTATTTTTTGTGGATTGTGTTTTCTGCTTTTTACTTCTGAACAGTAACAATAAAGTGTCATGTGCTTCCTATTCACCCCTCCCCAGGGCTCCTACACAATCACAAGTTTAATCACATTAAAAATGAATAGGCTTAGCTGGAGCTTGACAGAGAAATAATCTTTTCAGTGAATTGTTATTAGCATGGCAGAAGTCTTCATGATTATCATAAAAGCCCAGTTCATAACATAATTCCAAATGTTTATATAATGTTAAAACTAGTGATTTAATGCTAGACTATTAGAAAACAAATATGGGGTATATGAGTCATAAAATCCTAAAAAAAAGAAAATTATATTGTATGCTTTACCAAAACTTTCAGGAAATAAAAGCTTAAAGGGCCATTAAACCCAAATTTTTTCCTTCATGATTCAGATAGAGAATACAATTTTAAACAATATTCCAGTTTATTTCTATTACCTAACGCCGCAATCTTTAGATATCCTTTGTTAAAGAAAAATCAATGCGCATTGGTGAGCCAATCACATGAGGCATCTATGTGCAGCCACATATCAGGAGCTACTGAGCCTATCTTTTTAGGAAAGAATATCAAGAGAATGGAGCAAATTAGATAATAGAAGTCATTTAGAAAAAGTTGTTTACAATGGTATTCTCTATCTAAATCATGAAAGCAAAAACTTGGGTTTAATGTCCCTTTAAAGTGATAGTAAATCCAAGCGTTTAACAAACGCTAGGATTTACCATCACTAAAAATCAAGGGGAGTTTTATTCATCCACTTACCCTTTCTGTGCTGTTGCGCTAAAAATTCAGCGGCTCCGGCCGCCCACGGCACAAAGTTCTCCTTCAATGAGGTGACGTTTGCACATCTGAACCAATAGCGGTGCGTGTTAACTGACAGGTTTCTGTAAGCGGCATCTCATTGGAAGATCGTTGTGCCGTGGGCGCCCGGAGCTGCTGAATTTATCGCTATGCAATGACACAGAAAGGGTGAGTTTAGCACTTTTTTTACACGGTTGATGAATGAAACTCCCCTTGGTTTTTAGTGATGGTAAATCCTAGCATTTGTTAAATGCTTGTATTTACCACCACTTTAAAAGGGACGTTCCAGCCAAAATTTAAATCCATATGGATGCATTTCAGTTTTGAATAAAAGCATTTTTTGTAATATACATGTATTGACAAAAATGTTTCTAACAAAAGCTATAGCTGTTTCAAACGAGTATTTAAGTATGCACCGTGCACCAGAAAACACAGCATTTGCTCAGAGAGCCTAAGGTGCTTGTACCATCTGGTAATGATTCAATTTGTTAATTGCTGACACGATACAATACAAGTCCCACTGGCGCTCTGAGCAGCTGTAGCATTTACATTTTTTGTTTTCATTTCTCTTTAAGGTAGCAAAATAAATATGAAAGTATATTGCAAAGTTGATTTACTGCCCATAACTAAATCATTCACAATAAAATCTCAAGGTGTTTACTGCACCTTTAACCAATTGGATGTACAGCATATATATATATACACACACCATGTTTCTCGTGACGGCGGAAGGTGTGGGAGGGAAGGCAGGAAAGCTTCACAGAGGCAGAGGAGGGAGGGAGGAGGGGGAACAAGTGGGATGAGCCCTACACTGCAGAAAAAAATGAAGGGAGAGGGAGCTACACAAAAAGTGGAATGGGGGGCCCTAGCTAATGATTGACGAAGGGGGGGGGGAGGTGTGGAGACCACTACACTACAGACAAAAATAAATATATATATATATATATATATATATATATATATATATATATATATATATATATATATATATATTAGGTACTAGCAAACAGACAGTGAGAAACCCAAAGTTTGTGCAAAAAGTTAAAAAAAAAATTATGATGGTGTTTGGCGGTGAAATGGCGACATGAAATATACCAAAGTGGGCCTAAATCAATACCTTGGGTTGTCTACTTAAATATATATATATAGTTTTGACAGGTAAAAAACAAGGCTCTTTTCCTGTTCAAATGGAGTCAAATACTAAAAATTCTCTGGTATTTTGGGAAAGTACTTCTCTGAAATTCCCAGTAGTGAAGGGGTTAACCTAGTCCCATTTGCAGCACACAAACGTCTTAGCTATTCATATATAGAGGTGCCTGTTATTAAGAATAAATATAGAAGTTTGGGGAAACTTCATCTAAGAGGGTGATAATCTCATTTAAAATACACAATCATTTAAAACCAGTCCAAGTAGTTTTAGCTTCTCATTTACTGCTACTAATGCATGAAAATTTGTACAGACAATATTTTTTTCCAGCAGAAAGTTATCAACTTAAGAGTAGATGGTTGATGACTGAAACTTAGAAAAAAATAAATTTATGCTTACCTGATTAATTAATTTCTTCTACGATACGAGTCCACGGATTTCATCCTTACTTGTGGGATATTAACCTCCTGCTAACAGGAAGCGGCAAAGAGCACCACAGCAGAGCTGTATATATAGCTCCTCCCTTCCCTCCACCCCCAGTCATTCGACCGAAGGTTTAGGAAGAGAAAGGAAAAGCTAAAGGTGCAGAGGTGACTGAAGTTGTAAAAAATAAATATAATCTGTCTGAAAAATGACAGGGAGGGCCGTGGACTTGTATCATAGAAGAAATAAATTTATCAGGTAAGCATAAATTTACTTTTCTTCTACAAGATACGACGAGTCCACGGATTTTATCCTTACTTGTGGGATACAATACCAAAGCTACAGGACACAGATGAAATGGGAGGGACAAGACAGAGACCTAAACGGAAGGCACCACTGCTTGTAGAACCTTTCACTCAAAAACAGCCTCAGAAGAAGCAAAAGTATCAAATTTGGAAAATTTGGAAAAAGTATGAAGAGACAACCAAGTCGCAGCCTTGCAAATCTGTTCAACAGAAGCATCATTTTTAAAGGCCCATGTGGAAGCCACAGCCCTAGTAGAATGAGCCGTAATTCATTCAGGAGGCTGCTGTCCAGCAGTCTCATATGCCAGGCGGATGATACTCCTCAGCCAAAAAGAAAGAGAGGTAGCCGTAGCTTTCTGACCCCTACGCTTTCCAGAATAAACAAGGAATAATGAAGATGATTGACGGAAATCCTTAGTCACTTGTAAGTAAAACTTCAAGGCACGGACCACGTCCAGGTTATGTAACAGACGCTCCTTCTTAGAAGAAGGATTAGGACACAAGGAAGGAACAACAATTTCCTGATTAATATTATTATTTGAAACAACCTTAGGAAGAAATCCAGGTTTGGTACATAAAACCACCTTATCAGAATGAAATATGAGATAAGGCGAATCACACTAACGCTGAAAGCTCAGAAAATCGTCGAGCAGAAGAAATAATAGCAACCAAAAACAGAACTTTCCAAGATAATAATTTTATATCTATGGAATGTAAAGGTTCAAACGGAACCCCTTGAAGAACTCAAAGAACTAAATTCAAACTCCAGGGAGGAGTAATTGATCTAAATACAGGCTTAATTCTGGTTAGAGCCTGACAAAAAGACTGAACATCTGGCACATCTGCCAAATGTTTGTGAAACAAAATTGACAACGTAGAAATTTGTCCCTTAAAGGAACTAGCTGATAAGCCTTTCTCCAATCCTTCTTGGAGAAAAGACCGAATCCTGGGAATCCTAACTTTACTCCATGAGTAGCCCTTGGATTCACACCAATAAAGATATTTACACCATATCTTATGACAGATTTTTCTAGTAACAGGCTTACGTACCTGTATCGAATCTGAGAATCCCAGCTTAGATAAAATCAAGCATTCAATCTCCAAGCAGTCAGCTGCAGAGAATTTAGATTTGGATGTTGGAAAGGTCCTTGAATGAGAAGGTCCTGTCTCAAAGGAAGTTTCCACGGTGGCAGAGAGGACATGTCCACTAGATCCGCATACCAAGTCCTGCGTGGCCACGCAGGCGCGATCAGGATTACTGAAGCTCTCTCCTGTTTCATCCGAGCAATCACGCGTGGAAGGAGAGGAAATGGTGGAAACACATAAGCTAGGCTGAACGACCAAGGCACTGCCAAGGCATCTATCATTTTGGCCTGGGGATCCCTCGACCTGGATCCATATCTTGGAAGCTTGGCATTCTGTCAAGATGCCATCAGATCCAATTCTGGCTTGCCCCATTGGAGAATCAGTGAGGCAAACACCTCCGGGTGTAGTTCCCACTCCCCCGGATGAAAAGTCTGTCGACTTAGAAAATCCGCTTCCCAGTTCTCTACTCCTGGGATGTAGATTGTCGACAGATAACAAGAGTGGGCCTCCGCCCATCTGATTATCTTGGATACTTCTATCATTGCTAAGGAACTCCTCATTCCCCCCTGATGATTGATATAAGCCACAGTCGTGATATTGTCCGACTGGAATCTGATGAATTTGACCGAAGCCAACTGAGGCCATGCCTGAAGCACATTGAATATTGCTCTCAATTCCAGAATATTGATTGGAAGTAGAGACTCCACCTGAGTCCATACACCCTGAGCCTTCAGGGAATTCCAGACTGCACCCCAGCCTAGTAGACTGGCATCCGTTGTCACTATCACCCACAAGGGTCTGCGGAAACACGTCCCCTGGGACAGATGATCCGGCGACAACCACCAAAGAAGAAAGTCTCTGGTCTCTTGATCCAGATTTATCTGAGAAGATAAATTCGCATAGTCCCCATTACACTGTCCGAGCATGCACAGCTGCAGTGGTCTGAGATGAAAGCGAGCAAATGGAATGATGTCCATTGCCGCTACCATTAATCCAATTACCTCCATACACTGAGCCACTGATGGCCAAGGAATGGACTGAAGGGCTCGACAAGTATTTAGAATTTTTGATTGTCTGATCTCCGTCAGAAATATTTACATGTCTACTGAGTCTATCAGAGTTCCCAAGAAGGGAACCCTTGTCCGTGGAACTAGTGAACTCTTTTCTAGGTTCACCTTCCAACCGTGAGTTCTCAAAAAGGACAACACTGTGTCTGTATGAGATTTGCGTCAGATGATAAGTTGACGCCTGAATCAAAATATCGTCCAGATAAGGCGCCACTTCTATGCCCCGCGGTCTGACAACCGCCAGAAGGGACCCTAGAACCTTTGTGAAGATCCTGGGTGCTTTGGCCAACCCGAAGGGAACAGCCACGAACTGAAAATGTTCGTCCAGGAAGGCAAACCTTAGGAACTGATGATGATCCTTGTGAATAGGGATATGAAGGTATGCAACCTTCAAGTCCATGGTAGTCATATATTGACCCTCCTGGATCATTGGTAAGATTGTTCGTATAGTCTCCATCTTGAACGATGGGACTCTGAGAAACTTGTTTAGACACTTGAGATCTAAAATGGGTCTGAAGGTTCCATCTTTTTTGGGAAC
The DNA here is from genome assembly GCF_027579735.1 of Bombina bombina. Lineage (NCBI taxonomy): Eukaryota > Metazoa > Chordata > Amphibia > Anura > Bombinatoridae > Bombina > Bombina bombina. Next base: position 79,631,128 of record NC_069500.1, on the reverse strand, counting down.
CATGAAAAGATTTGAGTAAAACCCCTGTCCCTGTTCCAGTTTTGGAATGGGACGAATTACTCCCATGGTAGAGAGATCTTTTACACAGCGTAAGAACGCCTCTCTCTTTATCTGGTCTACAGACAATCGTGAAAGATTAAATCTCCCTCTTGGGAGAAAATCCTTGAATTTCAGTTGATACCCGTGGGTCACAATTTCCAATGCCCAAGGGTCCTGAACATCTCTTGCCCAAGCCTGGGCAAAGAAAGAAAGCCTGCCCCCTACTAGATCCGGTCCCGGATCGGGGGCCGCCCCTTCATGCTGTCTTTGTAGCAGTAGCGGGCTTATTGGATTGTTTACTTTTGTTCCAAGCCTGGTTGGGTTTCCAGACGGATTTGGACTGAGCAAAATTCCCTTCCTGCTTTGTGGAGGAAGAAGAAGCAGAGGCTAGTCCTTTAAAATTTCGATAGGAACGAAAATTATTTTGTTTACCCCTCATCTTAACAGACTTATCCTGAAGTAGGGCGTGACCTTTACCTCCAGTAATGTCAGAAATGATTTCCTTCAACTCCGGCCCGAATAGGGTCTTACCCTTGAAAGGAATAGCTAAGAGCTTAGATTTTGATGACACATCAACAGACCATGATTTAAACCATAATGCTCTACGCGCTAAAATGGCTAATCCTGCATTTTTCACCGCCAATTTAGCAATCTGAAAAGCGGCATCTGTAATAAAAGAATTAGCTAGCTTGAGAGCCTTAATTCTGTCCAAAATGTCCTCTAAAGGGGTCTCAACCTTCAGAGACTCTTCTAGAGCATCAAACCAAAAAGCTGCTGCAGTAGTAACTGGAACAATGCAAGCTGTCGGTTGTAAAAGAAAACCCTGATGAATAAATAATTTCTTTAACAGACCCTCTAACTTCTTATCCATAGCGTCTTTGAAAGCACAACTGTCCTCAATAGGTATAGTTGTACGCTTAGCCAGGGTAGAAATAGCTCCCTCCACCTTAGGGACCAACAGCCAAAAGTCCCGAATGATGTCTGATATGGGATACATTTTCTTGAAATTAGGAGGAGGGGAGAACGGTATACCCGGTCTGTCCCATTCCTTTTTTATGATTTCCAAAATTCTTTTAGGAACCGGAAAAACATCATTGTAAATAGGTACCTCTAGATATTTGTCTATTTTACACAATTTCTCTGGTGGAATCGCAATAGGGTCACAATCATTCAGAGTCGCTAAAACCTCCTGAAGCAACAGGCAGAGGTGTTCAAGCTTAAATTTAAAGGACATAGCGTCCGAATCTGTCTGAGGTAACATGTTTCCTGAGTCTGAAAGTTCTTCCTCAGACAACAATTCCCTGACCCCCAACTCAGAGCCCTGTGAGGGTACATCGGAAATATCCAATAAAGCATCAGAGGATTCAGTATTCACATTAATACCTGACCTACTGCGTTTACCCTGTAACACTGGTATTTTAGATAATACGTCTGTAAGGGTAGTTGACATAACTGCAGCCATATCCTGCAGAGTGAAAGACTTAGACGCACTTGAGGTACTTGGCGTTGCTTGTGTGGGCGTTAAAGGTTGTGACACTTGGGGAGAATTGGATGGCATATCCTGATTCTCTTCAGACTGAGAATCATCCTTAGGCACACTTTCTTTACCTAAAATATGCTTTTTACATTCTAAGGCCCTTTCAGTACAAGAGGTACACAAACTAAGAGGGGGTTCCACAATGGCTTCTAAACACATAGAGCAATTAAATTCCTCAATGTCAGACATGTTGAACAGACTAGTAATAACCACAATAGTCGTAGAACACTTATTTTATTGATTTCAACAACTTTTAGAAAAATGTGTACTGCGCCTTTAAGAAATAAAAAAGGGACCAATTTTTCCTAAACTGCTTAAAACGTTAAATAACGCTACACAATTAAATATATTGATTTAATTGGGCCAAAAATTATTGCACCCTATAAGCAAAGGGTGAATTTAACCTCTAAGAGACATTTTTATAGCCAAAATATAACTTAAGTGAAAAAATGACCCCTGGACCTCGCCACAGCTCTGCTGTGGTGCCTACCTGCCCCCAGGGTACTGCAAAATGACTCGACTATGATCCGGTGAACAGAAGACAAGTTTAGGCCCCACAGGAGCTAATGCCTGCTGCCTTCTCAGCCGGAGTAAACTGCGTGTCTGAGCGTGCGAAATAGGCCCCGCCCATCATGGACGTCATCCTAATAGTCTGATTAATCGCATGGGAAGCGGTTTGAAAACAAGCCATGTGGTCCCCTTATAAACATTAAATAAAACTTGCAGCCCTATTGACTTTCTCTTGTTAATAACATATAAAATGTCAAGCTGCCTCTCCCAGTGTCAAGCCCCATACAGTGTTAATCCCATATGTCCCAGCAATATGAATAAACATAGGATTTTCAGTAACACCCTCAGTGCACAGGTCTACTACTTACCCCTTCCCTTGCAGGGAAAAAATGTCAGCCAGTTCTGATATAACAAGTCTCCTCAGAATAAAAAGACTGAACATACCTCAATGCTGCTTGTAGCATGAAACCGTTCTCCACACTGAAGATTTCTCTTGCACTACCTTCAGAAGCTCTGTGGGAACCAACATGGATCTTAGTTACATCTGCTAAGATCATCAACCTCAGGGCAGAAATCTTCTTCATTCCAAATCTCCCTGAGGAAAATAGTACTCAACGGTACCATTTAAAATAAAAAAACTTCTTGATTGAAGAATCTAAAACTAACACCTCACTTTACCTCTTCCTATTACTAACACAGGAAAAGCGAATGACTGGGGGTGGAGGGAAGGGAGGAGCTATATATACAGCTCTGCTGTAGTGCTCTTTGCCACTTCCTGTTAGCAGGAGGTTGATATCCCACAAGGATGAAATCCGTGGACTTGTCGTATCTTGTAGAAGAAAGATGAAAGTCCTCTGTAAATGCCCTCGCTATAAATAGATAAGGAGCCCCTTTAAAACCTCATAATGTGACATGGGAAAGAAAGAAGCAGACCCTGTTGCAGACGGACAGAAGGAGCTAATTTTTATTCTAAAGTAATGGGGTTAATTTTCTCATTTCATCATTGGGTGTTGTGGGCGAATTGGAGGGAATTGCATTGGAGAGGAGTCTTGAACGGAGGGTATTTGCTTTGGGAATACTCATATAGGGGGATTTTACAATAAATGGTCATGGTAATTGTCAATTGCAGTGGGCATTTAGTCAGCCATTATAACTTATAGCAAATGGGGAAGGCTTTGGTTAGGGTTAATTTGGGGGTTCAAATCAGTACAATCAGGGTGTGAGGTAGGAAGTCAGGACAGTACTGTTAGTATGTGTTACAATTGGAAATAAGAATATTTTGCCACGGAGGTTCAGGAAAGCAGAAGTTAGTTTAAAAACTTATTGAAAGATCATGGTGGTCATTAAATAACAATGGGTTGTGTATTGTACAATTACTAAACTGGTAAAATATTTAGTGCCCAGAACAGTAAATCCAATTCTTTAGCTTGTAGGCTGTAAAGATTTCAACATGAATCCAAATAGTTTTTTTTAAGGATTTTTGAAAACTTTCTGTAAGTTTCTAGGAAAATAATAAAGCTTTTTTTTTCTGAGTTCCTTGAAAGCTTATGAATAATAATGCTTTATAGTTCTGGCATCATCAAGCATGTGCATCAGAGACCTGATGATCCTTTGAATTTGAAGAGAATAAAGAAACCACAATCTCAGAAAGCTACTTTCGAATGAACAAAATAGTCTATGTCTATCTCTGGGACTCAGCTTGCTGTGGACAAGGCCATAGGAGGCAAAATCATCTTAAAAGTTATGAAACAGTTTAAATGAAAGATGTTAATTATAGTCTTATGAAGGAATTAGGTGCTTTAAAACAGTGCAAATTGTTTTCCAAGCTTGAAAGAGTAAGACCTGGTAATAACCTTTAGTAGGCACCCAAATCACTTTTTAAGAATTGGACAACCAATGGTAATGACATCTATCCTGGAATAGAAGGTGGAAAATTTGAGAAATAATCCAATAATTCTGTCCTGGTAGAAAGGCCAGACCTTCTTAATCAGGGCAGCTACAAGTCTTGTTTTTTTGTCTTAATCAAAAAAGTAGAACAACTTTTATAATGACATAACTATACTGCCAAATACAGTCTATGTTTTAGTTTTTTGTTCTTTAAATAGAAGATGCAAAGGAAGATACAAGGCAGAGAAAGCAGACCCATTTGCTAGGTGGTGGAGGAAAAAAATGAAATGTATGCTTACCTGATAAATTTCTTTCTTTCTTGACACGGTGAGTCCACGGATCATCATAATTACTATTGGGAATATCACTACTGACCAACAGGAGGAGGCAAAGAGCACCATTGCAAAGCTGTTAAATACCACTCCCCTTACCCACAACCCCCAGTCATTCGACCAAAGGGAAAGGAAGTAATATAAGGTGCAGAGGTGCCTGATGTTTATGTAAAAATAAACTGAAAATACAGGGTGGGCCGTGGACACACCGTGTCAAGAAAAAAAGAAATTTATCAGGTAAGCATAAATTTCATTTTCTTTCTAATGACACGGTGAGTCCACGGATCATCATAATTACTATTGGGAATCAATACCCAAGTTAGAGGACACGGATGAAAAGGGAGGGACAAAACAGTTAACCTAAACAGAAGGCACCCCTGCTTGAAGAACATTTCTCCCAAAAACAGCCTCAGCTGAAGCAAAAGTATCAAATGTGTAAAATGTAGAAAAAATGTGTAAAAATGACCAAGTGGCAGCCTTGCAAAGCTGATCTACAGACGCACCATTTTTGAAAGCCCAGGTAGAAGAAACAGCCCTTGTGGAGTGACCAGCAGTCTCATATGTCAAGCGAATAATACTCCTCAACCAACAAGAAAGCGAAGTAGCCATAGCTTTATGACACTTACGCTTCCCAGAAAAGATAACAAATAAAGAAGATTGACGAAAATCTTTAGTCGCCTGTAAATAATATTTCAAAGCATGAACTACAACTGCTCAGAAAATCCACTTTCCAATTGTCCACCCCTGGAATGTGGATCGCAGACAGACAACAATTGTGAGCCTCCACCCACTGAATAATCCTGGCTACTACCTTCATCACCAAGGAACTCCGAGTTCCTCCCTGATGATTGATGTAAGCCACGAATGTTATATTGTCCGACTGAAATCTGATAAACTGGGTTGAAGCCAACTGAGGCCAGGCCAGAAGAGCATTGAAGATTGCACTCAGCTCTAAGACATTTATAGGAAGAACCGATTCCTCTCGAGTCCACAGACCCTGAGCCTTAAATGAACCCCAGACAGCTCCCCAACCCAGCAGACTGGCATCCATGGTCACAATCACCCAGGAAGGCCTGCAATAACAGATTCTCTGGGATAGAAGATCCTGAGACAACCACCATGGAAGAGAATCTCTTGCAGCCTGATCTAGAACAATCTTTGGAGACAGATCCGTATAATCTCTGTTCCACTGTCTCAGCATGCTTAACTGCAGAGGTCTTAGAAGTAACCGAGCAAACGGAATGATGTCCATGACTGAGACCATTAGACCAATAACCTCCATACACTGGGCCACTGACGGCCGAGGGGAGGGTTGAAGAGCCAGATATGAATTGAACATTTTTGTCTTCCTTGCTTCTGTCAAAATGATCTTAATTTCCAGAGAATCTATAATGGTTCCCAAGAATACCACTCTTGTAGCTGGAATCAAGGAACTTTTTCCTAAATTCACTTTCCAACCGTGGGAATGCAGAAAAGACAACAGCAACTCCATGTGGGAGTTTGCTAGTTGAAAAGATGGTGCCTGAACTAGAATGTCATCCAGATAAGGAGCTACCACAACCCCCTGCAATCTGAGAACTGCCAACAATGCACACAGAACCTTTGAAAACACCCTGGGAGTTGTTGCAATACCAAAAGGAAGAGCCACAAACTGAAAATGCTTGTCTAGGAAAGCAAACCTCAGAAACTTGTGATGATCCTTGTGAATGGGAATATGCAGATATGCATCCTTTAGATCTACTGTAGTCATGAATTGACCCTCTTGAACCAGAGGAAGACTTGACCGAATAGTTTCCATCTTGAAAGGCAGAACTCTGAGAAACTTGTTTACACACTTGAGATCCAGGATGGGTCTGAAAGGTCCCTCCTTTTTGGGAACGATAAACAGAACGGAATAAAAATCTAGTCCCTGCTCCTGAACTAGAACAGGAACGATCACTCCCATGTCGGAAAGATCCTGAACACAACTTAAGAATGCCTCTCTTTTTATCTGGTCTACAGATAACCTTGATAGATGAAATCTGCCCCTGGGAGGAAAATTCTTGAACTCCAGCCTGTATCCCTGGGACACAATATCTATCACCCAGGGATCTGGAACATCTCGAACCCAGGCTTGAGTGAAAAAAGACAGCCTTCCCCCCACACAATCCCTTCCCGGATCGGGGGCAGACCCTTCATGCCGACTTTGAATCAGCAGCAGGTTTCTTAGATTGCTTCCCCTTGCTCCAGGACTGATTGTGTCTCCAAGAAGGCTTGGACTGATCCTGTTTGGAGGAGGAAGACTTAGCAGAGAGGTTATGAAAGGAATGAAAATTACTCTGATGACCCTTCTGCTTATTTCTCTTATTCTGAGGAAGAGAATGCCCCTTCCCACCAGTAATATCAGAAATAATTTCAGCCACACCAGGTCCAAACAAAGTCTTCCCTTTGTAAGGAATCGATAAAAGCTTAGATTTGGATGATACATCCGCAGACCAGGACTTTAACCATAAAGCCCTGTGTGCCAAAACAGCAAAGCCAGAAATCTTTGCTCCCAACTTGATGACCTGCAAAGAAGTGTCCACAATAAAAGAATTTGCCAATTTTAAAGCCTTAACTTTATCCTGAATTTCCTCCAAATAAGTCTTCTGTTGACTAGAATCAGACAAAGCATGAAACCAATATGCAGCCGCACTGGCAATCGTAGAAATACACGCAGCAGGCTGCCATTGGAACCCCTGGTAAACATAAATCCTCTTAAGCAAAGCATCCAACTTCTTATCCATGGGATCTTTAAAATTACAACTATCCTCGATAGGAATAGTGGTCCTCTTAGCCGAAGTGGAAATAGCTCCCTTTACCTTAGGAACTGTCTGCCAAGATTCCTTAATAGAATCCGCAATAGGAAACATCTTGGTAAAAATAGGAGAAGGGTAAAAAGGAATTCCAGGCTTCTCCCATTCCCGAGAAATAATCTCTGAAACCCGATCCAGAACAGGAAAAACTTCCGCCACGGAGGGAACATCAAAAAACTTATTAAACTTACTAGCCTTCATGGGAGTAACTATGACCATTGAATCAGAGTCATCCAAGGTAGCTAAAACCTCCCTAAGTAACAAACGGAGGTGCTCCAGCTTAAATCTGAAAGAAACCACATCAGAATCAGCAGAAGGAATTACACTATCAGAGTCTGAAATTTCACCTTCAGATACTTCTTCCTCAGACTTATGGGAAGAAATATGTGACATAACTCCAAGCCTCAGATACAGCAGTGGATATGTGAATAGCCATATCCTGCAATGAAAAACTAACCTGAGACGAGACGTAGGGCACTGCATGAGAAGATGATTAAGATTGGGATGATTGGGGAGAAAGCTGCGGAACAGCTTGAACAGAAGACTTCTGAACATCATTCTCCTTAGAAAATGCAGGCTCTGAATCAAAAAGTCTATCCCTATACTGTAATGTTCTCTCTCTACATGAGGAACAGAAAGGGATAGGTGGTGCCACATTAGCACCAAGGCATAAAGTGCAAGTAATATCTTGCAGGTCCTCTTGATCCATCTTAACACAAAAAAGAAAAAAGAAATCAGGAAATTCAAAAATTCTGATAACTGCAGCAGCCAGAATTTTTTTTTTTTAAACGTTATCGTCCCTTTAAGAAATGAAATGAACGTTTAACAATTCACTCAGAAAATATACAATAGAATATAAAAAATAACTCCTGCAGCACCTATGCACCTCAACAAGCCTTGCTGATGTGCTTACCTGACCTCACAGGGACTAGAGTAATAACCAACATAGCAGAGACGATCCAGACTCTCCCACTGCTACTACCCGCTCTCCGGAATGATCGCACATGCACCAGCACAGGAGCCGACAGGAAAAACTAACAAACACAAACTTCCTTCCCCTGCCTCCTAAAAGAGCGCGCAAAATTTGTGCCACCAAAACTCCGCCCATCGTGGGCATATGCCAACACCTAACGGCCGACATTACTAACAAACAGTCACCGGGAGGAATAAAGAATGCCAAAATATACATCCAGCAGTCTACGGCTGACATACACAACACAGCCTCTCAATAAAAATCAAAAAATGTAATGAGCCATATAAGGAGTGTAAAAAACACTCCCAAACAGAGCCATAAACATACAGTCCCTCTCACAGTGCCCCATAAAACTGCCACCATGTAAAAACCTGCACAAACAGATTCACAATCCCAAAAATCAACCCCATAATTGCCAATTTTTGCTGAACACCCTCAGAAAAATAAAAAAAACAGCACTTACCTCCATAATAATCTGCCCGGCAGCAAGGCAGCTCACTAGGTTTAAAAGATTTCCTTCCTAACATGGACCCACAGAAAGAAAAAGACTAAGTAAACCTACATTGTCTTTTTACCAAAAGGGCAGCTCACAACCTGGGAGGCAAAGAAGAGATTATACCCCCCCAGTTCCCAAAAGCTTAAAAGCTACCACTGCTCTACTGAAGAGACTGAAGTGAATTAGCCCTAAACCCCAGAAAAATCAGAACCAACTTGTTCTGCTTAAAAAATAATCTCTTGATTGAAGAATCAGACACCTAACTTTACCCCTTCCTTGTAACTGATACAAGCAAAGAGAATTACTGGGTGTAGTTCTGAAACATCTGGAGTGCCAAGGTTCTCCATCACTGCCCTATACTTTCAATGGATATCGCGACTACGCTAAACATCGCTCATATAACAAGTTGAATCTTATGAGTTGCACTCAAGCATAACACATAATGGGCAAGATTACAAATGAGGCTCTATCTTTACGTGCACATGTAATGGGGCAAATTTGCCCCTTTAGGTGCACCTGTTAAATAACCTGGTTAATGTGATTGCAAGTTCTTGTTTTTACTTTGCGCTAAGCGCAATTATCCAGAAGTCAGACCTCTGATTAAAAATAAAAAGTCGCCCCAATTTCCCCCAAAATAAAGAGGACAGTACAGTAAAATAAAATGTGAGAAATTTGTCTTAAAAAAAACATAAAGCAGCTATAAGGGATTTAAGAAAGGAAATTTGAGGTGTTAGAAAAAAACAGCACCATAGAAGCTAATGGGGGGCTGTGTTTTCTCCATAAATATTTATGTATATGCTTATACACATATATATCTGTGTATTTATATGTTTATATACACATATATATGAATATATACATATATTTGTGTTTATATTTATTTATTGCTGTCTATTCCAACGCTTTGCGAGTTGCCCCCTGCACTGTGCGAGGTGTTTATATGCGGCTACTGACATGAAAATGAGGCTCACTTGTAATACCAGCACACATGTACGTATGCTGGTTTTGCCAAGTTAAAGGGACAGTCTACCATAGAATTGTTATTGTTTTAAAAGATAGATAATCCCTTTTTTACCCATTCCCCAGTTTTGCACAACCAACACAGTTATATTAATATACTTTTTACCTCTGTGATTACCTTGTATCTAGGAACCTTCTTTAAGCCCCTGATCACATGGCTGTGACTGTTTATTATCTATTGTCTTACATTTAGCATTGTTTTGTGCTAAATCTTAAATAACCCCCTGTGTCTGAACAGTGTTATCTATATGCCCCACATGTACTTTCAATCTCTGTGTTGAAAAGGAATTTAAAAAGCATGCGATTAGAGGCAGCCTTAAAGGGCTTATAAATTAGCATATGAGTCTGCCTAGGTTTAGTTTTAACTAAAAATACCAAGAGAAAAAAAGCTAATTTGAGGATAAAAGTAAATTGGAAAATTGATTAAAATTACAAGTCCTATCTGAATAATGGAAGTTTAATTTTGAAGTGCATATATCACGCTCATGTAAGCGCAAATTTGTGCTTAACTTGTAATCTAGCCCAATGTAGCCTAATAAAACACATGTAAAACATATTAGTATTACACTCATAAAAATACATATTCAATGTAAAATCTAAGTTTATTATTGAAATAAATGTTCAAAAAGGGTTTAAAAGGAATATGGTATATGTCAAGGTGTTTTGACTGTGAAGGGCTCAGAATTGTTTATGTATTTGTATGTGTGTACATTTTACTTCACTCTTAATATGAGCGCAAGAAGAGTGTTATTGTATTAACTTGAGCTCCGTTAGCACTCAAAAGCACTAATATTTTTGTGCTCCACTAATAATCTATGAAACTAACAAAAAAAATGAAAAGCGGAGCACAGGTGAAATTTAAAGTCTTTATGTAAATCCAAGCATGGAAACGGCTACATAAAAATATAAAAAATTCTACAAACAGAAAAGATGCTGGCCAGACAAGTTTCGGCTTTTGCCTTCTTCCGTGACCTTGGCGTTTACTGAAGGGAAGAGGGGGGCCGGTCATCAGGCACTCTCTATTCTCCTTACATGATATCTGGTTCCGAAATACTCCATATATTACGCACAAAGTCTACGTTTTACCCCAAGTCAGCTTATCCTTCCGGCAATGGTATTATCACTGTTTACGGCCTCCCTCCTTCAGCACACTCCCTCTTGACCCTGACGTCAATCACCGGATCACCACGCCTGCAATATGTTAAAAAAGCCAAGGTGCTCTGTGGTATACTTACAAAAATATCCCGATGACTTGGGCACTCGCAGGTCTGCGTTTTCTCCTTGTCTGAAGTAGAGTGTGTCTTCAATCTTGTAATGTCAGCGCAAGAAGAGGAGTGTTATTGTATTAACTTGAGCTCTGTTAGCAATCAATAGCACTAATATTTTTGTGCTCCATTAATAATCTAGTCAATAGTAAAATAAAAGGAATTTGTTTCAAAATTAAATGTTCTAACTCAATAGAGCATTTAAGATTTAAAAATAAGGATTTCCCTTGAATAATGATAGAATTCCATTTTAGATTACATAAATGCAGGAATATAAAAAGGATTAACACATATTCAATTCAGTTGTCTTTCAGGTAATCTGGTTCGATAGGTGTTTTCACTTCTTTTGTATCTTGCATGTGAAACTGTTCTGATATTTCTGTAACTTTCTGACTTTGGTTAAAAATATTTCATCCATTCTCTTCCCTCTCTATTTGGATTCCTAGATAGTGAGTGATGTTCCCTATTTCTTTAATCTTAAAGTTCTGTTTCAATATGTGAGTTATTTATGACAAGTTATGTCAAACTTAAATTAGGATGCATTGTAAATGCTTGAATTGAATATAAACATGAATCTGCTTTGCTTCTTGAGAATCCTTCTTTCATGAGTACTTAGTTCAGTTTTTCATTCCACATTCTCGCAGCCTGCTTGAGTCCATAGATGCTTTTTTGAAGTTTACATACAGGGATCTGTCCCTACTCAAATCCAGGTGGCTATTCCATGTAGAGATCCTCCGTATAGGAATGTGTTTTGTACGTCCAGGTGCCCTTTCTGGCTGCAATGCGAAGGGGCGCTCTGAGGGTGGAGTGCTTTACAACTGGAGCGAATGATACATCATAATCTTCTACGAATTTCTGGGAGTATCCCTTGGCAGCTAATCTCACCTTGTATCTGTGGAGATTTCCTTCCTCATCATTTTTGACCTTTAAAGTCCATTTGATTCCTATAGTTTTGTGATGGGGAGGGAGCTCAGCGAGAGTCCAGGTTTTATTTTCCCGAAGCGATTTGATTTCCTCTTTGAATGCTTTCCTCCATTGATTGACTTCCCTTTTTGGCAATTTTTCTATATATTCCCAGGATTCTGCTTTGAATGTTCCATGTGTCTTTGTGATCTATGACAGCTTACAACTGGTATCCCTTTTGCCACCCAAGTTGATCTTCTGATTTCTGCTTGTTCAGAGGGTTCTACTTGTTTGCAAGTGGCTTATTTGTCTATTGTAAGTTCCTGCACAGCTTCACTTGGTCACAATCTCTTGCTGGTTCAGAAGGAAATTTCCCTTCATGGCTTTCAAGAGTAATTTTTTTAGTTTTTTGGACTTTATTAAAAACATAATTTATGTAAGAACTTACCTGATAAATTCATTTCTTTCATATTAGCAAGAGTCCATGAGCTAGTGACGTATGGAATATACATTCCTACCAGGAGGGGCAAAGTTTCCCAAACCTTAAAATGCCTATAAATACACCCCTCACCACACCCACAATTCAGTTTAACGAATAGCCAAGAAGTGGGGTGATAAGAAAAAAGTGCGAAAGCATATAAAATAAGGAATTGGAATAATTGTGCTTTATACAAAAAAATCATAACCACCACAAAAAAGGGCGGGCCTCATGGACTCTTGCTAATATGAAAGAAATGAATTTATCAGGTAAGTTCTTACATAAATTATGTTTTCTTTCATGTAATTAGCAAGAGTCCATGAGCTAGTGACGTATGGGATAATGACTACCCAAGATGTGGATCTTTCCACACAAGAGTCACTAGAGAGGGAGGGAGAAAATAAAGACAGCCAATTCCTGCTGAAAATAATCCACACCCAAAATAAAGTTTAATGAAAAACATAAGCAGAAGATTCAAACTGAAACCACTGCCAAAAGTACTTTTCTACCAAAAACTGCTTCAGAAGAAGAAAACACATCAAAATGGTAGAATTTAGAAAAAGTATGCAAAGAGGACCAAGTTGCTGCTTTGCAAATCTGATCAATCGAAGCTTCATTCCTAAACACCCAGGAAGTATAAACTGACCTAGTAGAATGAACTGTAATCCTTAGAGGCGGAGTTTTACCCGACTCGACATAAGCATGATGAAATAAAGATTTCAACCAAGATGCCAAAGAAATGGCAGAAGCTTTCTGGCCTTTTCTAGAACCGGAAAAGATGACAAATAATACAAAGCTCTAACAGCATCCAAAGAATGCAATGATTTCTCCTAGAATTCATAGGATTAGGACATAATGAAGGAACCACAATTTCTCTACTAAGGTTGTTAGAATTCACAACCTTAGGTAAAAAATTCAAAAGAAGTTCGCAGCACCGCCTCATCCTGATGAAAAATCAGAAAAGGAGACTCACAAGAAAGAGCAGATAATTCAGAGACTCTTCTGGCAGAAGAGATGGCCAAAAGAAACAAAACTTTCCAAGAAAGTAATATAACGACCAAAGAATGCATGGGTTCAAAAGGAGGAGCTTGAAAAGCCCCCAGAACCAAATTAAAACTCCAAGGAGGAGAAATTGACTTAATGACAGGTTTTATACGAACCAAAGCTTGTACAAAACAATGAAATATCAGGAAGATTAGCAATCCTTCTGTGAAAAAAGAACAGAAAGAGCAGAGATTTGTCCTTTCAAGGAACTTGCGGACAAACCTTTATCTAAACCATCCTGAAGAAACTGAAAAATTCTCGGTATTCAAAAAGAAAGCGAAGAAAAAATGATGAGAAAGACACTAAGAAATATAAGTCTTCCAGACTCTATAATATATCTCACTAGATACAGATTTACGAGTCTGTCACATAGTATTAAACAAAGAGTCAGAGAAACCTTCTTTGACCAAGAATCAAGCGTTCAAACTCTATACCTTAAAATTTAAGGATTTGAGATCCTGATGGAAAAAAAAGGACCTTGCGACAGAAAGTCTGGTCTTAACGGAAGAGTCCACAGCTGGCAAGAGACCATCCGGACAAGATCCGCATACCAAAACCTGTGAGGCCATGCTGGAGCTACCAGCAGGACAAACGAGCATTCCTTAGAATCTTGGAGAATACTCTTGGAAGAAGAACTAGAGATGGAAAGATATAGGCAGGATGATACTTCCAAGGAAGTGATAATGCATCCACTGCCCCCGCCCGAGGATCCCAGGATCTGGACAGATACCAGGGAAGTTTCTTGTTTAGATGAGAAGCCATCAGATCTATTTCTGGGAGTTCCCACATTTGAACAATCTGAAGAAATACCTCTGGGTGAAGAGACCATTCGCCCGGATGCAACGTTTGGCGACTGAGATAATCTGCTTCCCAATTGTCTATACCTGGGATATGAACCGCAGAGATTAGACAGGAGCTGGATTCCGCCCAAACCAAAATTCGAGATACTTCTTTCATGGCCAGAGGACTGTGAGTCCCTCCTTGATGATTGATGTATGCCACAGCTGTGACATTGTCTATCTGAAAACAAATGATCAACTCTCTCTTCAGAAGAGGCCAAGACTGAAGAGCTCTGAAAATTGCACGGAGTTCAAAAATATTGATCGGTAATCTCACCTCCTGAGATTCCCAAACCCCTTGTGCCGTCAGAGACCCCCACACAGCTCCCCAACCTGTAAGACTTGCATCTGTTGAGATTATAGTCCAGGTCGGAAGAACAAAGAAGCCCCCTGAACTAAACGATGGTGAACTGTCCACCATGTCAGAGAGTGTCGTATAATCGGTTTAAAGATATTAATTGAGATATCTTTGTGTAATCCCTGCACCACTGGTTCAGCATACAGAGCTGAAGAGGTCGCATGTGAAAACGAGCAAAGGAGATCGCATCCGATGCGGCAGTCCTAAGACCTAAAATTTCCCATGCATAAGGCTACCAAAGGGAATGATTGTGACTGAAGGTTTTGACAAGCTGATATCAATGTTAAACTTCTCTTATCTGACAAGGACAGAGTCATAGACACAGAATCTATCTGGAAACCTAAAAAGGTTACCCTTGTCTGAGGAAACAATGAACTGATTGGTAAATTGATCCTCCAACCATGATCTTGAAGAAACAACACAAGTCGATTCGTATGAGATTCTGCGAAAATGTGAAGACTGAGCAAGTACCAAGATATCGTCCAAAAAAGGAAATACCAAAACCCTGTTCTCTGATTACAGACAGAAGGGCACCGAGAACCTTTGAAAAAAATTATTGGAGCTGACGCTAGGCCAAACGGTAGAGCCACAAAACTGGTAATGCTTGTCTAAAAAAAGAATCTCAGAAACTAAAAGTGATCTGGATGAATCGGAATATGCAGATATGCATCCTGTAAATCTATTGTAGACATATAATGCCCTTGCTAAACAAAAGGCAGGATAGTCCTACAGTTACCATCTTGAATGTTGGTATCCTTACATAACGATTCAATATAGATAGATCCGGAACTGGTCTGAAGGAATTGACCTTCTTTGGTACAATGAAGAGATAGAATAAAACCCCAGCCCCTGTTCCAGAACTGGAACTGGCATAATTACTCCAGCCAACTCTAGATCTGAAACACATTTCAGAAATGCTGAGCCTTTGCTGTGTTTACTGGGACACGGGAAAGAAAAAAATCTCTTTGCAGGAGGCCTTAACTTGAAGCCAATTCTGTACCTTAAAAGAAAACGTAAACTGCCCCATACCAGCTGAGCTGGAATGAGGGCCGCACCTTCATGGGTATTTAGGAGCTGGCTACAGGTTTCTATAAGGCTTGGATATATTCCAAACTGGAAATGGTTTCCAAACTGATACCGCTCCTGAGGATGAAGGATCAGGCTTTTGTTCCTTGTTGTGAGGAAAGGAACGAAAATGATTATTAGACCTAAATTTACCTTAGATTTTTTTATCCTTTCGTAAAAAAGTTCCCTTCCCTCCAGTAACAGTTGAGATAATAGAATCCAACTGAAAATCGAATAATTTATTACCCTGGAAAGAAAGGGAAAGCAAAGTTGACTTAGAAGACATATCAGTATTCCGAGTTTTAAGCCATAAAGCTTTTCTAGCTAAAATAGCTAGAGACATATACCTGACATCAACTCTAATGATATCAAAAGATGGTATCACAAATAAAATTATTAGCATGTTATAGAATAATAATAATGCTATAAAATTATGATCTGTTACTTGTTGCGCTAAAGCTTCTAACCAAAAAGTTGAGGCTGCAGCAACATCCGCTAAAAATATAGCAGGTCTAAGAAGATTACCTGAACATAAGTAAGCTTTTCTTAGAAAGGATTCAATCTTCCTATCTAAAGGATCCTTAAATGAAGTACTATCTGCCATAGGAATAGTAGTACGTTTAGCAGGAGTAGAGACAGCCCCATTAACCTTAGAGATTTTGTCCCAAAATTCTAATCTGTCAGATGGCACAGGATATAATTGCTTAAACGTTTAGAAGGAGTAAATGAATTACCCAAATTATTCCATTCCCTGGAAATTACTTCAGAAATAGCATCAGGGAGAGAAAACACTTCTGGAATAACTACAGGAGATTTAAAAACCTTATTTAAACGTTTAGATTTAGTATCAAGAGGACCAGAATCCTCTATTTCTAATGCAATTACTACTTCTTTAAGTAAAGAACGAATAAATTCCATCTTGAACAAATACAAAGATTTATCAGCATCAACCTCTGAGACAGAAACCTCTGAACCAGAAGAACCATTATCAGTATCAGAATGATGATGTTCATTTAAAAATTCCTCTGAAAAAAGAGAAGTTTTAAAAGACTTTTATGTATACTAGAAGGAGAAATAACAGACATAGCCTTCTTAATGGATTTAAAAAATAAAATCTCTTATGTTATCAGGAACACTCTGAAAATTAGATGTTGACGGAACAGCAACAGGTAATGTAACAGTACTAAAGGAAATTTTATCTGCATTAATAAGTTTGACATGACATGCAATACTAACAACAGCTGGAGAAACAGATACCAAAAGTTTATAGCAGATACACTTAGCTTGGTAGCTCCAGCACTGGGCAGCGATTTTCCTGAAGTATCTTCTGACTCAGTTGCAACGTGGAACATCTTGCAATATGTAAAAGAAAAAACAACATATAAAGCAAAATTGATCAAATTCCTTAAATGACAGTTTCAGGAATGGGAAAAAAATGCCAGTGAACAAGCTTCTAGCAACCAGAAGCAATAAATAATGAGACTTAAATAATGTGGAGACAAAAATGACGCCCATATTTTTTAGCGCCAAAAAAGACGCCCACATTATTTGGCGCCTAAATGCTTTTGGCGGCAAAAATGACGCCACATCCGGAACGCCGACATTTTTGACGCAAAAAAACGTCAAAAAATGACGCAACTTCCAGCGACACGTATGACGCCGGAAACAGAAAAAAAATTTTTGCGCCAAAAAAGTCCGCGCCAAGAATGAAGCATTTTCTGCCCCCGCGAGCCTAACAGCCCACAGGGAAAAAGTCAAATTTTTTAAGGTAAGAAAAAATGATTGAAACAAATGCATTTATCCCAAGTATGAAACTGACTGTCTGAAAATAAGGAATGTTGAACATCCTGAGTCAAGGCAAATAAATGTTTGAATACATATATTTAGAACTTTATAAATAAAGTGTCCAACCATAGCTTAGAGTGTCACAGAAAATAAGATTTACTTACCCCAGGACACTCATCTACATGTTGTAGAAAGCCAAACCAGTACTGAAACGAAAATCAGCAGAGGTAATGGTATATATACAAGAGTATATCGTCGATCTGAAAAGGGAGGTAAGAGATGAATCTCTACGACCGATAACAGAGAACCTATGAAATAGACCCCGTAGAAGGAGATCACTGCATTCAAATAGGCAATACTCTCCTCACATCCCTCTGACATTCACTGCACGCTGAGAGGAAAACCGGGCTCCAACCTGCTGCGGAGCGCATATCAACGTAGAATCTAGCACAAACTTACTTCACCACCTCCATAGGAGGCAAAGTTTGTAAAACTGAATTGTGGGTGTGGTGAGGGGTGTATTTATAGGCATTTTAAGGTTTGGGAAACTTTGCCCCTCCTGGTAGGAATGTATATTCCATACGTCACTAGCTCATGGACTCTTGCTAATTACATGAAAGAAATAAACACTGCGGCTTATTGTGATCTTTTTAGTCTTTGGGTGAAAGATTCTATATCCCTTACTTTGTTCACTGTAGCCCACCAGAATGCCTTCTATGGCTGTGTTCTCAATTTGGAGCGTTTCTTGCTTGGAACATAGGCATATGCTTTACATCCAAACACTATAACAGAGCTTTCCAAACTTTTCATGTTGGTGACACACTTTTTAGGCCTACATCATTTCGCGACACAGTAATTTAGTTGTTCTAGCAAAAAGGAGGTTAAACGAACTTGTTTTAAGAGATATGGACACATACATAAAATATATAATAACAAAATGTATTTACAAGTAACAGTAAGTATTTGCAAGAATAACACCAATAGCTACTTACTATTTTAATGAGATGTATGAGGTTGATGGGATGAACACAGTTTCTGAATATTTGGTGGAATATTAGATAAAGACGCTCGCATTTCATCATCAAGCATTTTTTAAGCTTCCGCTTCCTATCCATATATCAAGAGCAGGAGCAGCAATGCACTACTGGGAGCTAGCTGCAAAAAAACCCCACTGACTTCTGACTTCAGCTCACTGTTTAAGCTGCCGCCCTCAGAGCTCCGTGAGCCCTACTGACTACTGCCCGCGCTGCAAACACACTGCTGTCGCACTCACTGACTACACATGCAGTCACGAGCCAATTGAGGAGACTACACATGCAGTCAGGAGCCAATGTGCCGCCAAAGCCGCCAATGGGAATAGTTTCAGTTCCCACTGAGCTGCGCCAATAGGTTAAGATGATCTACTGTGACTCACTAGGTATCAATCACTTGTCAACCATGTGATATGCGTAGCAGGCAGGCGGAAAGACGGAAACCAAAAAAAATATTAAAAAAATTTAATTTAAATAAATTAGTGCTGAAGCAGGGACACACCTACACACTGCTGCCGACACACTAGTGTGTCCCGACACACAGTTTGGAAAGCACTGCACTATAATATTCCCTTATACTAGGTTTTGATACATTCCACATTTTGTATGGAGTACTTTCAATCATTTTTGATGGTAGCCCATACTGTAGGTAAGTTGCAGTAATTATTGCTTCTCCCCAGCACTAGTTAAAGGGATAGTCAAGTCCACAATAAACTTTCATGATTCAAATAGGGCATGCAATTTTAAACAGCTTTCCAATTTACTTTTCTCACCAATTTTTCTTTGTTCTCTTGGTATTCTTAGTTGGAAATTAAACCTAGGTAGGCTCAAATGCTAATTTCTTAGATCTTGAAGGCTGCCTTTAATCAGAATGCATTTTGACCACTAAAGAGCATTAGTTCATGTGTGTCATATAGATAACATTGAGCTCACGCACCTGAAGTTACCTAGGAATTAACACCGATTGGCTAAAATGCAAGTCTGTCAAAAGAACTGAAATAAGGGGGCAGTTTAAAGAGGCTTAGATACAAAGTAATAAGAAAGGTAAAAGGTGTATTATTATAACTGTGTTGCTTATGCAAAACTGGGGAATAGGTAATAAAGGGATTATCTATCTTTTTAAACAAAAATGTTGGTGTTGACTGTCCCTTTAACTAAATTGGCACATGAAAGCATGCATCTGGCCATTTCGATGAGGGTGCGATTTTTACTTTCTGCAACACCATTTTGCTGAGGAGTGTATGGTACAGTTTTTGGTGTACAATACCTTGTTCTTTAGGCATGATTCCACTTCTTCCCCTTTATTGTCAGTATTTATCATTCCAGGTTTCTGTTGAAATTTGTTGCTGATGTAGCTATAAAGTCTTGAAGTTTTTCTGATGTCTCACTTTTGTGCTTTATTAGATATGTCTGTGTACCTAGAGTAATCGTCAATGAGGTCAGTAAACATCTATTCCCACCAAGTGTGAGGGTTTTCATTTGTCCACAAACATCATTATGTATGAGTTCCATGGGATGAGTGGTTTTTGTTTGACTGGTTTGTGGAAGTGGGGTACATGTGGCCTTTGCTTTGATACAACACGTGCACTTCATGAGCATGTGGCAAGGTAATATCATGTATTTTTATAAACCTCCCTTTGCAAGTTACCTTATGGCTTCTGGGTTTCAATTCAACAATCGTCTATGCCACAAGTGGATACATTTGTTGTGTGGATTATGAGTGGTTGTTTTGGTTTGCTTGCTTTTAGTGATGAGTTTGTACAGGTGTTCAATCAACCTTCCTTTTGCTAGGATTTGTCTTCTGTTTCAAATTGTGCATTCACTGCCTCGGAACTGGACTGTGAGTCCATTATTAGCAAGGGTTTTCACTGATAGGCTTCCTGCTAGACTCGGGACGTACAGAATTTTTTTTTCCCTTTACAATGGGATGTGGCTACTGAGGAACTTTTGAGGTAAAATATCTTTCTTTTTTACATAGAGATGTTCAGGTCAGCTTTTTACAGCTATGCTGCATCACTTTCAAGTGTTTCAACATTTGGGTATCATGGCCCTTTAAGTATGCACCGTGCACCAGCATTTTAAAAAACACAACACTTGCTCTGAGAGCCTAATGTGCTTGTACCATCTGGTAATGACTACATTTGTTAATTGCTGACATGATACAAGTCCCACTGATGCTCCATGCAACTGCAGTGAAAATATCTAGCTATGCCTCACATGCACATGCAGAGAAAAATGTTAGCACAAAAACAGTGATAACTCTTAAAAGATGCATTTTTGCCAATACATGTATATTGAAAATATCTTTCTATTCAAAGATGCAATAAATCTATGTGCATTTATATTTTGACTGGAATGTCCCTTTAAGTCTGGGCTCTGACTAGGCCATGCAAGGACATTCACCTTTTTCTCCTTCAACCACTATGTGGTCATTTATGCTGTGTGCTTTGGGTCATTGTCATGTTGGAAGGTAATCCTTCTTCCCATTGACAACTTCCTGGTAGAGGGCAGCAGATTTTCCTCAAGAATTTGACGGTATTTTGCCCCATCCATCATTCCTTCTATCCTGACAAATGCTCCAGTGCCTGCTGCAGAGAAACACCCCATAACAGGATATAAACACCTCTATGCTTTACTGCAGGTATGGTGTTATTTGGATGGTGATCTGTATTGGATTTACTCCAGACATATTGTTTGGTGTTGAGACCAAATAATGCAATTTTAGTCTTATCTGACCATACCATAACACCTTTTTTCCATGTGGCCTCAGAATCTCCTAGGAGTGTTATGGCAAAGCTCAGTTGTGACTGCATGTGGCCTGTCTTGAGGAGTGTTTTTTTTCTTGCAACCCTCCCATACAAGGCACATTTGTGGAGAATTTGTGATATTGTTGTCACATGCACACAATGACCACTCTTTGTTATAAATTCCTGAAAAAGCTTCAGAGTTGCTGTGGGACCCATAGTTGATGGTTTGCTTCAGTTGCACTACCAAAGACTGAGATGCTCCAGGAAAGCTTTTGTCATACTGAGATAATCAATATACCCACAGCTGATCACAGTTGAAGGTCAAATGGCTTTGTGTGTGCCGTTCAGAAGGTGATTAGCTACACCTGATTGAGTTTACAAGTAATTTTAGGAGGGGGTGATCCTTTTTGCAACTCAGTGATTCTGTTTTTGAATTGTCTTTATTTTTGTCTGACATGCTATGATGTTATAAGTTGCACTGAGAAATTATAAATGGATAAACAAAAACGGCATGTCTTTATTTCAGGCTGCAAAGCAACAAAATGTGATTCTTTTCAAGGGGGGTGATTCTTTTCAAAATCCACTGTATGTCTATATTGAGCCCTCCCTGCCATCATTAAAGAGAAGAAAGGAAAAACCCATTTCTGACATTTATTCCCACACATTTTAAACTCTGATTGGTTAGTTATTTTAAAAGGAGCATTATGTGATTGGGGGAAACCTGAAGGTGGAGTTGTGATTAGACCTGAGATAAAATGAATGGTTCTACAGCCCCTGTCAGCTATATGACCATATAAGACCTCAGATAAGTCAAACAGTCCTGTATCATCTGACTACTATATGCCCACATCAGTCCTCAGGTAAGTCACAGAGCACTACGTCCTCCGTCAGCTATATGCCCACATCTGCCATTAGGTAGGTCCCACAGCCCTGTAGCATTTGTTAACTATATGCCCACATCTGCCCTCAGGTAGGTCGCACAGTCCTGTAGCCTTTGTCAACTATATGCCCACACTTTTCTCCCAGGTAGGTCACACAGCCCTGTAGCCTTTGTCAACTATATGCTCACATCTGTCCTTGGGTAAGTCGTACAGCACTGTAATCCTCTGTCTACTATATGCCCACATCTGTCTTCAGGTAAGTCACACAGCACTGTGTCTTCTATCAACTATATGCTCCCATCAGATATCAGATAAGTCACATAGCACTGTAAACTCACATCAGATATCAGATAAATTATGTAGCCCTGTATACTTACATCAGACAAGTCATGTAGCACTGTAAACTCACATCAGATATCAGATAAGTCACGTAGCCCTGTATACTTACATCAGATAAGTCACTTAGCACTGTATACTTACATCAGATATCAGATAAGTCACGTAGCACTGTATACTAACATCAGATAAGTCACGTAGCCCTGTATACTTACATCAGATATCAGATAAGTCACATAGCACTGTAAACTCGCATCAGATATCAGATAAGTCACGTAGCACTGTATACTAACATCAGATAAGTCACGTAGCCCTGTATACTTACATCAGATATCAGATAAGTCACTTAGCACTGTATACTTATATCAGATATCAGATAAGTCACGTAGCACTGTATACTAACATCAGATAAGTCACGTAGCCCTGTATACTTACATCAGATATCAGATAAGTCACATAGCACTGTAAACTCGCATCAGATATCAGATAAGTCACGTAGCACTGTATACTTATATCAGATAAGTCACGTAGCACTGTATACTAACATCAGATAAGTCACGTAGCCCTGTATACTTACATCAGATATCAGATAAGTAACAAAGCACTGTAAACTCGCATCAGATATCCGATAAGTCACGTAGCACTGTATACTCACATCAGATAAGTCACGTAGCCCTATATACTTACATCAGATATCAGATAAGTCACGTAGCACTGTATACTCACATCAGATAAGTTATGTAGCACTGTATACTCACATCAGATATCAGATAAGGCATGTAGCACTGTATACTCACATCAGATAAGTCACGTAGCCCTGTATACTCACACCAGATAAGTCATGTAGCACTGTAAATTCACATCAGATATCAGATAAGTCACGTAGCCCTGTATACTTATATCAGATATCAGATAAGTCACTTAGCACTGTATACTTACATCAGATAAGTCACGTAGCACTGTATACTAACATCAGATAAGTCACGTAGCCCTGTATACTTACATCAGATAAGTCACATAGCACTGTAAACTCGCATCAGATATCAGATAAGTCACGTAGCACTGTATACTTACATCAGATAAGTCACGTAGCCCTGTATACTAACATCAGATAAGTCACGTAGCCCTGTATACTTACATCAGATAAGTCACATAGCACTGTAAACTCGCATCAGATATCAGATAAGTCACGTAGCACTGTATACTAACATCAGATAAGTCACGTAGCCCTGTATACTAACATCAGATAAGTCACGTAGCCCTGTATACTTACATCAGATAAGTCACATAGCACTGTAAACTCGCATCAGATATCAGATAAGTCACGTAGCACTGTATACTAACATCAGATAAGTCACGTAGCCCTGTATACTTACATCAGATAAGTCACATAGCACTGTAAACTCGCATCAGATATCAGATAAGTCACGTAGCACTGTATACTTACATCAGATAAGTCACGTAGCCCTGTATACTAACATCAGATAAGTCACGTAGCCCTGTATACTTACATCAGATATCAGATAAGTAACAAAGCACTGTAAACTCGCATCAGATATCCGATAAGTCACGTAGCACTGTATACTAACATCAGATAAGTCATGTAGCCCTGTATACTTACATCAGATAAGTCACATAGCCCTGTATACTCACATCAGATAAGTCACGTAGCCCTGTATACTTACATCAGATATCAGATAAGTCACGTAGCACTGTATACTCACATCAGATAAGTTATGTAGCACTGTATACTCACATTAGATATCAGATAAGGCATGTAGCACTGTATACTCACATCAGATATCAGATAAGTAATGTAGCACTGTATACTCACATCAGATAAGTCACGTAGCCCTGTATACTCACATCAGATAAGTCATGTTGCCCTGTATACTTACATCAGATATCAGATAAGTCATGTAGCACTGTATACTCACATCAGATATCAGATAAGTCATGTAGCACTGTATACTCACATCAGATAAGTCATGTAGCACTGTATACTCACATCACATATCAGATAAGTCACGTAGTCCCAGGGCCGCCACTATAAATTTTGGGGCCCCTGACTCAACCATTGATCAGGCCCCCACCCCTCCTTTGACATGTGCAATTTTTGACCAAGTGACTAAAACGTATATGCACTTTATTCTTAATTGTCTATTTAAACTTGGAAATGTTGTAACGGTAGTAACATACACAGACACACACACACACAGACACACTCATACACTGAAACACACAAACACACTCACACATAAGGATTCACATATAGACACTCTAGCAGACACGCAAAGAAACACACTCAGACACAGAAACCCAAACAGACACTCAGCACTTGTTTACATTGACCTGACAAGTAATGAGGGAAACTACAGTTTTGTAAAAAAAAAAAAAAAGGAGATTTAGGAAAACAAAATATGGAGTTCTGATTATCTTTTTGTAAAGGAAGATGACAACTAAATTATGACAACAGCATGCAGTGGCTGAAAGGAAGGGCCCTGAACTGCCTAAACAATAATTTAAAGGTTAAATGGTGGATTGGTTACTTCCGGAAAGGTCTTGTTAGTCTCAAAGTCTGTACAAAGATGTGAATAATTAGTAGTAAGGTCAAAATGTCCTAAAAAGGAACAGACAATGGACACACACACACAAACTCAAACTTGCACATACACACAAGGAAACACCAACAGAGAGAGCCTCAGAAAACACACAAAGACATACACACACACACACACACAGAAAACACACAAAGACATAAACACACAGATAGACAACCACATAAAAAAACACAGAAAGACATACATACACACACTCTCACTGAGACATCCACAGAAAACACACAGACATACACACACCCTCACAGAGACACCCACATAAAACACATACCCTCACAGAGACATCCACAGAAAACACAGACATACACACACACACACACACACACACCATCACAGAGACATCCACAGAAAACACAGACATACACACCCACCCTCACAGAGGCATCCAGAGAAAATACACAAAGCCAAACATACACACACCCTCACAGATACAGCCACAGAAAAAGCTCAAAGACATATGCACACACCCTCACAGACATCCACAGAAAATGCACAAAGACATACACACCCAGCCTCACAGAGAGACCCACAGATAAAAAATACATACAAACTCATAGACACAAACCAAAGCACAAAGACATAAACACAGACACCCACAGAAACACTCACAGGAGGAAACATTTATGCACCTTGCATCCCCTATCTCAACAGTGTGTGACATGCATGATAAAAAATGTTTAGAAATTAAGAGATCACTTTTTAAAGAATAATATTTGTAAATGTGCAAACAAAAATAATTCTGTGAATTCAAAATTGTACATTAATGAACTGGGTAGATGGCTAGAAGAAGAAAAATACCTCTAAAAGGTTGACATATGTTTGTTTGTTTGTTTTTTCCCTATTTTCCCTAACCAAGTCACCACTTCAAATATAGTGTACAAATTTTCCCAGCTGTCAGCTGTACTTATGGATTTTGAAAATGCTGTACTCTATATGGTCTTGGTGGGACCATAAGCTGTGGTACTCATATCATTAGATCTGGTTAAATGCAGGATTTAGGCTTGTTGGTATGTATTTCAAAATTAAGCTGTAGTGTAAACTGAACAGTTTTAAGTTAACCTGTCTCATTTCAAACACTGAGCAATCTTAGTCTGAGAGTATAAAAATTCCTCCTTGCATCTGGAAAGTCCTTGCATAAAGGGGCAGTAAACTGGAATGATATATATATATATATATATATATATATATATAATGCATATCTGCCAAAAGGGCATCTACCATTTGTGTATTGAGGAGGAAACATTTCTGCATGGCTTTAAATATAGAATTTCTACAGCATTGTCAAATAATCATAAATACACTGCTGCTAAAAAAAAATGTGTTTTTATGGACCCCTAGCCCCACCAAACAACTACTACTACACTGAAGTTACAATCCAAAGTTGCACAAAGAAATAAAAAACATTTGCTAAGTAAGTACACTGCGCATAGTGGTTTAGTGCACACTAAGAAATCCTCTCAAATGCTAATACTTTACTCCTTGTAATAACATTTCCCATGCTCAATTAGCACTCTGCTGTAGTACCCCCTGATGGTGGCCCTGCGTAGCCCTGTATACTAACATCAGATAAGTCATGTAGCACTGTATACTCACATCAGATATAAGATAAGTCATGTAGCACTGTATACTCACATCAGATATCAGATAAGGCATGTAGCACTGTATACTCACATCAGATATCAGATAAATCATGTAGCCTTGTATACTCACATCAGATAAGTCACGTAGCCCTCTATACTCACATCAGATAAGTCATTTAGCCATGTATACTTATATCAGATAAGTCATGTAGCACTGTACACTCACATCCGATAAGTCATGTAGCACTGTATACTTACATCAGATATCAGATAAGTCACGTAGCACTGTATTCTAACATCAGATAAGTCATGTAGCACTGTATACTCACATCACATATCAGATAAGTCACGTAGCCCTGTATACTAACATCAGATAAGTCATGTAGCACTGTATACTCACATCAGATAAGTCATGTAGCACTGTATACTCACATCAGATACGTCATGTAGCACTGTATACTCACATCAGATAAGTCACGTAGCACTGTATACTAACATCAGATAAGTCACGTAGCACTGTAAACTCACATCAGATAAGTCACGTAGCACTGTATACTTACATCAGATAAGTCATGTAGCACTGTATACTAACATCAGATAAGTCATGTAGCCCTGTATACTAACATCAGATAAGTCATGTAGCCCTGTATACTTACATCAGATATCAGATAAGTCATGTAGCACTGTATACTCACATCAGATATCAGATAAGTCATGTAGCCCTGTATGCTTACATCAGATAAGTCATGTAGCACTGTATACTAACATCAGATAAGTCAAGTAGCCCTGTATACTTACATCAGATATCAGATAAGTCACGTAGCCCTGTATACTTACATTAGATAAGTCACGTAGCCCTGTATACTTACATCAGATAAGTCACGTAGCCCTGTATACTTACATCAGATAAGTCACAATTAAATAATAGAAGACATTTTCAAAAAGGTGTGTCCAGGGACTAAAGAACAATACTAACTTTGCTAACAAAATGTCAGATCTTTTGAAATGTAGTGTTTAACTGCTGAGCTATGCTATACATATATAAAGAAAATGTGTTGTGTCCCTTTGATTGGGGATTTACAGTATATGCCTGTTTACAAAATAATTGTAATATCCCTTTAAAGTATGTATTTCAACATTAAATACAGAAAGTCTTCTTAGTGTCTCCAAGGAAAGTCGGTAGTTTAATTCACATTATAATCTAATGAAAATGCCTCTGTGCATTATTTATTTAGTCTGTTTTCAAAATCTCATAACTATTTCTGCTGTTCAAAAAATATCTTCAGGCAAAAAACAAAAACTCATCAGAGAACATGATGACATGATGAAACTACACAAAACTCCTAGAGAAACTCTGTTTAGCGGAGAAAATTGCTGGGTTATGTGTTGTTGTTGGGGTTTTTTTAACACTAGAAAAATAATTAGTCTCAGATCAGTATTTGCTATGTAAAAGTGTTAAATGTTTATTCATGCTCATTTATCTGCCTGTCAACAAAACAAATCAGGTCAGATAAGCTGTTGTCTGCAAGGACGGAAAGGCTTTTATCCAAGAAATGTAATGAAAATGTATTTGCTATTCAAAGGTCTCTATTTATCAAGCAGCGGAGGCAGTGTTGGAGCCCTTGAGGTGCGTGCTAGCACATGCAAGCCTGCCAATCGCTAGTTAAAGGGGCAGTAAACCTAAACAATGTTATATATTTCTGCACATAGTGCAGAACTATATAACATTAGTTTAGTGCCAACTTTATTCTTCAAAGTATTTGAAAGATTTTGAATACCAAAGTAGAAATTTGTAGAACGCTGCTCCTGGCTCTACTGAGCGGTCTGGTCTTTTCAGAACAGCATCGCGGCACCCTGTCTAGTCACAGCAGGCCCGATCGCGCCATTAAACTCAATGTAGCTCGCTCCCGCCCTGGTCTGCAGACAAAGCATTGGTTTCCTTAGCTCCCCTGGAGAAGGAGGAGTTAAATCACCATGAAAAAAAACAGGTGAAATGAAAGCAAGGGGCAGTGCTGCACAAGAACTTCCTGGTCCGCAAACAGGGTTGGTTCCCTAACTGAGAAGATTATTCATTCGTCAAATGATAAATAGGTCCTAAATTGTGCATTACTGGCTGTGGCTTCAGTTAAAAAGTATTGCAACATTTTTATTGTAGGAACAATTAATATAATGAAACATATTTAAAATGCTTTAAGTAAAAAAATAATAAACAAACAAAAAGAACCTTTAAAACGATTTTTCATTATTTTTTCTGCGTTTTTTTTTGTTTTGTTTTTACTTTGACCCTAGAATATTTTACACAGCAGTTTATTTCTGCTACGTAACTGGTCAGAGTTTTTTCGCTGAACCGCAATACAATGCAGAATTTTGTAAAAGTAGTTTATTTTGTTTTCAAATGTTTTGTAATGAAGTGTTTAAATGCTGATATATGCTATGTAGGTAGAAAGATGATAGATCTAAAGTGAATGTAAAGTTGAGCGTACTCACTCACATCATAGGATAGAATTAAAAAAAAAATAAGCAGATTTTCATTCATCAAATTGGTACTATTAATTGATATTCACGGATTTTAACCTTTTAATGCTATAATAAGCGCCGTTCCTCCACCAGCCATATTGCTCAATTGATTGACAGATGACGAATCTGCAATCCACTAAACAACGCTTAGTGGATCTACTGCTCATTTGAAGTTCAGACTAAGGGGTATATTTATCAAAGCTTCAACTGATTATATGCTGAAATCGCGCATCAAATTAGACGCAAAGTTGATCCGCCATAATTAACAAAGCATCAAGATCATCAAATGTTGAAATGTGTGACGTAATATACGCTCCAGCAATCTCAATCTGATGCAGATCGATGCTTGCGTCATTCCAGATGTTTCAAATTCACATTCGACTCTATTTGACACTCTTCCTAATTTATCAAACATTTAACAGGTACGCTCGCATCTATTCCGCCGCAGGATACCTATCATTCAAACCTCCACCCTTGAGGCCGTGAATGCCATGGAAATCAATGGGAGTCTGAAAACACAGAAACGTTATGTTCGATACTGCAAGAGAATGAAGCATATTACATAATAAAAGTACTTATGGATTTTGGATTATGTTACATCTTTGTCTCTAATTACAAAGCAAGGGGACAATATTTTTGCTTCAAATTTGGTGCACTAGTAGATATAAAGATACAAATGAAATACATTACATAATATAGCTAACTTCCTTTTTTAGATAAATCTATTTGTACTATGGCATAGCAGATAGTTAACAATGAACATGCTGAATATTTAACTCTGCAAAACTTTTTTGACACTGGAGGATATTAATGAACTATCATTATCATTAAGTATAATAAAAAGAATTCATGTTCTTTTATGATACAAAAATCTATTAACATTGTTAACTGCTGTTCTAATGGTACAGTAATAGCTTATAGTATACACTAAATCATGTTTGGAAATGTTAATAAACAATTATTATAGTTTCTTATTTTCTTCCTTTTGAATTCTAACACTATGTTTGCAGTCTTTAACACTACAAAGGTAGTTTAAAAAAAGTTAATTATTGCGGCAGGATACTGTAATTAATGGTCTCTTTTTTTTGTAAAAATGTTTATGAGTTTTTCATCATGTGTTCATAACAGTCTACAACAATGATGTCTATAATATAGTCCTTTGAACATATTCCTCATCCTAACTATGATTTGTGTTTGTGCTTCACAGCTGACCGAGAGGAATACATTCCTGATGATTCCTGATACGGCTGGTGATTTTGGCCTGATAACATGCACACAAGTTGACACAAAGGGGTTTGAATGGCTATTAAAGGTAACCATTCTCACTTGTGATCTGTTTTCTTGTAATTAGTGTGTGTGTATAAAAGGTCAATGAGTTTCTGGACTCCTGACAGACCCTTGCATCTTTCATCCAGTGCTGCACTGACGATTCTGGATTCTGAGTCATGGGGAAAGTAAAAGAATTGTCAAAGGATCTGCGGGAAAAGGTAGTTGAACTGTATAAAACAGGAAAGGGATATAAAATGATATCCAAGGAATTGAGAATGCAAATCAGCAGTGTTCAAACTCTAATCAAGAAGTGGAAAATGAGGGGTTCTGTTTGATAACATGCTGCATTCATCTTGCCATCAATTCTGACCAAATTTCCTGTGCCTTTGTAGCTCCCACATGCCCAAAACATGTTCCACCTCCGTGTTTCACAGTAGGAATGGTGTACCTTTCATCATAGGCCTTGTTGACTCCTGTCCAAATGTAGCATATATGGTTGTGGTCAAAAAGTTCAATTTTGGACTCATCACTCCAAATGACTTTGTGCCAAAAGGTTTGAGGCTAGTCTCTGTGCTGTTTGGCATATTGTAAGTGGTATACTTTGTGGCATTTGCGTAGTAATGGCTTTCTTCTGACGACTCGACCATGCAGCCCATCTTTCTTCAAGTGCCTCCTTATTGTGCATCTTGAAACAGCCACACCACATGTTTTCAGAGAGTCGTGTATGTCACCTGAAGTAATTTGTGGGTTTGTCTTTGCATCCCGAACAATTTTCCTGGCATTTGTGGCTGAAATTTTAGTTGGTCTACCTGACCGTGGTTTGGTTTCAACAGAACCCCTCATTTTCCACTTCTTGATTAGCGTTTGAACACTGCTGATTTGCATTCTCAATTCCTTGGATATCTTTTTATATCCCTTTCCTGTTTTATACAGTTCAACTACCTTTTCCTGCAGATCCTTTGACAATTCTTTTGCTTTCCCCATGACTCAGAATCCAGAATCGTCAGTGCAGCACTGGATGAAAGATGCAAGGGTCTGTCAGAAGTCCAGAAACTCATTGGCCTTTTATACACACTAATTACAAGAAAACAGATCACAGGTGAGAATGGTTACCTTTAATAGCCATTCAAACCCCTTTGTGTCAACTTGTGTGCATGTTATCAGGCCAAAATCACCAGTGTATGTAAACTTTTGATCAGGGTCATTTGGGTTGTTTGTTGTCATTATGATTTAAAAAGAGTAAACACAGTTGATTGATAATAAATGGCTTCAGCCAAACACTAACCATGAGTGAAAGAAACGTTTTTGTGTTATCATTCATATTCTCTGAAAAATGGCCAAGAAATCATAAATTCTGCCAGGGTATGTAAACTTATGAGCACAACTGTGTGTGTGTATATATATATATATATATATATATATATATATATATATATATATACACACACACGTGCAAAGTTATATGTACAAATTCTTCTAGCATTAATAATAATCAAAAAACATGAGATGGTCATATCATGATTTCTAGAAATACAAATACACATTAATTTATGTGAAAATATCATATCAGATTTTTTGTATAACAAATAAATAAAACAAAAAACTTTGAGATATTGTTTGTTCAGGTATAAATCTAGCTATTTCTTGGACATTAAAAGATTAAAAATAAAAAAGATTAGCTTTAGAGAAATGTGCTTGTTCATGGACAGTAATTATATGGTATAAATAAAGTTGGAAAAAACAGAATATCCGTAACATCGATGACTCTTATTTATCAACAGGCCGATGCTCATCGCTCCGTACTTGATGCGCGTGTTTTTGATAGGCTTGTTAATAAATAAGGACGTTGTATGTGGATTTGCGGCAGCGATGTCTGGCGAGCATATTGACTCCAGCGAATGAACCGATATTGACGCTTTGATAAATCGGCGCCTAAGTGCTATTACATTGTCTTGTTATTGTGCATCGTTGGTTATGCAAATCTACTGTATTAACTGGTCCTTTAAACAGTCAGCAAGCAATGGTGTGTATAAAGTCTGCTATGACTTCATTTGCATCATACAAGCTAAAGCCGTTTCTTTGCATAAAAGTAAAGTGAAAAATTGCATGATCTACCCAATTCTGAACTGAACTGATTAGGAGACAGTAAAATAAAAGAGGAAGAAAAATAACTGTCTCTTGAAATCCCTAAACTACTCCTTCAGCAAAACACTTTTTATATTAAGAGAATGCAGGTCAGTTCCAACTTATATATCATTAAGTTAATAAGATATATGTTGGCATAAAATATATAATGATAAATTGTGAATCATAAATGTCAGTAATTTACTGAAAATGATTGGTTTAGGCCTCTTTCACTGGTTAAGAAATACACACGCTGTATGAATCATATCTTTAGATTGTACTTTCCATCCATCCATATTTCAAACTAAAGTGCAACATTAAAGTCAAATGTGGAGGATAAAAATACTTCTAACAAGTGAATGAAATATATTTGCTGGAGTTGACCTAAAATTGAAAAAACGTTTTGATAAAACATTCCAAAAATGTATCATTTTAAGAACATGATGATAATTTTGCTTTCCTGCATTTCACATTTCCTCAGCATACCAATTTTTTTTTTCTATTTTTATTTAAACACAGTTGATTTAGTAATTTAAAGTTAGTTCTTGAAAACAATGTTTCTAGCTAATATGAGTTAAATACAATCCCAACTATACATTTAGAGAGACCTGTAGATCTATATGTAAAGCGACACTTAAACACATGGGGCCAGATTGAAAGTGGAGAGAAAAATGCCGCTAGTACTAAACCCATACAACTTCCATTTTTGTGCTCATATTACAGGTGTTTTTTTTTTCTTTTTCCAAAAATATTTCCCTAACTTCTGCCCATCACACTATTAAATGGATAGTAATTTTGTTTTTAACAATATTAAGCACTATGTGACATTTAATAAGGATAGTTAGCTACTCACCTTTTATAAAGCAAATTTTCAATGCGCTTTGTCCCCCAAAACAGACCCCAGGTCCCTCTTCATAGCCTGGCTGCTGTGGGTTCTTGTCCTGTTAACCCCCTAACTTCTACTACCCTAAATCCCACAACCTACACCATTAAACCCTAATCCAACACTACGCCAAAAGCAAATAACCCCTTACACTATAACCCTTAAATCACCACTACCCCAATTTAAATAACTACCTACATAATTAATCCCTAAATGACCCCAAATATACTATGTGCGCTGTTAACCCCTAAACTACCACTACCCCAACACAAATAATCCCTCTGCATTATTAACCACTCTACACTATTAATCCCTAAACTGCCACTATCTCCAATCCAAATAACCCTCTTACTGCTAAACCCCCAAGGGACCCTAAACTAAGACTCATCCACAACTTTTGTATTCGGCTTGTTCACTTAAAGGACCACTCAACGTAGTATAATTACATAATTAACACGTGTATAATAAAAGACAATTTAACACCTACTCTGAATTTCAAATACGCAGTAGATTTTTTTCTGACAAAATATTTTTTTTCTCCCATTTTCCGGCCCTCTGTATCATGTGACAGACATCAGCCAATCACAGACTAGTATACGTATAACCTATGAGCTTGTGCACATGCTCTATAGGATCTTGTTCCCCAGAAGGTGTGAATATAAAAAACAGAATTTGATAATGGAAGTAAATTAGAAAGTGTCTTAAAAATGCATGCTCTATCTCAATCATAAAAGTTTAATTTGACTTGAGTGTCCCTTTAATCTCTTAAATACATAGGTGACTCCATAGTTTGGCTAACAATGTTAAAATTACATTTTCTACCAATGCACTGTGTTTTATAACAGTTTAATCCAAGTTATTCTATGAGTTGATAAAATCAAAACAATTATAGGCTGTTAATATAATTTCCAAGTTGGAGCAACATGAGAGTAAATTGTTGAGCAGAATAATTATTTGCTAAGAACATTGTTATCTTGTATGTTGTTGTCAGCGCTGGCTTAGACTTTGTGTTGCCTGAGTCCAAGAATAGTGATATCGCGAACCTAAAATTTTCGGTTCGCGAACGGCGGACTCAAACTTCCGGTATTGTTCACGAACCGCGCAAACTGCCATTGAATTCAATAGGCAGGCGAACTTTAAAACCTACAAGGACTCTTTCTGGCCACAATAGTGATGGAAAAGTTGTTTCAAGGGTACTAACACCTGGACTGTCGCATGCTAGAGGGGGATCCCTGGCAATACTCCCATGGAAAATTACATAGTTTATGCAGAGTCTGCTTTTAAGCCATAATGGGTCTAAATCAACTAACATTCCCAAAGTGGCTGTCTCAAAACATCCCGGACAGAAGATAGATTGATAGATAGGATAGATAGATATACATAGATTGATAGTTAGATAGAATCGATAGAAGAGAAATAGATATATTTGTTAGATATATAATTACCCTAATAAAGTCTAATAATTAAACATGCGTTCTTGGACCCAACTAGCTTGTGTTAAAGGGACAGCCTAGGCCAAAATAAACTTTCATGATTCAGATAGAGCATGTAATTTTAAACAATTTTCCAATTTACTTTTATCACCAATTTTGCTTTGTTCTCTTGGTATTCTTAGTTGAAAGCTTAACCTAGGAGGTTAATATGCTAATTTCTTATACCTTGAAGTCCACCTCTTTCAGATTGCATTTTAACAGTTTTTCACCACTAGAGGGTGTTAGTTCACATATTTCATATAGATAACACTGTGCTCGTGCACGTCAAGTAATCTGGGATGCAGGCACTGATTGGCTAGACTGCAAGTCTGTCAAAAGAACTGAAAAAAGGGGCAGTTTGCAGAGGCTTAGATACAAGATAATCACAGAGGTTAAAAGTATATTATTATAACTGTGTTGGTTATGCAAAACTGGGAAATGGGTTATAAAGGTATTATCTATCTTTTAAAACAATAAAAATTCTGGTGTAGACTGTCCCTTTAATTAGTACTTTTCTTAGCACTTTAATCCCTGTCCCCCCCCCCCCCCCACTACCGGGGGTGTTCTATATGGCCTGCCAGATTACCCTGAAAAATTATAATAATAAGACATGCGGTCTGCTACCTATTTTAACTAGGTTGTGTTTTAAGTACTACCATTCTTAGCACTTTAATCTCTGTAACTCCCCTATTTGGTGAGGTCTATACGGCCTGGATGATTACCCATACAAAATATAATAAGACATCTGCTCTTGGTATGCGACCCATGGTAACTATGTTGTGTTAATTAGTAATGTCCTTTGCATTTTAATAGCTGTTACTCATACTCAACCTATTGGTGGAGGTCTATATGGCCTGCATGATTACCCTTACAAAATATAACAACCAAACATATGCTCTGGGACCCATGGTAAGTCGGTTGTGTTAAGTAGTACTGTTCTTTGCAGTTTAATACCTGTTACAACACCAAATGGTGGCAGGTCTATCTGGCCTTCATGATTAGCTGCACCCAAACCCAAAAAAAAGCCGAGTGGTCTTAGACTAACACCCATGGCTAACTCAGTTGTTTCAATTAGTACTATTCTTAGCACTTTCATCCCTGTTACGGGTGGTCTACATGGCCATCATGATTAGCCGAACAAAATACTACAATCCAACCTTTGCTCAGTCTTCATAGGCCCTTCATTGTCTGTATTTTGATAGTACAGTTCTTATTATTTTTATAGCTGATACAACACCGAATGGTGGCAGCTCTATATGGCCTGCATGATTAGCTGCACCCAATACAAAAATAAATCCAAGCGGTCTTGGATTACCACCCATGGCTAACTCTGTTGTTTCAAGTAGTACTATTCTTAGCACTTTCATCTCATCATCCCTGTTACTTCCAGGACTCTCGGTGGTGGTCTACATGGCCATCATGATTAGCCTAACCAAATACTACAATCCAACCTTGGCTCAGTCTTC
The DNA here is from genome assembly GCF_027579735.1 of Bombina bombina. Taxonomy (NCBI): domain Eukaryota; kingdom Metazoa; phylum Chordata; class Amphibia; order Anura; family Bombinatoridae; genus Bombina; species Bombina bombina. The sequence continues at coordinate 79,594,839 of NC_069500.1, read as the reverse complement.
CTAAGGCCCTTCATTGGCTGTATTTTGGTAGTAGGAAAGGCAGGAGGAAAGTGCTATTCAATGGCACCAGCAAACTGAGGATTCAAATCACAACAACTATTACCAAAAATTTAAATTTTTAATTAATAGAATACTGTCACAACAAATATGATTGGTGTAAATATTTTTAAAGTAGGCCTGGCACACAGTATTGGAAGGCTGTAGAAAAGTGCAATTCTAGGGCATGAGCAAACTGAGGATTAAGATCAACACTAAAAAAATTTTTTATGGGGGGCGGAGTTAGCTCCAGAAGCGTATGGTCGCATTTTTACTGAGCTCCCAGCTCTGGATATATTACAGGGACTTCTACATTTTGTTTTTGCTTAAAAGTTGTTTAGAAACGATTCCCATTCATCTACATTTCTCAAACTTGAGTCCGGGAGCTTATGGGGGCTAGCTTTCATCTGTTTATGGGACAAATCACTGTGCAAGTCAGTCATCCGAGAATTTCAAGATGGCGCTGAACTTGTGGGAAAAGGAGATCGCCGCACTAATAGATGCCCACTTTGACAATTTAATGCATACACTCACAGAGGCATTTGGGCAAGTACCGTCTGTTACTGAATGTCTGGACCACCCAGAGGGTTATACAACCTGTTTGAAGATCACTTGCCCCAAACCGTTTTCACCTGAGACCACGCATAGCAACTGCATACAGGATGTAGGGGCTCTCCCTGTGACAGGCACCCAGCTATTAACCGCCATTGCAGTTACCGCTCCAGGGTTTCCTACGTCCAAACAGGTGCAGCAGTTCTCTCACCCGCCGATGCTTACCAGTTTTGCTAGGATGCCGGATCTCAGCTCAGGCCCACACCGTGGAGCTCTTCCTTTTTCGCCTACTTTCTACACGGTCTGGGAGCAGTGTGGCGATGTGATCCTGCCGAGTGCTTGCACTCCTGCGGCTAAGTCAGCTGATTTGGCCTTGGAACTGGAGGGGGAAGGGGGTCCCCGATTGAGATTTCGGTGTCTCTCTTGTGCCTCACGTTTCTTAGCTGGAATGGAGGAGCCCTGGAGACTGGCTTCTGTCACGCTTAGAGTCGGAGTGGGCTGAAGTCTTCTTGTCCTGTCGCTCAGACTGCTGAGTCGGCATGAACTGACAGTGTGTTAAGACTTATGTTTTATTTTCCAATCTACACCGGGAACTTGTGTTTTCACTGCCCTTTCAAATGAACCGTTTCCCCTGCTGATATAAGGTCCCATGGTGAAGGGAACTTAATGTAACTTTTCCCCTGCTGTGTTCCCTCTGTACAATAGTTAACTGTAGCATGCTACTGACCGAAAGAGTTTCTTTTCTTTTAAATTGCTTTGCACAGTGGGGATGTATACATTCAGCATACACAGCTTATAATGTTAACCAGTTTTTTTTGCCCTATTTACAGTTCAATTTAGCCCATTTATTCATCAGAGTTATAAGCTGCTGATGTTCATATATACTATATGCATGCTCTTTATTTGTCACTTTACTAAGAGATAATTTTGGACCTATAGCTTTAGCACTAATGTTTTTATTTAGGTCTCTATCTGTATAATATGCCACATAGCGATCTTAGGCGGCTGATACTGCTTTACCTAGGTAGATTTAAAATTTATTTTACTACTTTCTTCCCTTCTTTAGGACTCCCCTCTTCATATGAAACGTTTAATATCAAACTGAGCATATATGCTGTACCAGGGTCTAATCTATCATGTTCTCCTCTGGCATTAGATGTGTGTTATTGATATGACCTCCATGTCCCTGAGTGGTGGGCCCACATTCAGGTGGCATAGTATATATGTACAGAGGGGCAATATTCAGCTGTTCAATTGATTACCCTGATATTTATCTGCTCAGATTTTGTCCTAAACTTGTATAGCCTACCTAGTAGTTTAGACCTATTTTGTGGGCCAGTCTGCGAGATTGCTCACCACTTTGGCCCTTTCTGTGGAGCAAGTATTGTTTGCTACTGTTCACTTGCTTGTTAGTGAATGTGGGAATACATGAATATGATAACTCTTGTTTTACATTTAACCCCTTAATGACCACAATATACCCTGTATGTCACTGGTCGTTAAGGGTTTTTTCAGGACATAATAACACAAGTCTAGCAAGAACACGCTATTAATTCCCTCCCTCCAGAAGGCTTTGTGGAATAGAGCAGTCTCAACGCTGGTGGCAAGACCACGGTATAAAACAATCAAGTCCCAAAAAAAGGCCCGCGACATACAGGGTACGTCGCTGGTCCTTAAGGGGTTAAGCAATGCTCCCCATGTATTCTTTAACAGATCGTTACATAGTAATAAGTTACCCTGGGGTCTAGCTTTCCATTAGGGTATTCCTTTAGGCTAGCACCATAGATATTATTATATAAGGGTCAGGCTGCCAGCGGCAGGATTTCCTTTCCCACCGTCCTCACTAGGTGCAGACCTACATATATTGGAGCCCAGAGACATGTAACTGCCCATAAACAAAATGGGTTTTCCCCAACATCCTTATTATAGTTGCTGAATATATGGATACCTAATTATGCACACTCCCACCTTTCCCCCCCCTCCTAATCAGTATCCCCACTACAACATATTGCTTCCTTTAAGCAGCCTATATTTGAGTTTTATTACCACATATGCCCATTATAATTGCCCATACAAGCCATTCATTCACAGACTCATAGAGTCCGCTTACTGTTATATCCGCTTATTGTTATATCCCCCCCCCCCCCGCCAACCTCTATACCCTGAGATTTGTAATTAGTCTCAGTGGTTTGCACGGTTTCTCTCGTTAAATACCGCAAACAAAATCATATACTGATAGCAATCCTGTGGATTCTATTTCATTCCTGGTTATTTATGTGTAACAACATATTGAATGTATAGGATTCGTGACATTTTGTGAAAGAGAATAAGCCCTAAATTGAGTATTCATGAAACATTTTTTTGATTTTATGTATGATTGCTAACCAAGTTTTATATATATATATATAGACAGTTTAAATTTGCAATCCTATCTATGTTTAAATTTATAGGTAACAGTTCAATAACTGTTGGAAAAGCATTATAAAACAAAAAATTACGAGGCTTTCGTTTGATTGGGACTCTAACAATGACTTTACAACCGTTTATTTTTGCATCTTCTATTTTTATGCTGGAAATCAGCACCATTTATGTTACAGTTTCACTTATTCTGTGATGCTATTTAGTTTTTTCTTATTATGTCTGTATGTCACAACTTTATTTGCCTCAATAAAAACCATTATTAAAGAAAAAAAATTTTTTATTTAAATTAATAACTATACTGTCTGTGACAACAATTATGATTGGTGTAAATAGTTGGCTAGACGGCCTGGCACAAAAGGCTGGCAGTGGCAGGCAGGAGGTAAATGAAATTCAATGGCACTAGGAGACTGAATATTTGCAGTCCAAAAAATTATGATTTTTTTTTTTAATTACGGTTACAAGAATTGTGATTGGTGCCACTAATTGGCAACTTGGGCCTGGCAGACAGGCTGGCAGATATGAGTCGTGGATAGTAGGTAGGGCAGCAATTTAACACAGTATGCTGTGTAAGTGACAAAAACACAGGACTGACAGAAAATTAAGTTAGATTACACTAGCAAAATATTTTAAAATTTTAGATTTTAATATTAAAATTATGTTAAGAAGTGCAATGCACATATGACTCTATGAGTGGTCGCACTGGCTGGCTGCTACGTAGGGCAGCAATTATAACAACAGTATGCTGTGTAAGTCAGATAGACAGTTAGACACAGGCCTGATAGAAAATACAATTAGATTACACTAGCATAATGATTTAAAGACTTTTTTTTGGAAATTTTAAGAAAAAGGTTAAGCACATACATGAGTCGTGGCTGATAGCCTTGGAAGGGCAGCTATTAAAAACAGTAGGCTCTGTAAGTCGGATACACACACGCCTGATAGAAAATACTATTAGATTACACTAGAAAAATGATTGAAATTATTTTTTTTGGGGGGGGGGAATTAAAAAAAGGTTAAACACATATGAGTCGTGGCTCATAGACTAGGGAGGGCAGCAAGTAAACACAGTCGGCTCTGTATGTCAGCAAAACACACAGGCCGGATAGAAAATTATATTAGATTACACTAGCAAACAAATTTAAACTTTTTTTTTTTATATTAAAATTAAGGTGAAGAAGAATAGATATGAGTGCTGGGTGGCTGCCTGGCACAGACCAATTAACCAAAAGACTGAAAAAAAAAAAAGAGGTATATTAATGCTGAGTGAGCCTGACAGACACAGGCATGATAGTAAATGTAATTAGATTACACTAGCAAAATATTTTTTTATTTTTTTTTTAAATTTAAAATAATGTTATAAACGGATATTAACACTGGTGGCTGCTGGCTGGCACAGAGCAATGAACCAGAGTATATGCTGTGTGACACTGGCCTGATAGAAAATGAAAAAAAATTACACTAGAAAAATAATAACATTTTTGGGTTAGTTAAATTTAAACTAATGTTGTTAGGGAGATATCAGTGGTGGCAGTAGTCACAGCATATGCTGTGAGCCTTAAACACACAGCTGAAAGCCAGGCAAATGCTAATAAAAAAAACAAAAACAAAAAAAAAAAACGGCACGAAATATAGCCCTAAAAAGGGCTTTTAGGGGTGCTGTGCTTGCAGCAGAGATGAGTGGAGTCCTTCTGGACTGTAAATACACTAGCCTAGCTATGTTTTTCCTATTAATGTCAGGAGCAAAAACACAACACGTCCTCTCATTAAAAAAGCAAGGTCGTTATGAGTCTAAAATGGCGGATTCCGAGTAGCTGGGAGTGTCTGTGAGGGAGTGTCTGATGTTGATTGGTTCTAATGTGTCAGGCGGCTGTGACATAAAGGGTCAAAGTTTCCACAATGATGACACATAGGGGCGGATCATTGTTCGCCATGTGTTCGCCCACAAACGCGAACAAGCTATGCTCGCTGTGAACCGTTCGCGGGCGAACAGTTCGGGACATCACTATCCAAGAATTAAATTACGCCCCCAACTGTCTGTTCACAACAATCTAACCCAAACATAGTCAACAGTCTCAAAGATTACAGTTCAGCAGATTGAAGTTTCCTACAAAAGTATGTTGATAGTGGGGATAGGTAAATGTTTTGCAACATTTGAAAAATTAAACAAATTTTAACACATCGTTTGTTTTAAATTTTGAATGTTTATACAAGATTCTAACATTCGTTTAATGTAATAGTATTTCTAATGCTTTCTTTAAATGTAATACTCAATTCTATAATTCGATTTAAATTATGCAATATTCTAATCTATATATTTGTAACAGTATTTCTAATGCTCTCTTTAAATGTTATATTCGAATTATGCAATATTTGAAATATAAACAAACATTCAAATTGCTATCTTTGTATATATTTTGTATCAATTTACTAAATTCCATTCCACAAGAACTATTGGACTTCTGAAAACTATTTGTTAAATCGAATGTTAGATCGAATATCCACATTTGAAATTTTGAATATAATTATGAACATTCAAAAACTGGAAATAACATTCAATTACCAAACTTTAATGGATTTTCATTTGATTGTCCAAAATAAATGCCCACAGGAATATTTGTTCTGCCAAACGAATTAGACTTTCAGCACATTTGCCCATCGCTAGTTGATACCCAGTGTATCAACCATATAAAAAACTGCCTAGGTCATGTGACCCTATCTACATACCTCCCATAATTCCCCCAAGGCTTTGAAGGAAATTGTGAAGGTGAGGTCACTTGTGAGAGTATCCTACTGGAGTTTTAATAGCATGACATAATTCAAGAGGTAGGGTTGCGGGCCTGTCATGGGAATGGTCAAGTTAAGTCAGCTGGTGTCCTGGACAGATCTGAGGCATTACCTAAAAATCAAGAATTTAACCCTGATTGGCAAAATTGTTGGCAGGAAACCAGGCAGATTGCCCCAGTTTGTGACAATCCTTTAGGATCTGGGATGGTTGGAGGTCCAATTATAGAGTCAGTTAAGAGAGTTAGGTTTACACTGTGCACTGCTAGACTATATTAGGTTTATACTGTACACTGCTAGACTATATAACTTTTACACCATGCACTGCTACACTATATTAGGTTTACACTGTGTACTGCTAGACTATATTAAGTTTACACTGTGCACTGCTAGACTATATATATTTGGTTTACACTGTGCACTGCTAGACTATATTAGGTTTACACCGTGCACTGCTAGACTATATTTGGTTTACACTGTGCACTGCTAGACTATATTAGGTTTACACCGTGCACTGCTAGACTATATTAGGTTTACACTGTGCACTGCTAGACTATATTAGGTTTACACTGTGCACTGCTAGACTAAATTAGGTTTAAACTGTGCACTGCTAGACTAAATTAGGTTTACACTGTGCACTGCTAGACTAAATTAGGTTTACACTGTGCACTGCTAGACTAAATTAGGTTTACACCATGCACTGCTAGACTAATATTAGGTTTACACTGTGCACTGCTAGACTATATTAGGTTTACACTGTGCACTGCTAGACTATATTAGGTTTACACAGTGCACTGCTAGACTTTAATGCTAGACTATATTAGGTTTACACCGTGCACTGCTAGACTTATATTAGGTTTACACCCTGCACTGCTAGACTTATATTAGGTTTACACCGTGCACTGCTAGACTTATATTAGGTTTACACTGTGCACTGCTAGACTTATATTATGTTTACACTGTGCACTTTTAGACTTATATTAGGTTTACACTGTGCACTGCTAGACTATATTAGGTTTACACTGTGCCCTGCTAGACTATATTAGGTTTACACTGTGCCCTGCTAGACTATATTAGGTTTACACTGTGCCCTGCTAGACTATATTAGGTTTACACTGTGCCCTGCTAGACTATATTAGGTTTACACTGTGCCCTGCTAGACTATATTAGGTTTACACTGTGCCCTGCTAGACTATATTAGGTTTACACTGTGCACTGCTAGACTATATTAGGTTTACACCGTGCACTGCTAGACTATATTAGGTTTACACTGTGCCCTGCTAGACTATATTAGGTTTACACCGTGCACTGCTAGACTTATATTAGGTTTACACCGTGCACTGCTAGACTTATATTAGGTTTACACTGTGCACTTTTAGACTTATATTAGGTTTACACTGTGCACTGCTAGACTATATTAGGTTTACACAGTGCACTGCTAGACTTTAATGCTAGACTATATTAGGTTTACACCGTGCACTGCTAGACTTATATTAGGTTTACACCCTGCACTGCTAGACTTATATTAGGTTTACACCGTGCACTGCTAGACTTATATTAGGTTTACACTGTGCACTGCTAGACTTATATTATGTTTACACTGTGCACTTTTAGACTTATATTAGGTTTACACTGTGCACTGCTAGACTATATTAGGTTTACACTGTGCCCTGCTAGACTATATTAGGTTTACACTGTTCCCTGCTAGACTATATTAGGTTTACACTGTGCCCTGCTAGACTATATTAGGTTTACACTGTGCCCTGCTAGACTATATTAGGTTTACACTGTGCCCTGCTAGACTATATTAGGTTTACACTGTGCCCTGCTAGACTATATTAGGTTTACACTGTGCACTGCTAGACTATATTAGGTTTACACCGTGCACTGCTAGACTATATTAGGTTTACACTGTGCCCTGCTAGACTATATTAGGTTTACACCGTGCACTGCTAGACTTATATTAGGTTTACACCGTGCACTGCTAGACTTATATTAGGTTTACACTGTGCACTTTTAGACTTATATTAGGTTTACACTGTGCACTGCTAGACTATATTAGGTTTACACCGTGCACTGCTAGACTTATATTAGGTTTACACCGTGCACTGCTAGACTTATATTAGGTTTACACCGTGCACTGCTAGACTTATATTAGGTTTACACCGTGCACTGCTAGACTTATATTAGGTTTACACTGTGCCCTGCTAGACTATATTAGGTTTACACTGTGCCCTGCTAGACTATATTAGGTTTACACTGTGCCCTGCTAGACTATATTAGGTTTACACTGTGCACTGCTAGACTATATTAGGTTTACACCGTGCACTGCTAGACTATATTAGGTTTACACTGTGCCCTGCTAGACTATATTAGGTTTACACCGTGCACTGCTAGACTTATATTAGGTTTACACCGTGCACTGCTAGACTTATATTAGGTTTACACCGTGCACTGCTAGACTTATATTAGGTTTACACTGTGCACTTTTAGACTTATATTAGGTTTACACTGTGCACTGCTAGACTATATTAGGTTTACACCGTGCACTGCTAGACTTATATTAGGTTTACACCGTGCACTGCTAGACTTATATTAGGTTTACACCGTGCACTGCTAGACTTATATTAGGTTTACACCGTGCACTGCTAGACTTATATTAGGTTTACACCGTGCACTGCTAGACTTATATTAGGTTTACACTGTGCCCTGCTAGACTATATTAGGTTTACACTGTGCCCTGCTAGACTATATTAGGTTTACACTGTGCACTGCTAGACTATATTAGGTTTACACTGTGCCCTGCTAGACTATATTAGGTTTACACTGTGCCCTGCTAGACTATATTAGGTTTACACTGTGCACTGCTAGACTATATTAGGTTTACACTGTGCACTGCTAGACTATATTAGGTTTACACAATGCACTGCTAGACTATATTAGGTTTACACTGTGCCCTATTAGGTTTACAGCAGTGCACTGTTTACACTGTGCACTGCTAGACTATATTAGGTTTACACTGTGCACTGCTAGACTATATTAGGTTTACACTGTGAACTGCTAGACTATATTAGGTTTACACCATGCACTGCTAGACTATATTAGGTTTACACTGTGCACTGCTGGACTATATCAGGTTTACACCATGCACTGCTAGACTATATTAGGTTTACACTGTGCACTGCTGGACTATATTAGGTTTACACAATGCACTGCTAGACTATATTAGGTTTACACTGTGCCCTATTAGGTTTACAGCAGTGCACTGTTTACACTGTGCACTGCTAGACTATGGGCGTGGCCTTGGTGGAACAAGCGTGCGAGCTAGCCATATACCTAAAATAGCAATAGCGGTTTTTTTGAAAACTGATAACTCCCAACTTAATACCGCTTTAACCTTATACGTATACTGCTATAGTCTTCTCAGTCCAACTGCAACTATAGGAGAGATGTTATATAATTTAACTGTCGTCTAAGAATAAGCTTAATTGCATAGTTACGAACAGCTACATTTCTGCTAAAGCTCTATACGCCATTACGCTATAAGCTACATAGTATTCTTTAAAGCTGAATTGAATGTATCGGTTTGAACGTAACTAAGAAGAAATTTATGGTGACACTCTGTATTGAATAATAATACATCCTAACGCATATGAGAATGAGAACGACTTGTGTGTATGTAAACTAGCTTTATTTGATAGGGACTTTAGCCAGAAATCGGCTGACTCTGTTCAATCAGAGCAGTACGCAGGCAGGAGGACGCCTTTGAGCGCACAGCTTGTACATTTGTATGCTTGTCCTAAATACCTACCCTGTGTGTATGGAATCATTTTAAATGTTAATTTCCCTACTCTGTTTGATTTACTGACTTGACACGCAACACCTAGTCCACTAGCCCTCAGTTTTAAACGTGGATGTTATATAATTTGGCTATTACCTTTTTGAAGTATGGAAGTGACTTATCCCATTCTTTTTTAGCCTTCTATATATACATCCTTATTTTACTTGTCTAATTACCGGTGGGGATCCCTAGAGTTTGGAAGCTTATAATTAATCCAAAGGTTGCTTAACCGTGGATTTATTTCTTTTTCCCCCCCTGGTAACGTCTGTTTAAAGCATATTTGTTAAATAAAGTGTTAAATAAATATATTTGCTATTTGATACAAACAGTGTATAATTCTACACTTGACTTCAATGTCACAAATCCTCTTAGGTTCCCTAACCTTACCTTCACTGCTAGACTATATTAGGTTTACACTGTGCACTGCTAGACTATATTAGGTTTACACTGTGCACTGCTAGACTATATTAGGTTTACACTGTGCACTGCTAGACTATATTAGGTTTACACTGTGCACTGCTAGACTATATTAGGTTTACACCATGCACTGCTAGACTATATTAGGTTTACACTGTGCACTGCTGGACTATATCAGGTTTACACCATGCACTGCTAGACTATATTAGGTTTACACTGTGCACTGCTGGACTATATTAGGTTTACACAATGCACTGCTAGACTATATTAGGTTTACACTGTGCCCTATTAGGTTTACAGCAGTGCACTGTTTACACTGTGCACTGCTAGACTATATTAGGTTTACACTGTGCACTGCTAGACTATATTAGGTTTACACTGTGCACTGCTAGACTATATTAGGTTTACACCGTGCACTGCTAGACTATATTAGGTTTACACAGTGCACTACTAGACTTTAATGCTAGACTATATTAGGTTTACACCGTGCACTGCTAGACTATATTAGGTTTACACTGTGCACTGCTAGACTATATTAGGTTTACACCGTGCACTGCTAGACTATATTAGGTTTACACCGTGCACTGCTAGACTATATTAGGTTTACACTGTGCCCTGCTAGACTATATCAGGTTTACATTGTGCACTGCTGGACTATATCAGGTTTACACTGTGCACTGCTAGACTATATCAGGTTTACACTGTGCACTGCTAGACTATATCAGGTTTACACTGTGCACTGCTAGACTATATCAGGTTTACACTGTGCACTACTAGACTTTAATGCTAGACTATATTAGGTTTACACCATGCACTGCTAGACTATATTAGGTTTACACCGTGCACTGCTAGACTATATTAGGTTTACACTGTGCACTGCTAGACTATATTAGGTTTACACTGTGCACTGCTAGACTATATTAGGTTTACACTGTGCACTGCTAGACTATATTAGGTTTACACTGTGCACTGCTGGACTATATCAGGTTTACACCATGCACTGCTAGACTATATTAGGTTTACACTGTGCACTGCTGGACTATATTAGGTTTACACTGTGCACTGCTGGACTATATCAGGTTTATTGCTTTCAGGCGAATGCAACAAATATAGTTGTGTTTAACATTTATACAAATCACAAAGCAAATGTCTAATTGTCCTGTTTAGCTAGTAAGCAATTTATCCCTAGGGATCAGCTGCTCACAAACATGTACTGTTAGATCCCAACATTTGCTATGCAGAAAACCCCCAAAACTAAATGCCAAGTCTGTTGTGTGTACTGGTTAGGGACCATTATTTTCTCTTATTCCTATTACTACCTACCCTCTAGAACAGAGACAACAAACAGAATGCATCAGGACATTCAAAAAACACAGTCATATGAGGACTCGGAGTCAATGTGTATTCTTGAGGGTCTTTGTGTATACATGTGCGCCTGTAGAGGCTCCAGCAGTGTTCATTTAATAGCTAAGCTAGGTTAAAATAGGATTTACAAAATTATAGAAAAGATTAAATGGAAAACAAAACAGAAAATCAACCACCATTTAATATTTTTTCATATTTAGTGTAAAAAGTAAAATACTTTAATTACAGCTTTTTTTTGTTCTTATTATTCCTTTCTTTTAAGTGTTTAACCCTTGAAAATTGTTTAAATATATAGTCCAAGTTGTGATTATATGCCATTCCAGATGAGGATACAGCTGTTGAGCCAATCATAAGCAAGCAAGCATACTGCCGGGTACTACAATCACTGGTCATAGCCTCATTTGAAACAGAGTGGGGCTTTTTCAATAGCGCAACTTTGACAGTTAGACAAATAGTAAAGTAAGGTAATTTGTTTAAAAATTAAATGCTCTACTTTAAATCCAAACCAAAATTTCCCTTAATATTAAGTTGTAGACACAAAGAAAATGTATATTAAAACAACAATTTTTACAGGTCCTATGCTTTGTGATACTTAAATAATTTTTTTGGGGGGAAATAATTGGAAAGAGAAAGATAAACCAAACAGATTGCCATTGTTTAAGTGAGATTTGGCTTGGAGCAAAACATAGTTCTAAGTGAGAGCAAAACTGAAAATAATAAAATTTTTATACCTTGTTACATACGTAGAACTCTTGGAATTTTTATTCTTTTTTCCTCTTAAAGCGATGGTAAACTTTACAGGTTTTAAAATCAGGTCCAGAATCTAAGCAATATATTAGATACATTTTAAACTGTAATTTACATTTTAATCCAGCCGTATCATTCTAATACCCTTAGCTCTGGCCGCCCAGTTCAAAAGTCATATTTTTTGGTGAGATAACTGTTTGAACTATTCTCCAATCGGCGCTCTAGCCGTATGGCATTTTTTTATGTAGCTAGAGTGCCCATTGGAGAACAGTTTCATAAAAAACTACTGCACTAGGCAGTTCTTAGGGGTTAAAAGTGGCAGGTGTTAGAAAAAAAACGCCACTGAAAAGTGCCTTTACATTGCGGTCTATGGGAACTATTAGTTCCCTGTAAAAATATATGCATATGTTTATATACATATTTTTATGTGTTAACGTGTATATACACATATTAAAACACAAATATATATGTATATATTGATATACATATATATTTAAAATTGCTGCCCATTGCTGTGCGACTTACCCTCTTCGCTGCGCTAGTTCTCATGCCGTGAGAAGAGACTCCATTTGGAGCCTATGGAAGGGTTCTCTCCTGAGCACAAAGCTTCCGTGCAATGCGAACACGAGGTCGCGTTCGCATTGCACCTCACTTGTAATACAAAAAAAAAAAAAGAGTTTTAGGAGGGACTCCAAAACAGAACTCCAAAATGTGACTATCTTGCAAAAAAGATAGGTGCTCTGCAGTTTATTACATAAATATTTTTAAAATGTATGTTTAAACGAAGCACTACATGCCAAAATCTTGTATACAGTAGCTTCTTATACAAATTGTTGCATCTGTGGTTTGAAACCACATGAATTTTTTATTTTGTAATTTAATCAGATTTTTTAACTAAAATTTTTACAAAATAAAGGTTAAATTGCTATTTTTATACTTCAGTAATATCTAATTATTGTTGCAGGTTGAAGATTTAGAATCAATGCCATAAAACACACGTAAATACTTTTTCTGTGTGTGCTGCTGTCGTGGCTGTTTTTGCGTGTCGGCAGGAATTAACTTGAGCATGACAAATCTGCACGTTGGCTGAATAATAGCAATTACAATATGTCTGGTGGAGGCATGAAAAATATAAGAACCTAATGTCTCCTACAACAATATATCCGTCTAGCGAAGAATTGCGTGCGACAACCTACAAATTCTTTTCAATAGCAGGTGCACATATTTGACAATCTCTTGATTTTGAATAGTGCGGTTAGCAGTGACTAAAAAGATATTAGGTTGATTACAATTTAAGATGTGCAGTAGATTAGGGCCCTTTCAAAAATGTATTGGCAAGGAGACAGTTTTAGTACGTAAAGGCCTAAATAATATACCTCCTTATAAAGCAGGAACCAAAAATCACAGACGTATAAAAGGTTTGCTCCAGATAATGTTATTAATTAATCAGTATATTTCAAAATGCAAGTGTCTGATAATAGTGACAGCAAGCAGTTCCACATCACTTTCTTTGTGCTCGTTATACAGTAAAATAATAACCTGATATAGGATTATAATTTGCCATCATACTAATATTAAACATATCCTTAAAATGTGATAAAAGAGGGAATACCCAAATGTGTGTGTTTGGGTTTTTTTTTCACTTAAAGGGAGATGAAACCCAACAATTTTCTTTTTGTGATTCCAATTTACTTCAATTATCAAATTTGCTTTGTTCACATGATATTCTGTGTTGAAGATATAACAGACATCTGGAGTAGTGCATGGCAGCAAACTGTTGCCATATAGTCTTTTCGAAATGGTTCGGCTCCTAATCATACATCCCTGCTTTTCAACAAAAGACAATACAAGAACGAATAAAACTTAATAGAAGTAAATTAAAAAGTTGATTAAATTTGCATGTTGTATCTGAATCATGAAACAAAAATTTGGTGTTTCATATCCCTTTAACCAATAATTAGCAATGAAATTAACAATTTTGCATCATTTTTAGTAATATTATAATTAAAGGGATAGGAACGTCAAAATTTAACTTGCATGTTTCAGATAGAACATATAATTTGAAGACACTTAAATTCACTTCTATTTTGAAATGTGCTTTATTCTCTCAGTATCCCTTGTTGAAAAAGAATACGCACATATCCCACACTAGTGGCTGCTAGCTGCTGATTGGTGCCTGCACACATTTGTCTCTTGTGATTGGCTAACTAGATGTGTTTATCTAGCTGTAAGTAGTGCAGTGCTATTCCTTCAGCAAAGGATAAAAAGAGAATGAAGCAAATTTGATAATTGAAGTAAAAGGGAAAGATGTTTAAAATCGTATGTTCTATCCAAATCATGAAATAAAATGTTGTGGTTTCCTATTCCTAAATCTTAATATAGCAAAATACATATTAAAGGGACACTAAACCCAAATTTTTTCTTTCATGATTCAGATAGAGCATGCAATTTTAAGCAGCTTTCTAATTTACTCCTATTATCAATTTTTTTGTTCTCTTGCTATCTTTATTTAAAAAGCAGGAATGTGATGCATAGGAGCCGGCACATTTTTGGTTGAGAACCTTGGTTATGCTTGCTTATTGGTGGGTAAATGTAAGCCCTCTATAAGCAAGCACTATCCATGCTGCTGAACCTAAAATGGGCTGGCTGCTAAGATTTACTTTCCTGCTTTTAAAATAAAGCTAGCAAGAGAACAAAGAAAATTTGATAATAGGAGTAAATTAGAAAGTTTCTTAAAATTCCATGCTCTATCTGAATCATGAAACAAAAAATTTGGTTTCAGTGTCCCTTTAATCACAAGGACATTTGGTGTATTTACTGATATATTGTAAATGAATATGCAAAGTACCAATATAGGGCGAATGGCGCGTTACCAGTTACATGTGAGTGAAAGTGGTTTATTGCGGGTGTTTGTGCGCATCACTTTTTTTGCTCGTATTACAATTTAAAAGTTAAAAGCTTGAGCACAATCGCGATTTATGCTAGAATGATTACAGAGACCTCTGATCTCTGGTTAACTGTTTCACAAAACAAAAAAGTGTCACCAAACACATCAAAAACACATTACAAAGTACACTTACACTCATAATAACACCATCTATTAAAAATTAATCAAAAAATATTGCAAAAAAAAAAAAGTTATAAGGGTTCAGAGATATGATGTCTCATGTGTTAGACATATATATGTGTGTATCTTTTTTTTTTCTAAAGATACTGTACTGTATATTTCCTGTAAAAATTTCACATTCCAATGTTCTTCACATGGGGGAATATGTTCTATGTATTTATAAATAGATATTCCTATATACATCTATACCTATATATAATAATCTATATATAGGTATAAATATATATTGTACCAAAATACCATCATATATTTATATAGAAATATGTATTTATGATTTAATAGAACACATTCTTCTATGTGAAGAACATTGGAATGTGAAATATTGATATTTTCATGCCGGGTTAGCGCACATGAGAATATGTGATTCGGCTTGCGTGCGAGTAGGGTTTTTTCCCACTTTTTTGCTCCATTTACTTCTATAGAGCAATACACGCATCAGGTAAGCTTGTAATGCGAGCGCTACCTGACACACACAAAAAGCTTACTTCTAGCAGCGTTAGCACTCGAGAAGGAGCATTAATTACAGCTCCACTTGTAGTCTGGACCATAGTTTTTAACGTCATAGCACTGTTTAGAAAATATAATGTAGATAAAAAGAATACTTAAATACTTAAAAGGAATAACCTAATTCTAAAAATCAAAATGTATTCTTACCTGATAAATTCTTTTCTTTTGGGATAAGAGTCCATAGGAATTCCATAACACGTGGATATACTTCCTGCCACTAGGAGGGGGTCAAGATCCCACACAAGATCTCTAATCCCTTCCCCCTCCCTTCAGTTCAATGTAGGAAAGACAAAAGCAGGGACTGCAGAGATGCAAATTAGAGCTGTTACCCAAAAATTGAAATGGGCGAGGTCTACAGACTCTTATCATCCGAAAGAAAATAATTTATCAGGTAAGCATAAATTTTGTTTTCTTTTGTATGATAAGAGTCATAGGAATGCCATAACATGTGGGATTTAATACCCAGACAGAGTCTATGTTAAGTAAAGAGGGGGAGAAAATAAGGCAATTCCTATTTTGCCAGACCCTGCGGCCTGATGGCGTTTCCTACCAAAACCATTTCCTAAAAAGCAAAAACATCAGAAAAGAAAATCTTTAAAGAATGTATGCAGAGAGGCCATGTTGCAGATTTACAGACCCGCTCCAATGGATGTATAATTTACGAAAGCCTGGAAGAATGAGCTGAGATATACCTAGGAGACTTCTTGGCCAACAAGAAATTCTGAAAATCACTTAATTGAGCCAAAAGATAAAGTTACCAGTAACCTGTAAGGAAACCAGAATAGAGAACAAACAAACCGAACTTACTAGCTTGAAGGAACATATTTAACGCTCTAGAGGATTTAAACAAGGTACAACAATTCTTGTTAGAAATTTTCTGCAGAAACAATTTTAGAGAAAAACAATCATACTGGGTAAGAAGAACAGTCTTATACTTATGAAAACTCAGAAAAAGGCAGATTAACAGGAATGCAGATAATTTGGTAATTCTTCTAGCTGAGATAAACATAATAGAAAGAACCTCCAGGACAAAATATATATATATATAAAAAAATCTATGCTGAACAAAGGTTGAAGGGAGGTCCTTGGAGAACAGAAGAACTAAATACAATTCTATTGAGGAGGAATAGGTCTAACAACTGGCCCAATTCTCTCCAAATCTTGAACAAATCTATAAAGACTGGCTAAATTCTTATGTAAAAGAACTGAACCCCCCCCCCCCCCCCACACACACACACACAAATGTGGCCCTTTAAGGAACTAAGTGACAATACCTTGCCAAGACCACCTAGCAGAAACTGAAGAATCCAATGGATCCTAAAGAAATGCCAGGAAAAAAAATGTAGAAGAGCAACAAAGAAAATACTTCCAAACTTGTGGAAAATTCTTTGGGAAACGGGTTTCTTAGATCCAGAGAGAGGCATTACCCAATCTGAGAAAACTGTATGCATCAGAATTAGGTGTACAATCTCCATGCCGTTATTAGAGATTTTAATTTAAAAAAATAGGCTGTTTTTTTTAACAGCCTATAAAACCCTGAACCACTGTGAGCATTCAGAGGTCTCAAAGGCCGATTCACCAACTTTCAAAACTGAGTAAAAAAGTGAATAAAAATGCTGCTGGAGGGTTGATAAGGGTCCCAGTCATCTCAGAGTATCCCCTAAAAAAAGTGCCTACTGATACCCTATGGACTGTATGAGTACTGTAGCCACTTACCTGACTAAAAAAACTTCAACTGAGCTTACCAGCATGATGTCTCTTTCTGTATTGATTGCTTGTACATGTAAAGCAAAGGATCTTAGAGGAAATACCTGTATTCCCACTGGGGGAGGCTGAGGGACACATCCCAGCGATACCTGAGGCTAGTTATGCCTGAATCCCATAGGGAGATGCTGCGCACATAAGGTATTCTTATGCCCCTGTCGCATTCAGTGTGCTGAAATCTTCTTTCTGCTGATCTCTTCTTACTCAATGAATCTGCATCAGGGGTTAAGGGTCTCACATTGGTTTGAGCTCCCACAAAATCCATTTTTTAAAACAACTAGCTGGAGCAACTCAATCTTCTGCTTTTTCTCCTGGGAGGTCGAAAACAAACCTGGGAGAGAGGGGAGATGGAAACAGATTAAAGTTCTTGAGTGGGCTCTCGGCCTCCTCCTAGTGGTGTGAAGTATATGCACATTATGGAATTCCTATGGACATCATCATACGAACAAAATGTAAAATCAGGTTGTCAAAAGATTCAAAACAAAACAAATAAAATGCAAACACTGAATCTGTTATAATTGGTTTACAAACTGTAAGTTTATGTCCTTTAATTTTTAAAAATGAAGAAAATAAGCCAATTTAGTCTCCAGTCTGGCACATAGAATGACATAGGTGAGCCCCCATACTACAGAGTGCAGCCGATGAAGAAATAAACTATGGCTTTAATGTGACAAATTAATCATTATGCTGTCATGAGCATTTTTCTGACTAAGCTGATTTCTAATTTATTGTTGCTCATGTAATGACTAATTCTTTAGCTGGCTGCTTCAGTTTTTCCAAGGTATAATAGCAAAATAATAGAAAATGCATTTAATGTGATTAATATTTCTAATAATAAAATAGAAATGAAATGATTAACACAACAAAGTTCAGCATGGAAAACAGCAATATGTCTGAAAATATTTTTATTATCTATAGCTAATGTAAGCAGCTTTTAGCTACAATGAATGAATTACTTAGCATATCATATTTTCATTTCAATATGCCTTTAATAAAAATATTAAAAATATAAAAGAAAGGTGTGTGGCAAAAAGCTACAAATATAATTTGTAATGTATTGCTGTGTTCAGATTCTACTATGAACCAGGAAGAGAAATTTATATTTTACCTCAAAATTTCCTCAGTAGCTATATCCCATTGAAGATAACTTTAGTCAGGATGCTTGTCATAAATACACTTTTGAAACAGCTTTAGCTTTTATTAGAAGTATTTTTGTTAATAAATGTATATTACAAAAATTATTCTATTGAAAACTGAAATGCATCCATGTGGAATCCAATTTTGGCTGGAATGTCCCTTTAACTATTACAAAATCCAAACCGTTTTCCAGTCTCAAGCAGTTTGGATAAAGGGTTTTCTAACTTTACTCTTGTATATTTAAATAACCTCCTTTACATGACAGAAAGAAAAAACTGACTATAGTGCCCAATTTAAAGGTTACACGGGTCAAAACTGTCAGGTATATGAATAATGTGGGATAGCATCAAATACTTAAACATTACATAGACATATGCTGCAGATGCACAGTACCAAGGTGTGCTGCAATATAATTCTACAGTTCAGGAAAAGATTTGGAAAGAAACACAAAAGCATTTAACCCCTTACTGACGAAGGACATACAGGCTACATCCTACAAAAAGTGTCATTTAATGACCAAGGATGTACCCTGTAAGTCCTCAGGGGTTTCAAACCAGTGGAAGTGATTGTGATCGCTTCCAGACACTTTCAAGGTATTGCAGTGATGCCTCGATATTGAGGCATCACTGCAATACCTTTTTTAACACACCGATGCATATAGAGCCACTCTGTGGCCCTCTCTGCATCGGCCAGCGATGGTGCCGATCGTTGGTGGGTAGGAGCCATAGCAGGGAGTTGGGTGTGCGGCCCATCGCCAGTGAGCTTTCCGGATCCTCTTACCAAGTGTCCTATTTATGAACAAAGTGGTTCCCAGAGAAGTGTTTACAACCATTTGTGCCATAATTGCACAAGCTTTTAAATAAGTTAACAATTTTTTTTATTTGAACACATTTGGCAGTAAAATGGTGGCATGAATTATACCAAAATGGGCTTAGATCAATACTTTGGGTTGTCTACTAAAATTATATATATATATATATATATATATATATATATATATATATATATATACACACATACATGTTAAGGGATATTCAGGGATTCCTGAGAGATATTAGTGTACAAATGTAATTATTGTTCATTTTGAAAGAAAAAAAAGGTTTGAAAATAGCTACTTGTATTTATTGCCCTAGCTATAACTTGCAAAGAACATGTAAACATTGGGTATTTCTAAACTCAGGACAAAAGTTAGATGTTACACATCTACAACACATAGTTGTAGATGTGTAACAGATTTTGTGGGTCAAAGTTAGAAAAAGTTTTTTTTTTCCATTTTCACATATTTTATATATTTTTTTTATAGTAAATAATAAGATATGATGAAAATAATGGTATCTTTAGAAAGTCCATTTAATGGCGAGAAAACAGAATATAATATGTGTGTGTACAGTAAATGAGTAAGAGTAAAATTACAGCTAAACACAAACACCACAGAAATGTAAAAATAGCCCTGGTCCCAAACGGTAAAGAAAATTGAAAAGTGCTGTGGTCACTAAGTGGTTAAACAGACATGAAATCCCAAATGTTTCTTTCACAATTCAGTTAAAGCAAACAATTTGAAACAAATTTACAATTCACTTCTATTATACATTGTGCTTCAGTCTCTTGGTATCTTTTATTGAAGGAACAGCAATGCACTACAGGGAGCTAAATGAACACATATGCAAGACAATGACTAGAGGCATATCTGCTGCCACCAAAATGCAGCTAGTTCCCAGCTAATGAGCCTAGCTAGGTTTTCTTTTCAACCAAGGATACTAATAGATCAAAGCAAATGAGAGAATATAAGTAAATTGTAAAGTTGTTTAAAATTGTATGCTCTGACTCATGAATGAAAAATTTTGGGTTTCATATCCCTTTAAGAGATGCGGCTAACCAAACATAAACAGCCAACTCTTAGATATGCCCTCTCCTGACTTGGGAAGAAGTCCCCACTATTAATAGTTGCCATACTAACCAAAGCTCTAGTTTTCTACAGACACTGAGTCTTCGGAAACATCTGCTTCTTGCCGTTCTCTGGCGATACACTTCCACAAGATGCCTGACTTTGTACCCTTTACCATAGCAACAGTGTGAATTCTGAATGTGTAATAAGTCAAGTTAAATCAAGAAAAAAGGGACACGAGAAATAACATTTGGATTCCTTCAAAGCCAACCTCACACTAAAGCTAAATTCTTCTATTTATTACAAATTTGTAATTTCTGTATCCATCACAGAACAAGATTACAATGCACTGTTTTATGTTCTCTTGTTAGATTCTATATTCAGAAACCTACCCAGCAGCACAGTGTCTGTAGGCAGCAAGCTATAAAATAAATATGTTCTATCTGAATAAACCTGTTAGTTTTAATAATGCAGCATTTTATGTTTCTAAACGGAAGACGTATTTACATTGATTACTGGGCTCATGTTTATTCAAAACATATTTCTGTAATACATTTTAAAGGAATGTGTTAATGCAATAATAACATAACTGTAATTTGTTACTGCATTTTCCATAGTAACCAAGTGCTTTTACCCACCCCCTTTCCACAACACACAGTAAAACCTCTGCACCAGATCCACTGCTGAACTAGCCGTAGTAGGACACAGCTGGTGTAAAATGTAGAAAAGGAGCAGATCACAGGCACAATTTCTGTTTCCTGACCTCGTGAATTTAAATGATTGGAAAAATCTATCACAATGTTACAAATTACTATTTAAAGTATTGTGTTACAATCTGATTGTGATATAAATAGCTGTAATTAAGAATTTTCCATACAAAAATAAAAATAAAAATAGAATTACACCTGCCAAAACACAGTGAATTTGTTTTTGTTTTGATTTAAGTTGATGCTTCTCGTTTGCATATCTTTTCTATGGTCAATCGTGAAGGCAACAGTAGCTATTTCAAAGGACAAAATAAAAGTAAATGAACTATGTGCAAACAATTTAATGCACTCTAGCAGGTAAAATAGATCATTGGGGGCACATTAAATGAGAGTAAATGTTTCAGTACAATGTCCGCTTGATTGTTTTAAAATATATATATATATATATATATATATATATATATATATATATATATATACACACACACATACACACACACACACACACACATATATATATATACATACATTTACACACACATATACATACATATACATATACACACACACGCACATATATACATACATACACACACACATACATAAATACATACATACACACACAGATTTAAAGGGAGACAGAATATTTTTTATTGCTTGAAAAGGTTAAAAACAGATAAAGTCAGCTAGTGCTTGGCAGCTATGCACATATGCCTGCCCTTATTGGCTTAACGACCATCTTCAGACTGGCAACACACTAATGATCCGCAGCAGGACATGGCCATTAAATTATGTGCTTAACCTCACTGCAATGATCAAATCAATAGTTCTTTTAAGGCAACAATGCAATGCTAATATTTTGCTCCCTAAGAAATTACTTGATTGTCCCTATAACCCTCCTAGTAAACATACTAAATACAAGGTAAACATAATACCATTATAGCAGTGCTTTTTCAAAGTGTGAGGCGGCCTCCCCTTGGCATATAAGGGGAGGAGCGCAACAGTTTTTGAGTACCAACAATGACACTTGCCATGCAGTGACACTGAGGTCAAAGTCACTCAGAGTTTGTTGTCTTGACCAGTAAATTACGTTTAAACCAGAAGTAACAAATGTGCAAAATGAAACTTAAGTGAAGCACTTATTTGGTTAAAAAGAATCAGCTCTTGAACCCTGGATCAGATGTCAATTGCCCAAATTAAAACAAAAAACAAAATTTATGCTTACCTGATGTATTTCTTTCTTGACACGATGAGTCCACGGATCATCTAATTACTATTGGTAATATCACTCCTGCCCAGCAGGAGGCAGCAAAGAGCACCACAGCAAAGCTGGTAAATATCACATCCCTTCCCTCCAACCCCAGTCATTCGACCGAAGCAAAGGTGAGATAGGAAGCAACAAGGTGCAGAGGTGTCTGAGGTTTATAACAACCTGCCCAAAAGAACAGGGTGGGCCGTGGACTCATCGTGTCAAGAAAGAAAGAAATTAATCAGGTAAGCATAAATTTTGTTTTCTTTCTAATGACACAATGAGTCCACGGATCATCTAATTACTATTGGGAATCAATACCCAAGCTAGAGTACACAGATAAGGGAGGGACAAGACAGGAAACCTAAACGGAAGGCACCACTGCTTGAAGAACTTTTCTCCCAAAAGAGGCCTCAGCCGAGGCAAAAGTGTCAAATTTATAGAATTTTTAAAAAGTGTGAAGAGAGGACCAAGTTGCAACCTTGCAAATCTGTTCCACAGAAGCTTCATTTTTGAATGCCCAGGAAGAGGAAACAGCCCTCGTAGAATGAGCCGTAACTCTCTCAGGAGGCTGCTGTCCAGCAGTTTCATAGGCAAAGCGAATGATACTCTTTAGCCACAAAGAAAGAGAAGTAGCCATAGCTTTCTGCCCCTTACGTTTCCCAGAGAATACCACGAATAGAGCAGAAGACTGACGAAAATCCTTAGTCGCCTGTAAATAGAATTTTAATGCATGCACCACGTCCAGATTGTGCAGAAGCCGTTCCTTTTGAGAAGAAGGATTAGAACACAAGGAAGGAACAGCAATCTCCTGAGAAACCCTAACTTAGTACACAAAACCACCTTATCCGAATGAAAAATAAGGTAAGGAGACATACTGTAATGCCAAGAGCTCCGACACTCTACGAGCAGATGAAATGGCAACAAGAAACAAAACTTTCCAAGATAACAACTTAATATCTAAGGAATGCATAGGCTCAAACGAAGCCCCTTGAAGAACCTTAAGAACTAAATTAAGACTCCAGGGAGGAATAAATGGCTTGAACACAGGCCTGATCCTGACCAAGGCCTGACAAAACGATTGCACGTCTGGGACGTCCGCCAGACATTTATGTAACAAAATAGACAAGGAAGATATTTGACCCTTTAGGGAACTTGCCTATAAACCCTTCTCCAAACCTTCTTGGAGAAAGGACAGAATTCTAGGAATCCTAACTCTACTCCAAGAGTAGCCCTTGGATTCACACCAATATAGATATTTACGCAATATCTTATGGTAAATCTTTCTAGTCACAGGTTTATGAGCCTGAATCATGGTCTCAATGACCGATTCCGAAAATACACGCTTGGATAAAATTAAGCATTCAAGCTCCAAGCAGTCAGCTTCAGAGAAACTAGATTTGGATGAAGGAAGGGCCCTTGAAGTATGAGGTCCTTTCTCAACGGAAGTCTCCAAGGTGGAAGAGATGACATGTCCACCAGGTCTGCATACCAAATCATGCGAGGCCACGTCGGTGCAATGAGGATCACCGACGCCCTCTCCTGCTTGATTCGAGCAATGACCCAAGGAAGCAGAGCGAACGGAGGAAATAGGTATGCGAGACTGAAATTCCAAGGTACCGCCAGGGTGTCTATCAGAGCCCGAGGGTCTCTTGACCTCGACCCATACCTCGGAAGCTTGGCATTCTGCTGAGATGCCATGAGAACCAGTTCCAGCTGACCCCATTTTAAAATCAGGTTGGAAAACACTTCCAGATGGAGTTCCCACAACCCGGGTAAAAGGTCTGCCTGCTCAGGATGTCCGTCTCCCAGTTGTCCACTCCTGGGATCACCGACAGACAGCAATTGTGGGTCTCTGCCCACTGATTTATCTTGGATACCTCTGTCATGGCCAAGGAACTCTGAGTTCCTCCCTGATGGTTGATGTAAGCCACTGAAGTTATGTTGTCCAACTGGAACCTGATGAACCTGGCTAACTGAGGCCAGTCCAGAAGAGCATTGAAAATTGCTCTCAGCTCCAGAATGTTTATGGGTAGAACAGACTCCAACCGAGTCCATGTTCCCTGAGCCTTTAGAGAGCCCCAGACTGCTCCCTATCCCAGAAGTCTGGCGTCTGTTGTCATAATCACCCAAGAGGGTCTGCGAAAGCAGGTTCCTTGGGAGAGAACATCCTGAGACAACCACCAAAGAAGAGAATCCCTTGTCTCCTGCTCCAGCTGTAATCGCGGAGACAGATCCGCATAATCTCCGTTCCACTGACTGAGCATGCTTAACTGCAGAGTTCTGAGGTGAAAATGGGCGAACGACATGATGTCCATTGCCGCTACTATCAGACCGATTACCTCCATGCACTGATGGCAGAGGAGAGGACTGAAGCACTAGGCAAGAATCAAAAGTCTTTTATTTCCTGACTTCTGTCAGAAAAATCTTCATTGATAAGAAATCTATTATGGTTCCCAAGAAAATAACCCTTGTAGTTGGGACTAAGGAACTCTTTTCCAAATTTACCTTCGATCCGTGAGATCGCAGGAAAGATAACAACATTTCCATGTGGGATTTTGCTTGTTGAAAGGATGGTGCCTGAACCAGAATGTCGTCCACATAAGGCGCCACTGCAATGCCCCGCAATTGGAGCACCGCTAACAGGGATCCCAGAACCTTTGAGAAAATTCTGGGAGCTGTGGCAAGGCCGAATGGATGAGCCACAAATTGGAAGTGTTTGTCTAGAAATGCAAACCTCAGAAACTTGTGATGGTCCCTGTGGATGGGGACATGCAGGTATGCGTCCTTTAAATCTACTGTTGTCATAAATTGATCCTCTTGGACCAAAGGAAGAATGTAACGAATAGTTTCCATCTTGAAGGACGGCACTCTGAGGAATTTGTTTAGACTCTTGAGATCTAAAATTGGTCTGAAGGTTCCCTCCTTTTTGGGAACCACGAACAAATTGAAGTAGAACCCCAGACCCCGTTCCTGCATCGGAACAGGAACTATCACTCCCAGGTCGGAGAGGTCCCGAACACAGTGTAAGAACGCCTCTCTTTTTGTCTGGTCTACAGATAATCTTGAAAGCAGAAACCTGCCCCTGGGAAGAAAGGTCTTGAACTCTAGTTTCTATCTCTGGGACACGATGTCCACCGCACAGGGATCCTGAACATCTCAAACCCAAGCCTGAGCAAAGAAGGAAAGTCTGCCCCCCACAAGATCCGGTCCCGGATTGGGGGCAGGCCCTTCATGCTGTTTTTGATTCAATAGCAGGCTTTTTGGATTGCTTTCCCTTGTTCTAAGACTGGTTGTGCCTCCAGGAAGGCTTGGACTGTTCCTGCTTGGAAGAGGAAGGCTTTCCCTTGAAATTTCGAAAGGAACGAAAATGACTCTGGCGCCCCTTTTGTTTATTTCTCTTATCCTGATGGAGGAAATGGCCCTTTCCGTCAAACCCGGCACAAACAAGGTCTTTCCCTTGTAAGGAATTGCCAAAAGTTTAGACTTAGAAGACCCATTCGCAGACCAAGATTTTAACCATAAAGCTCTTCGGGCCAGTACAACGCATCAAACCAGTATGCTGCTGCACCAGTGACAGTAGCAATACAAACTGCAGGTTGCCATTGTAAACCCTGGTGTATATACATTTTCTTGAGTAACCCCTCTAACTTTGTATCCATAGGATCCTTAAAGGAACAACTATCCTCTATGGGAATAGTTGTTCTCTTGGCTAGCATGGAAATTGCCCCTTCAACTTTGGGTACCGTCTGCCAAGACTCCTTGATAGAGTCTGCTATAGGAAACATCTTTTTAAATATAGGGGATGGAGAAAAAGGGATACCCGGTCTCTCCCATTCCTTAGCAATAATCTCTGTAGCCCTATCTGGTACAGGAAATACCTCCACCGTGGAAGGCACGTCAAAATACTTGTTTAGTTTACCAGACTTCTTAGGATTGACTACGACGGTAGTGTTAGAGTCGTCAAGGGTAGCTAAAACCTCCTTAAGTAACAAACGGAGGTGTTCGAGCTTAAACCTGAAAGAAACAACTTCAGTATCAGTTAGGTATTACACCGAGTCTGAGATTTCACCCTCAGATGCTACCTAAGTATCTTCCTCTTCAGGTTTCTGGGAAGAAACATTCGGAATAGCCACTACTGTGTCAGCAACCTTATTCACTGATTCATTACATTTCCTCTTGCGCTTTCCCTGCAGCATGGGAAAAGCAGACAACGCATCAGATACCGCTGATGACATTAGGGAAGTGATGTCTTGCACGGTAACTCCAGGTGGAGTAATAGAGGAAGCGCAGGGCATTGGCTGTATGGACGCCTTAGACAATGTTGGCTCAGGAAAAAGTATATCCCTGTAATGTAAAGTTCTCTCAATACATGATTAACAGAAAGGGATTGGTGGTTCTACATTAGCATTAAAACATAAAGAACATGTAACATCTTGCAGGGTTTCTTGGTCCATCTTTATTCACCAACAAACAGACAAAACTTATATTTTTATTTAGAAAATAGCCCCCCCCCCCAAAAAAAAAGTTACTGTTTCTTTAAATTTTAAACGAAAAAAATAACTGCTTTATTTTTCTGTCATTTGAAATAAACAATGGCCCCCAAAATAACACTTCAGACAACTCTACACCTCAGCTCAGCCATGCTGAGGTGCTTACCTGCCTGCCTACTAACGAAGTATATGACTTGTAGTTGATCCGGACTCAATCTTTTAACAATTATGGTCCGTAACAGCAATGCTGCTTAATCTGTGATGCAACTGATTTCCAGTGCGGAACACAGGAAGTGACACAGGGACAGAAAAAAAGGAGCACAATAGGAAACTGCCTCTGTATCTAACTCCACCCATTGTGGGCGAAACCACATGAAACTCCCAATCGGCTAAATGTATTATCACAGCCATTGGGAGTAAAGTAAAAAATACACCACCATCACTGAGCCAGATTCTCCTTGTCCCCAGTGCCTGTCTGCTGCCCTTAATAAACATTCCCCTATCATAGCTAAATGTGATTTGTCCCCCGAATTTTCGAATATGAAAGTGCTATCTATTTTCTGTGTATGTGTGTCCCAGAAAAAATTAAAGTTAGCACTTACCTTAAGACTTCTGCCAGGCAGCACGGCAGCTCACTAGGTTTGAGAGGCCAGTTCCCTCACATGGACCTGTGGATAGAAACAAAGACTGAGTAATCTTACTCAGGCTTGCACAGTTAGGGCAGCATAAATATATGGGAGGCGCAGTGAGGATTGTACCCCACAAGTTCCCATTGCTTGAAAGCCACCACTGCTCTACTGAAGAGACTGATATGGACTACGGCTACACCTAGAACAAAACAGCACAATCTTGCACTGCTGAAAAAATAATAAAATCTTGCTTGAAGAATCTTTTCCTAACTCCTAACTTTACCACTTCCTTGCTCTAACATAGGCAAAGAGAATGACTGGGGTTGGAGGGAAGGTAGGTGATATTTAACAGCTTTGCTGTGGCGCTCTTTGCCGCCTCCTGCTGGACAGGAGTGATATTCCCAATAGTAATTAGATGATCCATGGACTCATCGTGTCATTAGAAAGAAAATAGAATATTACAATTTTCTTTAAAGAGAAAAAAAAAAAAGTAGTAACATCTATGATTGGGGAGGGGGCACTGTCAGAGGGGAGACCCATCACCTAAGACTTTGAAAAACACCCCGCACTATAGCTATCCATCCTAATGAGCATTAAACAATGTATCCCTGTACTATGTGATACATTAGCAGGCAGTATATTTGTACTGTAAACTGGCCCTCTACCTCCCAAGAGGTTAGTAAGATGCCTTATGGGAAAGAAGCAAGCCTTATTGCAATTGCTATAACGAGATATATCTTCCTCATGAAAACACATTTGTATTAAAATAACACTGCTGATTTTAAATGTGCAATCTTTCTGTTCAAACAGGCAGCTTAGCACGATAATAGTGATTACCTGAAATCTTTGATCCATTCACTGCCAGACCATTTCTGAAGTTATCTTCAGACTTGAAAACTTTTTTTTTTAATTTAAAAATCTGTTGTGGTGGTTTTTATGTTAATTAACTCCTAGACAAATATAGAATCTAACCATGGTTCATAAAATATGCAGTTAGCTAGCTGGCAATTTTCAATGAAATGTTACCTATTTTTACCATCAACTACTTCTTTAATTTCATAGAATATCCACGTATATGTATGTATTTAAAAAAAATAAAAAAAATTAATCTATGAAATATCTATGTCACCCAAAAAAACAAAAGTAAATTTGACAACAAATACATTGGTAAGATTTTTTATTTTACACTTTACCTGAATATTGGAAGAAGAAAAAAAACTTTTCACATACTTTCAATAAAATATAATTGGGGCAGTAGTTGCCCCTAGGTGATAATAACTGTGGCAATCACATGACACCCAAAGAGTCATGAAGACCCTTTTTTGAATAGTAGAACTCCCATATTTCAAATGAATGGTCACATTTTTATAGTTAGAGGTGACAAGTTTATTTGCAATAGCAACTCCTCCTCTCCACATAGGACAACTGTATTCCACATATAATAATACATGACAAGCGATTCCCACAAAATATGGATAATCTACAATAGGAAGTCATGAGATGTCACAGTGGAAAGAAGAGATAAGGGTTGTACTTTCCCTGCCTAGGAGCACAGGGTATCTCCTGCATTTTAATGAAGCATGTGACCACCCCCACCCCCCCAATTTAAATACACCTGTTATAACCCCAATGTATTCCCATGAGGCATTTTCCTAGTTCAGCCAGAGATCATTCTTTTCTGGACATCAGATGCATTTTATTCTCTTCCATAAAATAATGAGTCACATACGCCTTGTTCTTTAGGCGTTAATATACGTGTTCCTTGTCAATCCCTTGTACAGTATATATAGCACATGCTTATACAGGTGACATTTTTAAAAAAAAATTTAAATAAGTTAGAAGGCACAAAACATTTTTGTTTAAGACTGTTGCCTTTAGCCAAGTTTGCCTTCTGTATTTCTTCATAATAAACTCCTTAGATAATACAACTAAAGTCCAAAAGGATTAATTGTGCAATTAACTTCACATTAAATCTTTATCTCCTGCTCTACTCACTGTAACACATTAGCCACATCCTTTGTGAAAGTGACTAATTAATCATGGCTATTTTCTTTAAGTTCCTCATGTTGTACTCAAGAGAATGTGAGATTTCTTGCATGCTAAGTCAGGTACTGTATTCCACGCTTACATTTCCAAATTAAATTTTCATCCAAAAATATAAAAAGGACATGGTGTAAATCACGTAAATATATCCCATTAGGTAGAAGGTATTCTCATCTATAAAAATCGACTTAAAAGGGTCATGAGCTTACTTTCCTGCTTTTCAACAAAAGATAACAAGAAAATTAAGAAAAGTTGATAATAGAAGTAAATTGGAACTTTGTTTAAAATCGTATAAGCTATCTGAATCATGAAATAAAAAAACATTGTTTTTTATGTTCCTTTAACTATCCTACACCCCACCGGGAGTGTAATTTCTTCTGCTGGCTGTGTTTACTTAGGCTTGTCAATAGCCTAGACAACAGGGGACACCACAGGCAAATCGCTATTTTAAATGCAGAAATAAGGAAAAAAGGATCTACTTGTAAACAATTTAATATCCAGCAGGTAAAAGGGGAGAAAATATTTGGGTAAACTGTCCCTTTTTAAAAGGGAAATGAAAACAAAATGTATGCTTACCTGATAAAATTTTTTCTTTCTGGATATGGAGAGCCCACAACGTCATCAATTACTAGTGGGAATATCACTCCTGGCCAGCAGGAGGAGTCAATGAGCACCACAGCAAAGCTGTTAAGTGTCACTCTCCTACCCATAATCCCCAGTCATTTGACCGAAAGGAAAATGGAAAAAGGAATAACACAAAGGTGTAGAGGTGCCTGAGGTTTAGTAAAAATAATAACAGTCTTAAATTAAGGGAGGGGTCGTGGACTCTCCATATCCGGAAAGAAATATATTTATCAGGTAAGCATACATTTAGTTTTCTTTCCTAAGATATAGAGTCCACAACGTCATCAATTACTAGTGGGAATACCAAAGCTAGAGGACACAGAATTTGGAAAATTTGGAAAAAGTATGCAGAGAGGACCAAGTTGCAGCCTTGCAAATCTGTTCCAGAGAAGCTTCATTTTTGAAGG
Organism: Bombina bombina; assembly: GCF_027579735.1. NCBI lineage: Eukaryota > Metazoa > Chordata > Amphibia > Anura > Bombinatoridae > Bombina > Bombina bombina. The sequence goes on along the minus strand of NC_069500.1, from coordinate 79,564,107 downwards.
CCCAAGAAGAGGAGACGGCCCTCGTGGAATGAGCCGTAATTCTCTCAGGAGGCTGCTGACCAGCAGTCGCATAAGCAAAACAAATTATACTTTTCAACCAGAGAGAAAGAGAAGTAGCAGTAGCTATCTAACCTTTACGCTTTCCAGAGAAACAAACAAACAGGGCAGAGGACTGGCGAAAAGGATTAGGACATAGGGAAGGAACAACAATTTCTGGATTAATATTTCTTATAACTTTAGGAAGAAAACCCAACTTAGTACAAAGAACCGCCTTATCAGCATGAAAGATAAGGCAAATCACACTGCAAAGCCGAGAGTTCCGAGACTCTCCAAGCAGAAGAGATAGCAATAAGAAACAAAACCTTCCAAGATAACTTAATATCTATGGAATGCAATGGCTCAAATGGAGTCTGCTGCAAAACTTTAAGAACAAGGTTAAGGCTCCAAGGAGGAGCAACAGACAAACACAGGCCTAATTCTGACCAGAGCCTGACAAAAAGATTGAACATCTGGCACATCCGCCAGACGTTTATGTAACAAAATAGACAATGCAGAAATCTGACCCTTCAGATAACTGACTAACAATCCCTTCTCCAGACCTTCCTGGAGAATAGACAAAATCCTAGGAATCCTGACCCTACTTCAAGAGTAGCCCTTGGATTCACACCAATAAAAGGTATTTACGCCATACCTTATGGTAAATATTTCTAGTAACAGGCTTGCAAGCCTGAATCATGGTCTCAGTGACCGACTCAGAAAACCACGCTAAGAAAGAATTAAGCGTTCAATCTCCAAGCAGTCAGCTTCAGAGAAATGAGATTTGGATGAAGGAATGGACCCTGAGTTAGAAGGTCCTTCCTCATAGGCAACCTCCAAGGTGGAAGAAATTACATCTTCACTAGGTCACTGCATATCAGATCCTGCGAGGCCATGCAGGAGCTATTAGAATTACCAATGCTCTCTCCTGTTTGATACGAACAATGACTTGTGGAAGGAGAGCAAACGGAGGAAACAGGTATGCTAAACCGAAATCGCAAGGAACCGCCAGAGTATCTATCAGGGTGGCCTGCGGATCTCTTGACCTTGAACTGTACCTTGGAAGCTTGGCGTTCTGCCGAAATGCCATCAGATCAAACTCCGGCACCCCCCATTTGAGGGTTAACTTTTAGAACACCTCCGGATAGAGAGCCCACTCCCCGGGATGAAATGTCGGTCTGATCAGAAAATCAGCATCCCAGTTGTCCACTCATGGAATGTGGATGGCAGATAGATAGCAATTGTGAGTTTCCGCCCACCGAACAATCCAAGCCACCTCCTTCATTACTGATGTGATGTTGTCCAACTGAAACCTGATAAACTGGACTGAGGACAACTGAGGCCAAGTCATCAGAGCATTATAAATTGCTCTCAACTGCAGGATGTTTATGGGGAGAGCAGACTCCTCCCGAGTCCATAGTCCCTGCGCCTTTAACGAGTCCAAGACTGCTCGGCGTTCGTGGTCACAATCACCCAGGAAGGTCTCCGGAATCATGTGCCCTAAGACAGAAGGTCCTGAGAAAGCCACCACGTGAGAGAGTCTCTTGTTGACTGGTCTAGATCTATCCACTGAGACAGATCTGAATGGTCTCCATTCCATTGTCTGAGCATGCATAATTGCAGAGCTCTCAAATGGAATCAACCAAAGGGAATAATGTCCATGGAAATGACCCTCAGATCAATTACCTCCATACATTGAGCCACTGATGGCCAAACAGTAGACTGCAGAGAGAGGAAAGAAGAAAGAATCTTATATTTTCTGACCTTCATCAGAAATATTTTCACAGATATGGAATCTATTATGGTCCCTAAGAAAACTACCCTTGTACCTGGAACAAGGGAACTCTCTGCCAGATTCACTTTCCATCCGTGGGAACGTAAAAAAGACAACAGGATCTCTGTATGAGAGTTTGCTTGTTGAAAGAATGGCGTTTGAACCAATATGTCGACCAGCTAAGGTGCCGCTACAATTCTTCGAGACCTGACCACTGCCAAAAGAGCCCCCAGAACCTTTTAGAAAATCCTGGGAGCTGTGGCAAGGCCAAACGGAAAAGCCACAAACTGAAAGTGTGTCTAGAAAAGCGAATCTCAGGAACCTGTGATGATCCCTGTGGATGGGAACAAACATGAGGATACGCATCCTTCAGGTTTATGGTCATCATGAATTGACCCTCTTGGGCCAAAGGAAGAATGGAACAAATGGTTTCCATTTGGAAGGACAGTACCCTGAGAAACATGTTGAGACACCTTAGGTCTAGAATGGGTTGAAAAGTTCCCTCTTTTTTGGTAACCACAAACAGGTTTGAATAGAATCCTAGACCCTGTTCCCTCACTGGAACTAGAATAATCACTCCCAGGGAGTAAAGATTCCGAATGCAGTTCAAGAATGCCTCTCTTTCTTATCTGGCCTGCAGATAATCTTAAGAGGTGGAACCTGCCCCTGGGAGGGAAAGTTTTGGAATTCTATTTTGTAACCCTGATAATACTATTTCCACAGCCCAGGTATCTAGGACATCTTGTATCCATGCTTGATAAAAAAAAAAAAAGAGAAAAAGACTGCCCCCCACTTGATCCAATCCCAGATCGGAGGCAAACCCTTCATGCCGATTTAGACTCAGCTGTGTGTTTCTTAGATTGCTTCCCCTTGTTCCAACACCGATTGGGTTTCCAAGGAGACTTGGACTGTTCCTGCTTGGAAAAAGAAGACTTTCCTTTGAATTTACAAAAGGAACAAAAATTACTTTGACGTCCATTAGGTCTACTCTTCTTGTCTTGTGGTAGAAAAGACCCTTTTCCACCACTAATAAAATTATTTCTGCCAGACCAGGCCCAAACAAGGTCATACCCTTGTAAGGAAGTGCCAGAAGCTTGGACATAGTGGTAACATCTGTTGACCCAGTTTAATAACTTGCATGGTAGCATCAGAAATAAAAGAATTGGCTAGCTTGAGAGCCTTAGTTCTGTCTTGGATCTCCTCCAGAGGAGTCTCTACCAAAATTGAATCAGACAAGGTGTTGAACCAATTAGATGCTACACTTGACACAGTGGCAATACAAACTGCAGGTTGCCATTTAAGACCTTGAAGAACATACATCTTTTTCAAATAAGCCTCCAGCTTTTTTGTCCATTGGATCCTTAAAAGAGCAGCTATCCTCTATAGGGATAGTAGTCCTCTTAGCCAGAGTAGAAATGGCCCCTTCTACTTTTGGCACCATGCGCTATGAATCCTTAATGGAGTCAGCGACAGGAAACATCTTCATAAAGATGGGAGACGGGGAAAAAGGTATCCCTGGCTTCTCCCATTCCTGTGAAATTATTTCCATTGCACAGTCTGGAACAGGAAACACTTCCACAGTGGAAGGAACATCATAGCATTTATTAAATTTACTAGATTTCTTAGGGTTGACAACGACAGGAATATCGGATTCGTCCAAAGTAGCCAAAACCTCCTTTAAGAATACACAAAGGTGTTCATATTAAATCTGAAAGAATTATACTGTCCGAATCTGAGATTTCACCCTCAGAGGCTACCGACGTATCTTCCTCATCAGACTTATGAGAAAGGGCAACCCGTGTAGCAGCAGATGGAACAGAAACCTTACTATCTGAATCTCTTATCTTCCTCTTGCACTTTCCATTTAACATAGGAAAGGCAGATAATGCCGCAGATACCGCAGAAGATATCTGAGCAGCAATATCTGCAGGCAAATAAACTCCTCCAGGAAGCTGAGAGGAACTGCAGGGCACTGTATGTGATGCCATAGAGGCTTGGGACATTTGAGGAGAAAGCTGTGGCATTGCCTGAACAGCATCATCCTTAGAGTTGTTTTGGCTCAGAAACAAAGTCCTATCTAGACATGAGGTACAAAATTGCATGGGCAATAGGATTTGATTTTCTAAACAAAACAGACACCTGTCCATAGGAACAAAATCCTGTTCGATGATAGTAATAACATTTTCTGAGGTATTGTCACTATAAATAACAAAATAGTGATGTAGTCTTTTGACTAATGAGACTTTCCGCAATATAAACTGGGCAGCAATAAGTTAAAATTATGGTTTCACTACCTAACTACACCTCTGTACCTCAGACTGTGACTGAGGTGCCTACCTGCCCACAGCTTAAATCTACGTATCCCTTCGAAGATTAGCCGGTCTCCACAGAAAGTGCAGCAGCCGCAACCACTCTGATCAGTCTCCAAGGAGCGGAACAAGGAAGTCACGTGACCAGCAAGTGAAGCTGCGCCACAGATGTAAAAACGTGCGCTGTTACAGTGAAAAAAAATCCACTTCCTGACTAAGTACCGCGTCAGACGACTAAAGAGATTGCAAACATTTGCCAAACCAAGGCCCTAAACACCTTGATAGCCACTCATAGATCAATATCATAGTGAACTGCTGAATAATAAAATGAAATATACCCATGAGCCACCAATATAGGTTTAACTCCTTCCTTTCCATAAAGGAGATTAACCCCAGTCTCTATCTCACATACCAAATGTGCCTGCCCACTACCTGCAATTAATCCTGTACTAAGGATTCTAGTCCCAACACTAATGCAGAGCGTTTCCAGCTTAATCCCTTCAGTGCCAGTCTCCACCCAAAAGACAAAAGCACTTACTTGCACATCTAGCTGTCCAGCAGGAATACAGCTTACAAGGTGTGAAAGGACACATACACCTTACAGAGACCTGTAGAAAAAAGGAAGAACAGAGTAAACCTACTCTGGCTTTTTTATACTTGGGCAGCATTATGTTAGGAAAACAGAGCAAGGCCTACCTCACAAGTTCCTAACTGCTTTAAAGCCACCACTACTCTACTGTAGAGATTGACGTGGACTACAGCTATACCCAAAAAATGTTGCTTGTAGCGAAAAGAAATCCAATTTTCTTCAGACACCAAACTTCACCTCCACTGACAAAGGCAAAGAGAATGACTGGGGATTATGAGTAAAGGAGTGACACTTAACAGCTTTGCTGTGGTGTTTTTTGCCTCCTCCTGCGGCACAGGAGTGATATTCTCACTAGTAATTGATGATGTTGTGGACTCTCCATATCTTAGGAAAGAAAACCAAAATTTATCTTTCACGATTCAGACAGAGAATACAATTTTTATCCACTTTCCAATTTACTTCTATTATCTAATTTGCTCCCTTCTCTTGTTATCCTTTGTTGAAGAAGCCATATAATAAAGCCACAGCATCACAAATATCTTCAAAGGATATTACCTTTATTCTTTGTTGAAAATCAGCAATGCACTACTGTGAACTAGCTGAATAAAGATAAGGCATTAAGGCTTCGTGCCGCATCACTTCTGAAGTTCAAATATTTCAACTCCGAACGCTCAGCTATGCTCGACCTGTCGTCGTTGAGGACACAGAGATGAAAAAAACATAATTTATGCTTACCTGATAAATGTATTTCTCTTGTGGTGTATCCAGTCCACGGATCATCCATTACTTATGGGATATTCTCATTCCCAACAGGAAGTTGCAAGAGGATCACCCACAGCAGAGCTGTCTATATAGCTCCTCCCCTAACTGCCAACTCCAGTCATTGGACCGAAGACAAGCAAGAGAAAGGAAAAACCATAGGGTGCAGTGGTGACTGTAGTTTAAAAATAAAAATTACCTGCCTTAAAATGACAGGGCGGACCGTGGACTGGATACACCACAAGAGAAATAAATTTATCAGGTAAGCATAAATTATGTTTTCTCTTGTAAGGTGTATCCAGTCCACGGATCATCCATTACTTGTGGGATACCAATACCAAAGCTAAAGTACACGGATGAAGGGAGAGACAAGGCAGGTACTTAAACGGAAGGTACCACTGCCTGTAAAACCTTTCTCCCAAAAATAGCCTCCGAAGAAGCAAAAGTATCAAATTTATAGAACTTTGAAAAAGTATGAAGCGAAGACCAAGTCGCTGCCTTGCAAATCTGTTCAACAGAAGCCTCATTTTTAAAAGCCCATGTGGAAGCCACAGCTCTAGTAGAATGAGCTGTAATCCTTTCAGGAGGCAGCTGGCCAGCAGTCTCATAAGCTAAGCGTATTATACTTCTTAGCCAAAGCGAAAGAGAAGTTGCCGAAGCCTTTTGGCCTCTCCTCTGTCCAGAGTAGACAACAAACAAAGATGTTTGACGAAAATCTTTAGTAGCTTGTAAATAAAACTTTAAAGCACGAACCACGTCAAAATTGTGTAATAGACATTCCTTCTTTGAAGAAGGATTAGGACACAATGACGGAACAACAATCTCCTGATTGATATTCTTATTAGATACCACCTTAGGTAAAAACCCAGGTTTGGTACGCAAAACTACCTTATCTGCATGGAAAATCAGATAAGGGGAATAACATTGTAAGGCAGATAACTCGGAAACTCTACGAGCCGAGGAAATAGCTACCAAAAATAGAACTTTCCAAGATAAAAGCTTGATATCTATGGAATGAAGAGGTTCAAACGGAACCCCTTGAAGAACTTTAAGAACCAAATTTAAACTCCATGGAGGAGCAACTGGTTTAAACACAGGCTTGATTCTAACTAAAGCCTGACAAAATGCCTGAACGTCTGGAACATCCGCCAGACGCTTGTGCAAAAGAATAGACACAGCAGAAATCTGTCCCTTTAAGGAACTAGCTGACAATCCTTTTTCCAATCTTCTTGGAGAAAAGATAATATCCTGGGAATCCTGACTTTACTCCATGAGTAACCCTTGGATTCACACCAATAAAGATATTTACGCCATATCTTATGATAGATTTTCCTGGTGACAGGCTTTCGTGCCTGAATTAAGGTATCAATGACTGACTCGGAGAAGCCACGCTTTGATAAAATCAAGTGTTCAATCTCCAGGCAGTCAGTCTCAGAGAAATTAGATTTGGATGGTTGAAAGGACCCTGAAGTAGAAGGTCCTGTCTCAGAGGCAGAGTCCATGGTGGAAAGGATGACATGTCCACCAGATCTGCATACCAAGTCCTGCGTGGCCACACAAGCACTATCAAGATCACTGATGCTCTCTCCTGCTTGATTTTGGCAATCAGACGAGGGAGCAGAGGAAACGGTGGAAACACATAAGCCAGGTTGAAGGACCAAGGTGCTGCTAGAGCATCTATCAGCGTCGCCTTGGGATCCCTGGACCTGGATCCGTAACAAGGAAGTTTGGCATTCTGGCGAGACGCCATGAGATCCAGTTCTGGTTTGCCCCAACAATGAATCAATTGTGCAAACACCTCTGGATGGAGTTCCCACTCCCCCGGATGGAAAGTCTATCGACTTAGAAAATCCGCCTCTCAGTTCTCTACTCCTGGGATATGGATAGCTGATAGGTGGCAAGAGTGAATCTCTGCCCAACGAATTATCTTTGAAACTTCCAATATCTGATGAACCTCATTGTCGCTAGCTGAGGCCAAGCCTGAAGAGCATTGAATATCGCTCTTAGTTCCAGAATGTTTATTGGAAGGAGTGTCTCCTCCTGAGTCCACAATCCCTGAGCCTTCAGGGAGTTCCAGACTGCCCCCCAGCCTAGAAGGCTGATATCTGTTGTTACAATTGTCAAATCTGGCCTGCGAAAGGTCATACCTTTGGACAGATGGACCCAAGATAGCCACCAGAGAAGAGAATCCCTGGTTTCTTGATCCAGATTTAGTAGAGGGGACAAATCTGTGTAATCCCCATTCCACTGACTGAGCATGCAGAGTTGCAGTGGTCTGAGATGTAGGCGGGCAAACGGCACTATGTCCATTGCCGCTACCATTAAGCCAATTACTTCCATACACTGAGCCACCGAAGGGCGAGAAGTGGAATAAAGAACACGGCAGGAATTTAGAAGTTTTGATAACCTGGTCTCTGTCAGGTAAATCCTCATTTCTACAGAATCTATCAGGGTTCCCAGAAAGGAAACTCTTGTGAGAGGGGATAGAGAACTCTTTTCTTCGTTCACTTTCCACCCATGCGACCTCAGAAATGCCAGAACTATGTCCGTATGAGACTTGGCAATTTGGAAATTTGACGCCTGTATCAGAATGTCGTCTAAATAAGGGGCCACTGCTATGCCCCACGGCCTTAGGACCGCCAGAAGTGACCCCAGCACCTTCGTAAAGATTCTTGGGGCTGTAGCTAACCCAAAGGGAAGAGCTACAAACTGGTAATGCCTGTCTAGGAAGGCAAACCTGAGAAACCGATGATGATCTTTGTGAAGATAAACATCCTTTAAATCCACTGTAGTCATGTATTGACCTTCCTGGATCATAGGTAGGATGGTACGAATAGTCTCCATCTTGAATGATGGGACCCTGAGAAATTTGTTTAAGATCTTGAGATCTAAGATTGGTCTGAAGGTTCCCTCTTTCTTGGGAGCCACAAACAGATTTGAATAGAATCCTTTTCCCTGTTCCTCCTTTAGAACTGGGTGGATCACTCCCATAACTAGGAGGTCTTGAACACAGTGTAAAAATGACTCTCTCTTTATCTGGTTTGCAGATAATTGTGAAAGATGAAATCTCCCTTTTGGAGGAGAAGCTTTGAAGTTCAGAAGATATCCCTGGGATACAATTTCCAACGCCCAGGGATCCTGGACATCTCTTGCCCACACCTGGGCGAAGAGAGAAAGTCTGCCCCCTACTAGATCCATTACCGGATCGGGGGCCAATCCTTCATGCTGTCTTAGAGGCAGCAGCAGGCTTTTTGGCCTGCTTAACTTTGTTCCAAGCCTGGTTAGGTCTCCAGACTGACTTGGACTGGGCAAAAGTTCCCTCTTGTTTTGTATTAGAGGAAGCTGATGCCGCACTCGCCTTAAAGTTTCGAAAGGCACGAAAATTGGTCTGTTTGGCCCTTGATTTGTTAGACCTATCCTGAGGAAGGGTATGACCTTTTCCTCCAGTGATATCAGAAATTATCTCCTTCAAACCAGGCCCGAATAGGGTTTGCCCCTTGAAGGGAATATTAAGCAGCTTAGACTTCGAAGTAACGTCAGCTGACCATGATTTAAGCCATAGCGCCCTACGCGCCTGAATAGCAAAACCAGAATTCTTAGCCGTTAGTTTAGTCAAATGAACAATGGCATCAGAAACAAAAGAATTGGCTAGCTTAAGTGCTCTAAGCTTGTCAAGTATATCGTCCAATGGGGTCTCTACCTGTAAAGCCTCTTCCAGAGACTCAAACCAGAAGGCCGCCGCAGCAGTGACTGGGGCAATGCATGCAAGGGGCTGTATAATAAAACCTTGTTGAATAAACATTTTCTTAAGGTAACCCTCTAACTTTTTATCCATTGGATCTAAGAAAGCACAACTGTCCTCGACAGGGATAGTAGTACGCTTAGCTAGGGAAGAAACTGCTCCCTCCACCTTAGGGACCGTTTGCCATAAGTCCTGTGTGGCGGCATCTATTGGAAACATTTTCCTAAAAATAGGAGGGGGAGAGAATGGCACACCTGGTCTATCCCATTCCTTAGTAATAATTTCTGAAAACCTTTTAGGTATTGGAAAAACATCAGTGTAAACAGGCACTGCGTAGTATTTATCCAATCTGCACAATTTCTCTGGCACTGCAATTGTATCACAGTCATTCAGAGCAGCTAAAACCTCCCTGAGCAACACGCGGAGGTGTTCAAGCTTAATTTTAAATGTTGACATATCAGAATCAGGTTGAATCCTCTTCCCTGAGTCAGAAAAATCACCCACAGAAAGAAGCTCTCCTTCCTCAGCTTCTGCATATTGTGAGGGGGTATCAGACATAGCTACTAAAGCGTCAGTGTGCTCTGTATTTCTTCTAACTCCAGAGCTGTCTCGCTTTCCTCGTAACCCAGGTAGTCTGGATAATACCGCTGACCGTGTATTATCCATGACTGCCGCCATGTCTTGTAAAGTAAACGCCATGGGCGCGCTAGATGTACTTGGCGCCTCTTGAGCGTGAGTCCCTTGAGCGGGATTCAAAGGTTCTGACACGTGGGGCAAGTTAGTCGGCATAACTTCCCCCTCATCAGATTCCTCTGGTGATAAATTTTTTAAAGCCAGAATATGGTCTTTATTACTTAAAGTGAAATCAGTACATTTGGTACACATTCTAAGAGGGGGTTCCACCATGGCTTCTAAACATAATTAACAAGGAGTTTCCTCTATGTCAGACATGTTTAAACAGACTAGCAATGAGACCAGCAAGCTTGGAAAACACTTTAAAGCAAGTTAACAAGCAAAAAATAAAAACGGTACTGTGCCTTTAAGAAAAATAAAAAAGGTCAGAATTTGAAAAACAGTGAAAAAAAGCAGTAAATCAAACGAAATTTTTACAGTTGTGTATAATAAGCTAACAGAGTATTGCACCCACTTGCAAATGGATGATTAACCCCTTAGTTTTAAAAAACGGATCAAAAAAACAAAATAGACGTTTTTTAACAGTCACAACAAACTGCCACAGCTCTGCTGTGGCCCTACCTTGCCATACAAACTACTTTGGAAAGCCTAAAAATCCTTCAGAGAGGTCCTATAGCATTCAGGGGACTCCTTCAGGGAAGCTGGATGTCTCAGTCTGCAAAAGTTACTGCGCACTTAGGCGCGAAATTAGGCCCCTCCCACTCATGTCTACACAGTGAGAGGCCTAAGAAAACTATTTCTAGGCAAATTTAAGCCAGCCATGTGGAAAAAAACTGGGCCCCAATAAAGTTTTATCACCGAAAAAACATATAAAAAAACATTTAAGCACTCCCAGCAAACGTTTTATATGACAGGAATTGAAAAATAATAAGAGTATTACCTCTAACAGTAAGCATGATACTAGTCGCTATTAAATCACTGTAATCAGGCTTACCTTAAATAAATCTGGTATCAACAGTATTTTCTAGCATTTACATTTCTCTAGAAAAAATTTAACTGCACATACCTCATAGCAGGGTACCCTGCACGCCATTCCCCAGCTGAAGTTACCTCTCTCTTCAGTTATGTGTGAGAACAGCAATGGATCTTAGTTACAACCTGCTAAGATCATTAGAGACCACAGGCAGATTCTTCTCTATTTTCTGCCTGGGACCAAAATAGTACAACTCCGGTACCTTTTAAAAATAACAAACTTTTGAATTGAAGAAAAAACAACTACATTTCACCACATCTCTCTCACTGCTTCCATGCTTGTCAAGAGTTGCAAGAGAATGACTGGAGGTGGCAGTTAGGGGAGGAGCTATATAGACAGCTCTGCTGTTTGTGATCCTCTTGCAACTTCCTGTTGGGAATGAGAATATCCCACAAGTAATGGATGATCCGTGGACTGGATACACCTTACAAGAGAAACATAATTTATGTAAGAACTTACCTGATAAATTCATTTCTTTCATATTGGCAAGAGTCCATGAGCTAGTGACATATGGGATATACAATCCTACCAGGAGGGGCAAAGTTTCCCAAATCACAAAATGCCTATAAATACACCCCTCACCACACCCACAATTCAGTTTAACGAATAGCCAAGCAGTGGGGTGATAAAGAAAATAGAAGAAAGCATCAACAAAGAAAATTTGGAAATAATTGTGCTTTATACAAAAAATCATAACCACCATAAAAAGGGTGGGCCTCATGGACTCTTGCCAATATGAAAGAAAAGAATTTACCAGGTAAGTTCTTACATAAATTAGGTTTTTTTCAAGGTTAGCGTGGACCAATGGTAGAATAACCAGATTTGCCTACCTCCTAATTGCACCTCTCACAATTGTGCAATTGATTTAAAAAGATTTAAAAGTAACAAGGGGTGGAGGCGGCGCCAAAAGAGGCGATCTAGCACTTTGAAATAAATTTCTAAAAACCTGGGTAGGTATCGAATCTAAATAGTCTAATAACAACTATATATGTTATACATATCCCCAATAGATCAGAATGAATACAATTGGACCTTATGATTTAATTAATTTAATATGTATTTCTCTAGACTAACCCAAACCACTTTTATCAGATTTTGGATTTCTTAGGAAATTCTTAAAAAATTTCAATATCAAATAACAAATTTTTTTATTACACAAATTCCAGATAATTCTAGAAGAATTCAGAATGTTCAAATAAGTATAAAATCACTTAAATACTGTGACACCGGTGTCCATTAATCTAGTAATTTTAATTCTCATTTATTTATTTTTTATTTTTTAATGTCCTTAAAAGACTTACAAGCAAACTTTGAACAAATAATTGTAACGCTCTAATCAGACATAGGTTCTAGAACAGTTTCCAACCACTATATATAGCTGTTAGCAAAAAAACAGTTTTTTGGAATTCTGTGCATTAATATTCAATGTTGACTGTGAATAAAAAAGCCTTAAATAAAGCTATTGTGTTGTTATAAAAACAACCAGACTGGTTAACAATTGCAGTAACTTCTTATGGCAGTAACACAGTTCTTTGTATATAAAAGCGCTATTGGGAGTCTGTTTGCAGCAATGTTAGTGTTATCATATAAGTGCTATTTTATAACACTCTTCCGTGAGGGCTTTAGAATCTCTTAGGTAGTAATGGCTGTAATAGCTTCCACAGGTGTAAATTAGTGCTTCAGTGTTTCAACGGTAATTAGTAAGTCTTTTGAAAACACATTCAGAGTACCTGTATTCAAATAGTTGTCACAATCCAATTCCACACTTTTGAAGTTGGAAAACACTCACCTGGTCTTTCTGTAGTACAGGCGTTTAAGCCTTCAGCCTGTTTGTCTATGTCCCACCGTGGTCGTGTTAGTTTACCTTTAATAAGTGCTGGTAATCTTCTCTTGGTATCCTTAGTGTGCACACTAGTAGAAGAAACGGTTGATCTGTACTCCTACCGTATAACCAGGTCCTCCAAGTCTTACTGGCGTGACGGTTCTGGGAGTAAATGTGTCTCTGTAGTCTTTTTCCTTTCTGCAGGGCTGGATAGTAGACAAGTCTACGCGTTTCAGCTCACCAGGGAGCCTTTGTCAAGATGCCTACAGCCAGCTGATTCTGTTTATTTAAAGGGAGTTCCGTTAACCCTTTCTTGGTTCTCAATAAATGTTTGCTCAAAATGTCCTTAATACTCACTTTCTAATTGTCACTGTATCGTTCTCAAGACTCAGTGAAAAAAAATGAATACAGCACTTATTAAAGGTAAACTAACACGACCACGGTGGGACATAGACAAACAGGCTGAAGGCTTAAACGCCTGTACTACAGAAAGACCGGGTGAGTGTTTTCCAACTTCAAAAGTGTGGAATTGGATTGTGACAACTATTTGAATACAGGTACTCTGAATGTGTTTTCAAAAGACTTACTAATTACCATTGAAACACTGAAGCACTAATTTACACCTGTGGAAGCTATTACAGCCATTACTACCTAAGAGATTCTAAAGCCCTCACGGAAGAGTGTTATAAAACAGCACTTATATGATTACACTAACATTGCTGCAAACAGACTCCCAATAGCGCTTTTATATACAAAGAACTGTGTTACTGCCATAAGAAGTTACTGCAATTGTTAACCAGTCTGGTTGTTTTTATAACAACACAATAGCTTTATTTAAGGCTTTTTTATTCACAGTCAACATTGAATATTAATGCACAGAATTCCAAAAAACTGGTTTTTTGCTAACAGCTATATATAGTGGTTGGAAACTGTTCTAGAACCTATGTCTGATTAGAGCGTTACAATTATTTGTTCAAAGTTTGCTTGTAAGTCTTTTAAGGAAATTAGTAATTTTAATTCTCATTTATTTTTTATTTTTTAGATTAATGGATACCGGTGTCACAGTATAAATATAAAGTGATTTTATACTTATTTGAACATTCTGAATTCTTCTAGAATTATCTGGAATTTGTGTAATAAAAAAAATTGTTATTTGATATTGAAACCTGCAGCACCTTGCATTTTTTAAGAATTTTTTAAGAATTTCCTAAGAAATCCAAAATCTGATAAAAGTGGTTTGGGTTAGTCTAGAGAAATACATATTAAATTAATTAAATCATAAGGTCCAATTGTATTCATTCTGATCTATTGGGGATATGTATAACATATATAGTTGTTATTAGACTATTTAGATTCGATACCTACCCAGGTTTTTAGAAATTTATTTCAAAGTGCTAGATCGCCTCTTTTGGCGCCGCCTCCACCCCTTGTTACTTATAAATTAGGTTTTCTTTCATGTAATTGGCAAGAGTCCATGAGCTAGTGACATATGGGATATCAATACCCAAGATGTGGATCTCCACTCTAGAGGGAGGGAATAAAAATAAAAACAGCCATATTCCGCTGAAAAAATTAATCCACAACCCCAAAAAAAAAGTTTATTTTCATTTTTGAAAGAAAAAAACTTAAATTAAAAGCAGAAGAATCAAACTGAAACAGCTGCCTGAAGAACTTTTCTACCTAAAACTGCTTCCGAAGAAGCAAATACATAAAAACAGTAGAATTTAGTAAATGTATGCAAAGAGGACCAAGTTGCCGCTTTGCAAATCTGATCAACTGAAGCTTCATTCTTAAAAGCCCACGAAGTGGAGACTGATCTAGTAGAATGAACTGTAATTCTCTGAGGTGGGGCCTGACCCGACACCAAATAAGCTTGATGAATCAAAAGTTTCAACCAAGAAGCCAAGGAAATAGCAGAAGCCTTCTGACCTTTCCTAGGACCAGAAAATAAAACAAATAGACTGTAAGTCTTCCTGAAATCTTTAGTAGCTTCCACATAATATTTCAAAGCTCTTACCACATCCAAAGAATGTAAGGATCTCTCCAAAGAATTCTTAGGATTAGGACACAAGGAAGGGACAACACTTTATCTACTAATGTTGTTAGAATTCACAACCTTAGGTAAAAATTTAAAAGAAGTCCGCAAAAATGCCTTATCCTGATGAAAAATCAGAAAAGGAAACTCACAAGAAAGAGCAGATAACTCAGAAACTCTTCTAGCAGAAGAGATGACCAAAATGAACAACACTTTCCAAGAAAGTAGTTTAATGTCCAAATAATGCATAGGTTCAAATAGAGGAGCCTGTAAAGCCTTCAGAACCAAATTAAGACTCCAAGGAGGAGAAATTGATTTAATAACAGGCTTAATACGAACTAAAGCCTGTACAAAACAGTGTATATCAGGAAGTATAGCAATCTTTCTGTGAAATAAAACAGAAAGAGCGGAGATTTGTCCTTTCAAGGAACTTGCAGACAAACCCTTATCCAAACCATCCTGAAGAAACTGTAAAATTCTAGGAATTCTAAAATAATGCCAGGAGAATTTATGAGAAGAACACCATGACATGTAAGTTTTCCAAACTCTATAATAAATCTTTCTAGAGACAGATATACAAGCTTGTAACATAGTATTAATCACGAGTCACAGAAACCTCTATGACTTAGTACTAAGCGTTCAATTTCCATACCTTCAAATTTAATGATTTGAGATCCTGATGGAAAAACGGACCTTGAGATAGTAGGTCTGGACATAACGGAAGTGGCCAAGGCGGGCAACTGGACATCCGAACCAGATCCTCATACCAAAACCTGTGTGGCCATGCTGGAGCCACCAGCAACACAAATTATTGTTCCATGATGATTTTGGAGATCACTCTTGGAAAGAGAACTAGAGGCGGGAAAATGTAAGCAGGATGATAACACCAAGGAAGTGTCGGCGCATCCACTGCTTCCGCCTGAACATCCCTGGACCTGGACAGGTATCTGGGAAGTTTCTTGTTAAGATGAGAGGCCATGAGATCTATCTTTGGAAGACCCCACATCTGAACAATCTGAGAAAACACATCTGGATGGAGAGACCACTCCCCTGGATGTAAAGTCTGGCGGCTGAGATAATCCACCTCCCAATTGTCTACACATGGGATATGTACCACAGAGATTAGACAGGAGCTGGATTCCACCCAAGTAAGTATCCGAGATACTTCTTTCATAGCTTCGGGACTGTGAGTCCCACCCTGATGATTGACATATGCCACTGTTGTGATATTGTCTGTCTGAAAACAAATGAACGGTTCTCGCCAAACCTGAAGAGCTCTGAGAATTGCACAGAGTTCTAAAATATTTATTGGTAATCTCGCCTCTTGAGATTTCCAAACCCCTTGGGCTGTCAGAGATCCCCAAACAGCTCCCCAACCTGAAAGACTCGCATCTGTTGTGATCACAGTCCAGGTTGGCCAAACAAAAGAAGCCCCTTGAACTAAACGATGGTGATCTATCCACCATGTCAGAGAGTGTCGTACATTGGTATTTAATTATATTAATTGTGATATCTTTGTATAATCCCTGCACCATTGATTCAGCATACAAAGCTGTAGAGGTCTCATGTGAAAACGAGCAAAGGGGATTGCGTCCGATGCTGCAGTCATGAGACCTAAAACTTCCATGCACAAAACCACTGAAGGGAATGACTGAGACTGAAGGTGCCGGCAGGCTGCAACCAATTTTAAACGTCTCTTGTCTGTTAGAGACAGAGTCATGGACACTGAATCTATCTGGAAACCTAAAAAGGTGACCCTTGTCTGAGGAATCAAGAAACTTTTTGGTAAATTGATCCTCCAACCATGTTTCCGAAGAAACAACACTAGTTGATTCCTGTGAGATTCTGCAGCACGTAAAGACTGAGCTAGTACCAAGATATCATCCAAATAAGGAAATACCGCAATACCCTGTTCTCTGATTACAGCGAGTAGGGCACCCAGAACCTTCGAAAAGATTCTTGGAGCTGTTGCTAGGCCAAATGGAAGAGAAACAAATTGGTAATGCTTGTTTAGAAAAGAGAATCTCAGAAACTGATAATGTTCTGGATGAATCGGAATATGAAGGTATGCATCTTGCAAGTCTATTGTGGACATATAATGTCCTCGCTGAACAAAAGGCAGAATAGTCCTTATAGTCACCATCTTGAAAGTTGGTACTCTTACATAACGATTCAAAATTTTCAGATCCAGAACTGGTCTGAATAAATTTTCCTTCTTTGGGACAATGAATAGATTTGAATAAAACCCCAAACCTTGTTCCTGAAGAGGAACTGGCATGATTACCCCTATAGACTCCAGGTCTGAAACACACTTCAGGAAAGCCTGAGTTTTTACTGGATTTGCTGGGATACGTGAGAGAAAAAATCTTCTCACAGGAGGTCTTACTCTGAATCCTATTCGATACCCTTGAGAGACAATGCTCTGAATCCATTGGTTTTGGACATAATTTATCCAAATATCCTTGAAAAACCTTAATCTGCCCCCTACCAGCTGAGCTGGAATGAGGGCCGCACCTTCATGCGGACTTAGGGGCTGACTTTGGTTTCCTAAATGGCTTGGATTTATTCCAATTTGAGGAAGGCTTCCAATTGGAAGCAGATTCCTTGGGGGGAGGATTAAGCTTTTGCTCCTTATTCTGACGAAAGAAACGAAAACGGTTAGAAGCCTTAGATTTACCCTTAGGTTTTTTTTATCCTGAGGCAGAAAAACTCCCTTTCTCCCAGTGACAGTTGAAATAATAGAATCCAACTGAGAACCAAATAAATTATTACCTTGGAAAGAAAGATAGTAATCTAGATTTAGATGTCATATCAGCATTCCAAGATTTAAGCCACAACGCTCTTCTAGCTAATATAGCTAAAGACATGGATCTAACATCAATTTTGATAATATCAAAAATGGCATCACAAATAAAATGATTAGCATATTGCAGTAAGCGAATGATGCTAGATAAGTCAGAATCCAATTCCTGTTGCGCTAAATTCTCCAACCAGACAGTTGATGCAGCCGCATTATCAGCCAAAGAAATTGCAGGTCTAAGAAGATGACCTGAATATAAATAGGCCTTCCTTAGATAAGATTCAAGCTTCCTATCTAAAGGATCCTTAAAGGAAGTACTATCTTCCATAGGAATAGTGGTACGTTTAGCAAGAGTAGAAATAGCCCCATCAACTTTGGGGATTTTTTCCCAAAACTCTATAGATTTTGCTGGTAAATGATATCATTTTTTTAAACCTTGAAGAAGGAATAAAAGAAGTACCTGTCTTATTACATTCCTTAGAAATCATATCAGAAATAGCCTCAGGAATAGGAAAAACTCCTGGAGAAACCACAGGAGGTTTAAAAACAGCATTTAAACGTTTATTAGACTGAATGTCAAGAGGACTGGTTACCTCAATATACAAAGTAATTAACACTTCTTTTAATAAAGAACGCATATACTCTATTTTAAATAAATAAGTAGATTTGTCAGTGTCAATATCTGAGGAAGGATCTTCTGAATCAGATAGATCCTCATCAGAAGAGGATAAATTATTATGTTGTTGGTCATTTGAAATTTCATCAACTAAATGAGAAGTTTTAAAAGACCTTTTACGTTTATTAGAAGGTGGAAATGCAGACAAAGCCTTCAAGATAGAATCAGAAACAAATTCTTTAAAATTTACAGGTATATCATGCACATTAGAAGTTGAAGGAACTGCAACTGGCAATGTACTATTACTGATGGATACACTATCTGCATGTAAAAGTTTATCATGACAACTATTACAAATGACATTCGGCGAAATAATTTCAACAATTTTACAACAAATGCACTTAGCTTTGGTAGAACCGATGTCAGGCAGCAATGTTCCAGCAGAAACTTCTGAGACAGGATCAGATTGGGACATCTTGCACAATGTAAGAGAAAAAACAACATATAAAGCAAAATTATCTTTTTCCTTATATGACAGTTTCAGGAAAGGGAAAAAATGCAAATAGCATAGGCCTCTGATAGAGAAAAAAGCAAGAGGCAAACATCAATTGGGTATTGAAATAATGAAAAAGTTTGGCGCCAAGTATGACGCACAACGTAACATAAACTTTTTGGCGCCAAAAATAACCAGAAATGACACTAATGTCACTAATGACGCAACCGTGTGAACGGTCTCGGCGTCAAGTATGACGCCAGAAATGACAAAGCTGCGTCATAGACGTATTTTTCCGCACCAAAAATATTTTCGCATCAAGAATGACGCAATAAAGTTTAGCATTTGACGCACCCGCGGGCCTAATGCTGCCCGCAATTTGCAAGAAGTAGTCAATTGAAAAAAAGACTAAACCCCAGGTAAGAAAAATATTTCTTTAAAAGATGTTAATATTTCCCAAATATGAAACTGACAGTCTGCAGAAGGAAATACATGAACCTGACTCAAGGCAAATATAAGTACAATACATATATTTAGAACTTTATATAAATGCATAAAGTGCCAAACAATAGCTGAGGTGTCTCAAGTAATGAAAAACATACTTACCAAAAGACACCCATCCACATATAGCAGATAGCCAAACCAGTACTGAAACAGTTATTAGTAGAGGTAATGGTATATTGAGAGTATATCGTCGATCTGAAAAGGGAGGTAGGAGATGAATCTCTACGACCGATAACAGAGAACTCCCTTCACGTCCCTCTGACATTCGCTGTACTCTGAGAGGAATCGGCCTTCAATAATGCTGAGAAGTGCATATCAACGTAGAAATATTAGCACAAACTTACTTCACCACCTCCATAGGAGGCAAAGTTTGTAAAACTGAATTGTGGGTGTGGTGAGGGGTGTATTTATAGGCATTTTGAGGTTTGGGAAACTTTGCCCCTCCTGGTAGGATTGTATATCCCATATGTCACTAGCTCATGGACTCTTGCCAATTACATGAAAGAAATCAGGACACACTAAGCGTGCACAGCCACATCATCACGCTGCATCGCTTGCAGTGCGTCACAGCCTTAAATGTGCAGCCACCAATTAACACCTCCTAAGTCTACCTAGGTATCCTTTTCAATAAAGGATATCAGAAAAACAAAAAAAAAGTAAATTTTCAAGTTGTTTAAAATAACATGCTGAAATCCTGAAAGAAACATTTTGTGTTTCATGTCCATCAATGATCACATAACATAAGACAACAGCATTAGGTTAAAATAAATAGAGCTGCAATTTCTTATTACTCACTTCATTTATAAATATATAAAAAAAAATACACACACACACTATTTTTATTTATTTATGTTTAAGATGGCACCTGCACTTGTATTTACAACTAGACATGTGCACAGCGGAAAAAATAGTTTCGGTTCGTTTTTGACCGAATCAGATTTTTTCGAATCTTGTTTCGGATCGATTTGAATTTAGATACATTCGAATGTATTAGTTTTGGATTCATTCGGATTCAAATAAATTTGGATGTATTCGTTTCAGATTCGATTAGTAAATTCGGAAGTTCGGTATGTGTTATGTTGATTCAGATGGTTCCAAGTTACACAAACTGAATTATTTCACTCTTCTATCTCACTAAATGTAATTTTTTTTACTGAATTGTGATTAGTCCATGGCCATTCGAATGTAACCAATAAATCCAAACTAATTCGGATTTATACGATACAAATGCATTCGGATTAGTTTAGTTTCATTGCAAGGGTAATTCGGAAATTCAAATAGATATGAATCGCCAAATTTTTCCAAATTTCGATTTGGAACAAAACAAAACGCACATGTCTATTTGCAACAATATTTTGTATTGTACATGATATTTCAGGGGAAAGCTTCCCTTCTTCAGACATAAAAATTGAGTGTACACAGGTATAAACCAAAATCATCCCCCATGTTCCTAAAGCTCCAAAATTGTTGTCTTAGCAACCAGCTGTTTACAGTGCAGGTATGCGGTGTCAGCCATTGCATAAACAGTGTGAATTAGCAACACTTCAATACAAACTAATCAGCTTGGTATGCATGATAATGGTATGTAGAAAGAAACATATCATGACAATCGGTGTCATTAGAACTAGTTAGGGGTGTAGTAATAACAACAAACACTTCAAATATCAAAAAGTTGTATCAACCAAACATCAGCCAGTTTGTTGACTTACCATTTGGTAGATCACTAAATAATATTTATTATAGACCTCTTAATCATACCCCAAAGTCAAAATATTCTCTGTTTTACTTACTGCAATAGTGGGGTTTCATAAATCATATGTATATCACTAACACGCTCATTAGGGTACAACTAAACAAATGTAAAGCTATTCAGTGGGAGATTTGATTCTACAATGAGATGTGTGTATGGGGCTAAATAACTAAACGGATACTGTGCTAAGCGCAGTGAGAATGCCTACCTGTGTAATGAGATAGCATCTAGCTAAACATTACCATTATAGGATTAGAGACACCTATGTATGGTATAGTGCATAGAGTGTGTTATAACAATATTACATTATGAAACTACACTGTACTACGCTTCAAAAGATCTCCAACAAGCTGTCATTGTCTCCCCTTCAACAAATGTCCATCAGAACGAGGTAAACTAAAACTGTTCTGCGGCCACAATATGGAGTCTCTATAGAGTCATCATTGATCACATAAAAAAATATTGTTGTAAACTTAATGAATGCAGTTACTTTCATGATTCGGATAAGACATGCAATTTTGAACAACTTTAAACAATATACTTTTATTATCAAATTTGTTTTGTTCTCTTTGTATTCTTTTTGGAAACCTAAACTTAGGTAGGCTCATTTGCTAATTTCTAATCCCTTGACAGTTTTTCACAGCTAAATAGCACTAGTTCATGTGGACCAAATAGATAACATTGTGCTCACTCCCGTGTAGCAGCACTGATTGGCTAAGGGGGCAGTCTGCAGAGGCTTAGGTACAAGGTAAAAAGTGTATTAATATAACCGTGTTGGTTATGCAAAACTGGGGAATGGGTAATAAAGGGATTATCTATCTTTTTTAAACAGCAACAGTTTTCAAGTTGACTGTCCCTTTAAGAATATTAATTTACATGTCATGTTAGGTTACACATTAACTATTTACCAAGCTGAGGTTAGAGCTTAACCCCTTTGGTTGCAAGACAGAGCTAAACAGCATTTTTTATCCATGGTTTGTTTTTTCCACGGCCTTGAAAAGCTTTGAGATGACAGACAACACAGGATTTCATTTGCAGAGAAAATTGCAGGGACATAATAATATAAATATGAGCAGAGCATTATATTATTGTATGGTTGCTTGTTGGTGTTTAAATTCTGCTCCTGTTCAGCCATTTCTTTATTAGGAGAGGCAGTGTATTGTGGATCTCAGTGTACTTGAAATGTGCATGTATATAATTCAATACATTTTTATTTTATTTGTTTACAATGTATCTGTATTAACAAAAATGCTTGTACAAAATGCCATCACTGATATAGCAGCATATGCACATATGCTCTGCATGCCCCATACACCACCTGCTCAGAGACCTCATGGGGGCTTGTACAATGAGTCATTTCTGACATCTGCACCAGTGCTAGGTCTTATTAAATCTCATTACAGTAAATGTTACAAATGTCTGCAATTTATTAAAAGTACTGGAGTAATAGAAGGTCAGGATTTATCTTTACATTGTGAAAACAGCATTTTAACCCCGTCCTGCACTTCCAGTAAGTCAGTGGTGCCTGTGGTACAGCCGATTATTAAAAAGACACTGCAGAACTGGTAGGTGGTTACAAACCAGCACTGGAGAAGTTGCTGTACAATACTGACCTTCAATTAATGCACTGTTAGTAAAGGTTGCATACTGCTGTAATGTATTGTCAGTTTAAGATGACTAAGGTGGAGACTGTCCCTTTAATTTTCATGTTATTTTAAAGTTTTACATTAGATAAAGCTGAATATAGCCTTCTGTACCTCTTTCTATATCATGCAGCAGGAATGGTAAAAAAAAAATAAAAAAAAATAATAGTGTTTCTGGCCAGTTTGAAATGGTTGTCAAATTCAGCCCACTGATGACATCATGATCTGGCCTGCATATGGCATCCTATCAAAAAAGGCTCACTAGTTGGATTCAACAGACTGTCAATGCTATTTAGCAGATGAACCATATGCAGCCCAGATCATGATGTCATCAGTGGGCAGAGCTTGGCAGCTATTTCAAACTGGCCAGAAACAATATTAATTTTAAAATAACTTTTCCTGCTGCATGATATAGAAAGGGTGCAGAAGGCTATTTACAGCTTAATCTAAGGTAAGACTTTAAGACGACTAAGGTGTAGACTGTCCAGTTAAAAGGACATAAAAGTACAAGAAGAAAAAGCTCTAGTATGTTAAGAGTATTTTAGTAATGTAGTATTGCTTGCAAATAACTAATAACTGTGTTTAACCCATGCAAAGGGTTTAATAAAAACACAGCAATGCACTACTGTGAACTAGCTGAACACATCTGGTAAGCCAATGACAAAAGACAAATATTTGTAGCCACCAATCACCAGCTAGCTTCTAGCAGTGCATTTCTATTGATGAGCATATGTACAAATGCTTTCACCCAAAGGATACCAAGAGAACAACATACAGTAAATTTAAAAATGTAACCGAATTTAAAAGGGTCTTAAAATGAATCATGGAAATTTAATTTGGACTTTCATGTGCCTTTAAAGACAACTGTTTGTAAACTTTAAATTGTCTCACATTTAATATGCAAAAAACAATCATTTTTATAATTAACCTTTAGTGTAAAATTGTAATGTTCTATTATCTTGTTAGAGCATTTTGGGCCAGAGCACAAGTGGAGCGCTAATTAACGTTCCCGCTTGAGCATTAACTGCGCTTGAAGTTTGGCTTTTTGCGCTCGTCAGGTTGCGCTGATATGAGTTGAAAGTAAACTGTTTTTGTTCGCACGCTAACCAGATGAGAGCAAAAAACTGAACTTGGAATATTGAGTGCATATTCACGTATTCTCCCCCCATAGAAGTCAATGAGCAATAAAAGTGGAAAAAAACACCCTACTTGTGTGCAAACCCGATCGCATATTCTCAAGTGCATGACGTAACATGAATATATGAATATTTCCAAAGTTCTTTACATACAGGAGTATGCCCTATTTATTTATAAATATATATATCCAAGATGTTTTTTTGGTTCAATATACATCTATATTAATACATGATTATATATAGGTATCGATACATATGGGAATATCTATATATACTTAGAATATATTCCTTTTATGTGCAGGACATTGGAATGTGTAATAGTTACTGTAAATACGCAGTATAACACTTTATTAAACATGAATATTGCACAAATACGTTTTTACATGTTTTCATTGCACAGGGCTCCAATGCAGTTATATAAATACATATTAGGGCTGGGCGATATGGGAAAACATTAATATCGTGATTTAGGGCATGAAATATCGTGATTGCTATTTTAATCGTGTGTTTTTTTGTTTGTTTTTTAATAACTGTTAAACATACATTTCACAATAAAAAATGCATTAACCTGTACAGAATCTTAAAGTACAAATTTCTCATTCTTCAATACAGGCTGCGAGCATTAACATACAAGCAACAAATCTAGTTTAAATGAAATTAGCTGTAGGTACTTCTTGGTACTTAAAGATAAGCTATAATGTACTCCTTTTATTTATTGTATGTGTACACTTTAAAATTTAAATGTAACTCAGAAAAAAAATCTAAATCAGATAAAGCTTAATATATAAATAATATTCAGTCAATGGAGCAAAAAAAATGTTAATGTTTAAAAAAAACAAAAAACCCTACTCGATTGCATATTCTCAAGTGCACTAACTGCAAATGAAAATATGAATATTTCACATTCCAATGTTCTTCACATAGCAGAATATGTTCTGTTTATTCTTAAATACACATTATACTATATATACGGTACATCTCTTGGTATTTTGGTGCAATTTATATATCTATACCTGTATACTATATATATATATATATATATATATATATATATATATATATATATATATATATATATATATATATATATCTATACCTGTATACCAAACTCGTTCTGAAGTGAAACGTT
This sequence comes from Bombina bombina, assembly GCF_027579735.1. Taxonomy (NCBI): domain Eukaryota; kingdom Metazoa; phylum Chordata; class Amphibia; order Anura; family Bombinatoridae; genus Bombina; species Bombina bombina. Next base: position 79,539,304 of record NC_069500.1, on the reverse strand, counting down.
AAATTGTGATATTGTTTGGAGAAACCCTGAGACTTCACTGTTTTTGTTCAGTATATATAATTACATATATATATATATATATATATATATATATATACACATATATATATACATACACATATATATATATATATATATATATATATATATTTAAAAATACATCGAACATTCTCTGCTATGTGCAAAACATTGGAATGTGAAATATTTACAGTAAATACACAGGATAACACGTTATTAAATATGAATATTGCATAAATATGTTTTTACATGTTTTCATCTACTTGATTGCAAAAGGACCAGCAGTGCACCATGGGTCCCAAGCGGCATTTCTGTGAGTTTAACCCCTTTCCGGTGTTAAACACACAGTAGAGCAGGGATGATAGTTGTCAAATTACATGCTCTAATGCAGTGATTTTTAACCTTTTTTTTGCCGTGGCACACTTTTTTACATTAAAAAATCCTGTGGCACACCACCATCCCAAAATTTAAAAAAAATCACACATTGTAGCCTAATACAGCATCGATATATACACATACACACAAACACACACACACATACTGTATGTATTGTGCTGTTATGCCATGCCTCCTACAAACTACCCCTGCACTGGGGGTAAAAAACAAGCAAAGTTTAAAAAATATGTCACACTGTTGTCAGTCTGCCGTGGCACACCTGAGGATCTCTCACGGCACACTGGTTGAAAAATACTGCTCTAATGGATTAGCGCATGTCATTTTTGTGACTATTATGGCCTTTAACTTGCATAAGCGAGCGTGCAATGCAGGGGCTCTCAAGCTGTAGCTTGATAAATTGAGCACATAGTTAAGAAGGGGCGTTTAGTTGAAAACAAAATGCATTTTATATTGATTCCAGAATGCCCCTTTACTCTTTGTTCCCAGCCTGGTCTAATTACAAGAGACACAAGTGAACTGGCACAAGAGCAAACAGACACTCTGATCTAAATAAACAATATTGAAAATTGCATCTGTTTAGATTTTTGCATAAGAACTTTTGCTGTTCAATTAAATTGAAAATAGAGAATTCTATAATTGAAACAAAAGATCTACTGAATAACAATGTGTTGCCATGACATTTTATTTCAATTAGTTGTGTTATGATAAAGAGGATACCATGTGATAGATCTTGGGGATTCTTTGACATTTCTTCTGGATTAGCAACAATTTAATTATTTAAAACCTGCTGCTTGGTTGAACTCATTTGTCCTTTGAGTCAATTATTTTGCAAATTAATGGTGTATTTAAAGAATGTTATGTAAATTTATTTATTTTTAATTATTTATTTTGATCCAGAAAAAAACATGACACAATGTAAATAAACTAAGAAAGATGCACAACGTTTTTGATGTTCAATTTAGCAATGATTGTCTGGTCATTTGAGTGTCACAGCAACTGCCTGAGAGTATTCCAGGGATTTGATGAGTGAAATAATATTTAAAGGGGCAGTCTGCTTGAAAAATGTTAATGTTTAAAAAGATAGAGCGAGCTGCTTATATTGTTTATACATATACATTATGTATTATTAACATTTTAAGTCAACAGCTCTCTAGTAATCTATATGGATAGATGTTTGAAGATATTGTAATTTATTAAAAATGTTAAGAACTAAATATTAGAAGATGGGCTGTTTCTAACTTTTCTTTCAGTGTTAAAAGGAAATTCCATTCCTTGGTTTTGCATAACCAACACAGTTATATTAATACACTTTTTACCTCTGTGATTCCCTTGTATCTAAGACTCTGCAGACTGCCCCTTATCTCAGTGATTTTTAAAAATTTGCATTTAGCAAATTAGTGCTGGTTCATGCATAATTCCATGCAGAGGTGTATTTAGATTTTGTGCTGACCTAGGCACTGGGAAACCTTCTGCAAACACCCCCCCCCCCCCAACTCTCCAAATCCACACATTTTAAATTTGCCTCATCAAGGTTTCTAACACATTAACTTAGCAGTTATTTATTTGCTGCCAGTGACATGGAAAAGTATGCAACAGTGATTGTTCCCTTCTGTAAGCCAGCTTTAGCCCAGTTATAAAATCATTTATCTCTCATTGGAGAACACAAGAGAGGCAAGGAATTATGAAACCAAAATGTTCTTCAAAATGTGCTGCCCCCTAAAATCCTGCAGCCCTATGCACAGTCCTCTGAGTCCACAGGAGTGAGCACAATGTTATCTATATGGTACAGATTAACTAGTCCTGTCTGGCTGTGAAAAGCTAATTAAATGCACTGATAAAAGAATAAGAGGCAGCCGGAAGGGGCTTAGAAATAGGAAGAGATTTAGAGGTTTAATGGTTATAAATTATATTAAAAGGACTAGTAAATACAGTAGATTTTTATAATCAACAAATGCATGATAAAAAGACAACGCAATAGAACTTAGTTTGAATTCAGAGTAGTAGTTTTCTTCTGACAAATTTCAGTTATGTCTATTTCCACTCCTCCCATATCATGTGACATCCATCAGCCAATCAAAAATGCATATGCGCATATTCTGTGGATTCTTGCACATGCTCAGTAGCAGCTGGTGACTCAAAAAGTGTAAATATAAAAAGACTGTGCACATTTTGTTAATGGAAGTAAATTGAAAAGTTGTCTAAAATTGGATTCTCTATCTGAATCATGAAAGTTTAATTTTGACTTGAACGTCCCTTTAATATACCTACATTGATTGTGTGAAGCTGTGGGTTGTGTAAAGCTGGCGAGTGGGTAGTAAGAGTTATCTATCTTTTAAACAATAAAAGAAAAAAATTCAAGTAGACTGTCCCTTTAAGCGATTTTAAATGAAAACATTTAAAGAATGTGTTTTTCCATCTAAGAGTATTTACAAATATCAAATGAATTATAGAAAGCCTTCATATACAGATAACATTTTTCATCATGATTCAGATAGGTCATACAATTTTAAACAACTTTCCTATTTACTTTAATGACACACAGACAGTACTGGTCACTTATTTTTATTTTTTTTTAAAGTATTTATAATTGAGTTTGGTGTTAGAGAGGCATTGGTGAGGGGGGAGGGGATCACTTAAAGTGGAATGACCTGAGGGGAATTTATGTAGAGGGGGTGTTTGGTAAGAAGATTGTGTTGAGAGGGTGTTTGTTAGCAGAATCACGTATGGGGTTATTTTCTGTGAGGATCACTTAGCAGGGGGGGGGGGGGTGTATTTGTTGAGAGGATCAGGAAGAGGGGGTATTTGTTGAGAGGATCAGGAAGAGGGGGTACTTGTTGAGAGGATCAGGAAGAGGGGGTGTTTGTTGAGAGGATCATTAAGAGGGGGTGTTTGTTGAGAGGATCATTAAGAGGGGGTGTTTGTTGAGAGGATCATTAAGAGGGGGTGTTTGTTGAGAGGATCATTAAGAGGGGGTGTTTGTTGAGAGGATCATTAAGAGGGGGTGTTTGTTGAGAGGATCATTAAGAGGGGGTGTTTGTTGAGAGGATCATTAAGAGGGGGTGTTTGTTGAGAGGATCATTAAGAGGGGGTGTTTGTTGAGAGGATCATTAAGAGGGGGTGTTTGTGCTAGTAAGATCACATAAAGGGGGTGTTTGCTGGTAAGATCAAGTAGAGGGGGTGTTTGTTGGAAGTAGCATAGAGGTGGTGTTTGTTGGGAGGTTCATGTAGAGGGAAAGTTTCATGGGTGAATCACAGAGGAAAGGTTTCCTGGGAGGATCACTTAAAGGAGGTGTTTGCTGGGAGAATCATGTAGTGGTAGTGCATGTTGGGAGGATGATCACATAGAGGGGTTTTGTTGGAGGATCACAAAGAGGATCCAGTAGCAGTAGTGTTTGTTGGGAAGATCATATAGATGGGGTTTGTTGGGAGGATCACATAGAGGGTTTTTTGTTGGGAGGATCACATAAGAGATCCAGTAGTGGTAGTGCATGTTGGGAAGATCATATAGAGGGGGTTTTGTTGGGAGGATCACGTAAAGGAGGTGTTTGTTGGGAGGATCATATTGGAGATCCTGCAGCAGTAGTGCTTGTTGGTAGAATTATGTAGAGGGGTGTTTGTTGGCAGATGAAATAGAGGTGGTCCTAGTAAGGTTTTTCTGCTGTTAGGGTTAATCGTGGGCAGGGTTATCTGTATTGGGGAGATCACATTTGGGGTAACAACTATGCAATATAGGTTCTAGTGTTATTACTGCCGTATGTATCAGAAACTACATGGCAGAGCTCTATAAGTATTTCAAAAAGTAATAGTGAAGCAAGAAAATACTGCAAATCTAAAAACAATTTTATATCTTAGTAATTATGAGTCTTGTAAGTACTATGATTATATTCACACAGCAGCCAGATCTGTTTGATGGTTGATATAAACTGCTAAGGAATCAATGGCAATTCTCCTAACAAAATAATCTACACAACAACCTGGAAGAAGTTTTGTATACAAACTTTAAGTAATAGAATCTAACAACATTCTTTTTTTCCAGCTAAGTAAAGATGTTGTATCTATTGCAAGTAATTTATTTGCCCAATTGATCAAGAAAAAAAAATAGGATTTCTCTCTTTGGCTTACAAGAAGCTATTTTACACACATCACAAAGTGTCTTTCCCCAAAATGTATCTTAACTGAATAAACCTACTTTTCGTATTCTGACTTTTATATGTTCACTATATATGACTATAGGGATTGTTTTAAAGGGACAGCAAAGTCATAATTAGACATTTATGATTTAGACAGAGCATACAATTTTAAACAACTTTCCAATTTACATCTATTATTTTATTTCCTTCCTTCTCATGTTATCCTTTGCTGAAAGGTTTGTCTAGGAAAGCTCAGGAGCAGCAAATAACCTAGGTTCTAGCTGCTGATTGATGGATGTGTGTGTGTATATATATATATATATATATAGATGCTCAAAAAACAAAGTATTGCAGTATGCAGTGATACCTTTTTTTATTGGACTAACATAATAGAGTGACTCCATCCTTAACCTCAGGATTAAAATTCTTAAAGGGAATTTCAAAGACTCTCATGAACGAAAGACGTTTGAGATGAAAATGATCACACATTTCAATACCAGAAATGAAGGACTTAATGTAGACTCTGGCTTTCTCACACACTACCATAACTTTCTATAATCTCTCATCTTATTGTCCTATATTGGTTTCTTTTTCCTTTTTGTTTTTCCTCTGATCTGGCCTATTTACTCTCCTCTGTTTATTTATTCTTTCTGGCTATTCTCAGCTATTTTCTCCTTCAGACACATTCTCTGCTTTTATGACCCCCCTCTCACCCCCCTTCCTCCCTTCCATTTGTTGTATGTGATGTGTATCTATATCAGAATGATCAGTATTGCTTTAGACCTGAGGAAGAGAGGAAAACTCTTGAAAGCTTGTCTTTTAAATATTATGTTAGTCCAATAAAAAAAGGTATCACTGCATACTGCAATACTTTGTTTTTTGAGCATCTATCTACTGGGCTACTCCAATCTTCACTATATATATATATATATATATATATATATATATATATATATATATATATATATATATATATATATATATATATATATATATATATATATATATATATATATATATATATATATATATATATATATATATATATTCATTAGCTCACCTATGTGTTCAGTTAGAAACCAGTAGTGCAAAGCTGCTCCTTCAGCAAATGATACCAAGAGAATGAAGCAAATTTGATAATAGAAGTAAATTGGAAAGTTGTTTAAAATGTTCTACCTAAATCATGAGACATTTTTTGGGTTTCATGTCCCTTTAACAATCAGTGAATATTAGTACTGCAGTATTAGGTGCACAAATGTGTATATCTTGCCAGCTTCAATTTATCTTAACTTCAAAATATTTGTAACGGTTTTTAATATGAAACCCTGAAACCAGTTCTCCTTCTGAAGAAGAAGAAAAAAATCACCATCTTTTAAATTCTTTCACAATTCTATGCACTGCAATTGCCACTGATTTCCTTACTGAAATATAAATAATATCACATTTTAAATGAGAAGCATTAAATTTGCATCAAAGTAATCAATTCACAACATGGCTAATAAAGCTGACACAGTTTTAAAAAAATGCTAGCGGCACCATATAACACTGTTAAATCAAGTGTGAGGATAAATGCAAATATCTAACACTTGAGAATAAGCAACACTTAGGGCTAAATTACAAGTGAAGCACAAATTACAAATGGCTGGTTATTGCTACCGCAAGCTCCTGGTAGCAATTAGCACTTATAAAATCAACCTGGTTAATTTCATAAATGTCTTTAAAATGACCAAAAATCAAGTGTGGGGCCCCATCCTATATGCAGCGTCGCCCGCAAAAGCCGGCAACGCCGGTTTTTGCGCGGGATTGGTATCCAATATACAGCTCCGCATATAAATGCGGCACGTATATTTCACCCGTTGTTCGCAATTTTTACTCCCCTAAGCTAACATGGGACCGCGTCGTAAGTCGGTATCCAATTTTCAGCGCAAGGCAATACGTGGCGAAAATGGAGACATCTTACTCCATTTTCACCTCGCCATAAAATAGAGCCATAGCAGGCCTTGTGCTGAGTATGGGAGCACCGTAACTCCCTAAAATGCCTGCAAAAAAACCTAACACCTAACGCATGCGCAACGTCTATCTACCTGTCAACCGCAATCCCCCACCGCAATAACTAATAAAGTGTATTAACCCCTAAACCGCCATAGCCCACATAGCCTATTAAATGTATTAACCGCTAATCTGTCGCCGCCACTATAATAAAGTGATTAACCCCTAAACCTAAGTCTAACCCTAACACCCCCCTAACTTAATTATTATTTAAATAAATCTAAATAATATTACTATTATTAACTAAAGTATTCCTATTTAAACTAAATACTTACCTATAAAATAAACCCTAAGATAGCTACAATATAATTATTACATTGTAGCTATTTTAGGATTTATTTTTATTTTACAGGCAACTTTGTATTTATTTTAACTAGGTACAATAGCTATTAAATAGTTAATAACTATTTAATAGCTACCTAGTTAAAATAATTACAAAACTACCTGTAAAATAAATCCTAACCTAAGTTACAAATACACCTAACACTACACTATCATTAAATAAATTAAAATAATTAACTACAATTAGCTAAAATTAAATACAATAAAATAAATTAAACTATAGTACAACCCCCCCCCCCAACATTTACAACCCACCACCCACACACCCCTACTCTAAAACCCACCCAATCCCCCCTTAAAAAAACCTAACACTAGGGGTTAATCACTTTATTATAGTGGAGGCAGATTAGGGGTTAATAGATTTAATAGGCTATGTGGGCTATGGCGGTTTAAGGGTTAATAATAGAATAGGTTTATTGCGGTGTGGGCTATGGCGGTTTAGGGGTAAATAATTAGGCTTATTGCATTGTGGGGGGTTGTCGGTCTAGGGGTTAATACATTTATTATTAGGAGTGAGAGGGGGGATTGCGGATATAGTGGTATACGTGTTGGGCTTATTTTTGGGAGGCGTGTTAGACTTTCACGGGCGATTTACAATTTTAGTTAGTTTTCTTAGGCGCCGGCAGTTTCTAAAGTGCCGTAAGTCACTGGCGATTCCAGAAATTTGTACTTACGCTTATTTCTGGACATCACTAGTTTATCCGACTTACGGCACTTTAGGAACTGCCGGCGGGCTATATGTAATACCACAATGTGCAAGGTGAAATTACGGGTGGTGCGGGTTCCCTCGCTTGCGCCCAAAACTACGCCGTATATCGGATCGCGTCAGTGATATATTTTATAACAAAATAAATTTTAAAAAAATAGTAGCATCTTTATTGTTTAATAATAAAAAAAGGTCAAAAAGCAGTATTTGGAGTCTAAAGGAAGTGGGTGTTAGAAGAAAAAAAAGTGCATTTACATTGTGGTCTATGAGAACTGTGTAGTCCCAGTACATGTATTTATGTATGTATGTATGTATGTATGTGTATATATATATATATATATATATATATATATATATATATTTTCTTTATTAGGAATACCTGTTCAATTGCTTGGTAACACGAATTGCTAATCAGCCAATCACATGGCAGCAACTCAATGCATTTAGGCATCTAGACGTTGTGAAGACGACTTGCTGAAGTTCAAATCAAGCATCAGAATGGGGAACAAAGGGGATTTAAGTGACTTTGAACATGGCATGGTTGTTGGTGCCAGACAGGCTGGGCTGAGTATTTTTAAAAACTGCTGATCTACTGGGATTTTTACCCACAACCATCTCTAGGGTTTACAGAGAATGGTCTGATAAGAGAAAATATCCAGTGAGTGGCAGTTGTGTGGACGACAATGTCTTGTTGATGTTATAGGTCACAGGAGAATGGGCAGACTGGTTCAAGATGATAGAAAGGCAACAGTAACTCAAAAACCCACTCGTTACAACCAAGGTATGCAGAATACCATCTCTTAACGCACACCACATTGAACCTTAAAGCAGATGGGCTACAGCAGCAGAAGACCACACCGGGTGCCACTTCTGTCAGCTAAGAACAGGAAACTGAGGTTACTATTCACACAGGCTCACCAAAATTGAATATTAGAAGACTGGAAAAAACAATGCCTGGTATGATGAGTCTCTATTTCATCTGCGACATTCAGATGGTAGGGTCAGAATTTGGCATAAATCTATCCTGCCTTGGTGGTGTTGATGTAATGGTGTGGGGGATATTTTCTTGGCACACTTTGGGCCCCTTTGTATTAATTGAGCATCGTTTAAAAGCCACGGCCTACCTGAGTATTGTTGCCGACCATGTCCATCCCTTTATGACTACAGTGTACCCATCTTCTGATGCCTACTTCCAGCAGGATAATGCACCATGTCACAAAGCTCAAATCATCTCAAAGTGGTTTATTGAACATGACAATGAGTTCACTATAATACAATGGCCCCCCACAGTCACCAGATCTCAATCCAATAGAGCACCTTTGGGATGTGGTGGAATGGGAGATTTGCATCATGGATGTGCAGCTGACAAATCTGAAACAAATGTGTGATGCTATCATATTAATATGGACCAAAATATCTAAGGAATGTTTCCAACACCTTGTTGAATCTATGCCACAAAGAATTAAGGCAAAAGGGGGTCCAATATATATATATATATATATATATATATATATATATATATATATATATATATATAGTGACCTGGGATCTTGGAAACACACAGTCCTCAAAGCTGGAAACACCACACCAGGTTGTAGCTTTATAAAATACAGTCTGTTTATTATCAGGTCTGGCAAAAACAGGCAAAATAAACAAACAAAAGAGGCTTGCTCTACTGAGCACTTACTAACAAGTACAACTGTCTGCACTAAGTAGCTTTTCACAAAAGTAATATTGCACAGACCTTTCAAACTTTTTCCTTTAGAGATAATTCCTCTCAGTCTCTCAGGAGAGTGTTTGCAGTTTCCCTTTACTGCTGGCAAATCTACCTCTCAACCCCTGACTGGGGATTTTATTTGCACCTGCTGTCAATTACCACATGCAGGTGAGTAGCTAGCTGAGTCAGACAGAATTCCTGGACTGGACTTTTTGACATAATGTGCTACCTGCAAACTGTGGGGTGGAGCACTGGCCCACCCTACTCTCCAAATACTCCACCCCAGGGACCTAGAAATAAATCAAATATTTTCTCTATGTGGCAAACAAACATAACAATTCTCCCTGGTGTTGTCAGACCATACCCCGGCACTGCAGCACTTTTGAGGGAATATAGACACCTTCCATTACTATGCCTTGGGTTCTGAAACACATCCTCCCCGCCAGCTCAGACCTAGTGGGGTGAGCGACCATGGCCAAAAGCGTATGCATACGTGAAAGGCCATCAACATTACCCTGTTTACTTCCTGCCTGTGTTCTACTGAGAAGAGATAGGGTTGCAAACTAAGGAACCAGCGTGTAACTCTACTATTATTATCCTTATTTTGACGCATCCATTTGAGAGGTGCATGATCAGTAACTAGTCTAAATTTTCTGCCCAACAAATAATATTTGAGAGTTTCAACAGCCCATTTAATTGCTAGACACTCCTTTTCAACAATCAAATAGTTCTTTTCTCTAGGTTTAGGTTTCCGGCTCAGGTATAGTATTGGGTGCTCTTCACTTTGACTTTCCTGGGAAAGCACTGCTCCAAGCCCTACATTAGAGGCATCCATCTGTAAAACAAACTCCTTTGAAAAATCAGGGGTGACTAACACTGGTTGTCTACAGATGGCTTCCTTGAGATTTTGAAATGCCTGTTCAGCTTCAGAGGACCATTTTACTATTACTGGAGCTTTTGCTTTAGTGAGGTCAGTTAAAGGACCCGCTATAGTAGCAAAGTTGGAGATAAACCTTCTGTAGTAGCCAACAAGCCCAAGAAATGTTCTGACCTGTTTCTTCGTCATAGGTCATGGCGAATTCCTTATGGCTTCAACTAGCAAGTTGTGGCTTCACTATTCCTCTTCCAATGGAATAGCCAAGATACTTGGCCTCCTCCAAGCCAATGGTACATTTACTCGGATTTGCTGTCAGACCGGCATTTCTTATGGAATTAAGGACAGCTTGCACTTTTGGCAACTGAGACTCCCAATCTTCGCTATGTATGACCACGTCATCTAAGTAAGCTGCAGCATAATGAGCATGTGGCCTTAAGATCCGGTCCATCATTCTTTGAAATGTTGCTGGAGCACCATGTAGGCCAAAAGGAAACACCTTGTATTGGAAGAGCCCATCTGGAGGAGAAGGCAGTCTACAGCCCGTCCTGTAAGCGGCACTTGCCAATAACCCTTGGGTCAAATCCAATGTGGTAAGGTACCTGGCTCTCCCGAGTCTTTCCACAAGTTCATCAACCCTTGGCATGGGGTATGCATCAAACTTGGATATTGCATTCAGCTTCCGGTAATCATTACAAAACCTGATTGTGCCATCAGGCTTTGGTACAAGCACAATTGGGCTACTCCAGTCACTTTGGGATTCTTCAATTACCCCAAGGTCCAGCATTTTCTTTACTTCCAATTTGACTGCTTCCCTCCGGGTTTCAGGTATTCTATATGGCTTTAGATTTATCCGTTTTCCCGGTTCAGTGACAATGTCATGCTCTATTATCGTAGTTCTTCCTGGGACTGAGGAGAAAACATCTTTATTTAATCTGATGAAGTCTTTTACCTCCCTCTTCTGGTGGATAGTCAGGGTTTCTGAGATATTGACTACGGGTTCATTCTCCTCCATTGTAGGGAGGTCTGCTGTTTTTATAGCCACAAGTGTTTCTCTTTCTTTCCACGGTTTAAGTAAATTCACATGGTAAATCTGTACCTCCTTTCGCCTCCCAGGCTGTCTTACTTTGTAATTTACTTCCCCCACTCTGTCAATGACTTCATATGGCACATGCCATGTTGCCAAAAATTTGTTCTCTACAGTGGGAACCAGGACTAGTACTCTGTCAACTGGATTAAACACACGAACCCTGGCATTTCTATTATAGCTGTTCTGCTGGTGCTGTTGGGCCTTTTCCATGTGTTCTCCAACTATGGGCGTAATGGCCGTCATCCGATCCTGCATCTGAGTTATATGTTCAATCACACTTCTGTGAGGGGTTGACTCCTGTTCCCAAGTCTCCTTAGCTATGTCTAGCAACCCTCTGGGGTGTCTTCCATACAAAAGTTCAAAGGGCGAAAACCCAGTAGAAGCTTGAGGGACCTCTCGGATGGAAAACATTAAATAAGGCAAACGGAAATCCCAGTTTTTCCCATCTTTATCAATTACTTTTTTGAGCATAGCCTTTAGTGTTTTATTAAATCGTTCTACCAGACCATCAGTTTGTGGGTGATATATGGATGTTTTCAGATGCTTTATATGAAGAAGATTACACAACTCCTTTGTAATTCTCAACATAAATGGAGTGCCTTGGTCTGTTAATATTTCTTTGGGAATCCCAACACGGCTGAACATTAACATTAACTCCTTAGCAATTGCTTTTGCTGAAGTAGTACGCATGGGTATTGCCTCAAGGTAACGTGTAGCATAGTCTACTATTACCAATATATACTGGTGCCCCCTTGCAGACTTTACAAGAGGACCCACAAAATCCATACCAATGCGTTCAAATGGGACCTCAATTATGGGTAAGGGCACCAAGGGGCTACGGTATGCTGTAAGTGGGGCAGTTAATTGGCATTCAGGACAAGAAGAACAATAATTTGTGATAGATGCCATTACACCTGGCCAATAAAACCTCCTAAGAATTCTCTCTCTGGTTTTTTCAATCCCCAAATGCTCCCCAAGTATGTGGCTATGTGCCAGGTTTAATACAGTGTGTCGATATGTCTGGGGTACTAACAGCTGTTTGACAGACTCCTTTTTCCCAACTCTGTACAATAAATCATTTTCCACTTCAAAGTATGGATAGGCGAGTGCTTTATCAGTATTAATGGGGGTGCCATTTCTTATGGAAATATAGTTTCTAGCCACAGCTAAAGTTGGATCCTCCCATTGTGCAGCCCTAAAGTTACTTGGGCTAACCTCTAGGTCAGTTATTTCTACATCAGGTTCAGATATATTAGATTGACCTGTATTATTCTGTTTAGTATTACCTCCAACTAGGGTTTCCATAGGGGTTGAGTGTTTCCCTCTAGCAGGAGTTATTTTGTCTAAGTCATCCCCTAATAAATCAGAAAAGGGAAAGTCACAAACAGCGCCCTCTACTGAATCCGGTGAATTTTCCTCAGCAGCATCCCATAGATTCAAAAAATGGGCAAAATCTCTGCCTATTATCATTTCATGGACTAATTTATCCACTAAACCCACTCTAGGATTTATAGGGCCATTTTGAGTTTCAATAAGTACTTTAGCAGTTGGATATTTGTGTATGTCCCCATGGACACAAGCAATATCTAGGTTCTGGTAATTATCAATAGGAGTATTTCTCAACAGACCCCTGTCTATGAGCGTAACCATGCTACCAGAGTCCAGCAAAGCTTTAATTTCATTTCCCTCCACCCTTACAGTGCACCAAGGGTGGCCATTTAAACAATCATTTTTGGTAATTACATATACTGAGCGAGAGTACAATGAATTATTGTCTCTCATATTGCCAACATTACATAGCAACATCATTCTCAGGGCAGTCCTTTGCAAAATGTCCATACTCTTTACATTGAAAACATTTAATATTAGCATTAGACAACATCTTTGAGGCTATTGTGGACCCTTCCTGCCTCACAAAACTCTTGTCCCTTGATGTAATGTCCCTCGGGTTTTAAAAACCTATCTGCTCCTACCGATACCCCCTTTTCCCCGGAACAGTCTTACCCAATTTACTGGGACTTCTAGGTCTTTCCTGGTTGGGGATTTGTAGAAACTCTCCGGCAGTCATATAGCGTTCCACTAGGGTAACTAGACCATCAGCAGTTTTAGGTTCACTCTGGCTGACCCACCGCCACAGGGAAACAGGCAATCCTCGCAGGAACCGGTCCATCACAAGCTGTTCCACAATGTGACTAGCTGAGTTGACCTCTGGCTGTAGCCATTTCCTGGCAAGATGTATCAAGTCAAACATCTGTGACCGCACGACTTTGTCTTGACTGTAAGTCTAGGAGTGAAATCGCTGGGCCCTCACTGCTGTCGTTACTCCCAGGCGGGCCAATATTTCTGTTTTTAGCTTTTTATAGTCACTGGCCTGCTCAGGCTCCAAATCATAATATGCCTTCTGAGGTTCTCCACTCAGAAATGGCGCAAGGAGACTTGCCCATTCAGATGCAGGCCACCTTTCTCTTTCGGCTGTCCTTTCAAAAGTCTTTAGGTAAGCCTCCACATCATCTGTAGCACCATCTTTTGCAAATAGTTACTCACTCTCAGAGTCTTAGAACTGTGTGGAATTTCTGCAGCACACCTGCCCAGTCTTTCAGATAGGCCTCGAATCTCCTGCTGCATGGTACGTGTGATAATCTGCTGTTCCTCTCTTTGTGTTAATACCAGTTTTTGTAGCACTGCAATATTTTCTTGCTTTCTGGCAGTAGCTTGCTGCTGTGTGGCAGTGGCCTGTTGCTGTGAGGCCGTAGCCTGTAGTAAAGCCTTTACAACTTCCTTCATTTTAAGTGTGGTATTGTTTCCTTAACAGACTATCAGTGTGTTGCCCACATTCTCCACCATATGTGACCTGGGATCTTGGAAACACACAGTCCTCAAAGCTGGAAACACCACACCAGGTTGTAGCTTTATAAAATACAGTCTGTTTATTATCAGGTCTGGCAAAAACAGGCAAAATAAACATAAAAAAAACAAAAGAGGCTTGCTCTACTGAGCACTTACTAACAAGTACAACTGTCTGCACTAAGTAGCTTTTCACAAAAGTAATATTGCACAGACCTTTCAAACTTTGTCCTTTAGAGATAATTCCTCTCAGTCTCTCAGGAGAGTGTTTGCAATTTCCCTTTACTTCTGGCAAATCTACCTCTCAACCCCTGACTGGGGATTTTATTTGCACCTGCTGTCAATTACCACATGCAGGTGAGTAGCTAGCTGAGTCAAACAGAATTCCTGGACTGGACTTTTTGACATAATGTGCTACCTGCAAACTGTGGGGTGGAGCACTGGCCCACCCTACTCTCCAAATATTCCACCCCAGGGACCCAGAAATAAATCACATATTTTCTCTATGTGGCAAACAAACATAACAATTCTCCCTGGGTTTGTCAGACCATACCCCGGCACTGCAGCACTTTTGAGGTAATATAGACACCTTCTATTACTATGCCTTGGGTTCTGTCACAATATATATATCCTCCATGTGTATCTGCACTAACGTCTTCTAGTCGCCAACCAGGGTGCCAAGTTAGTAATATTCACAGTCAATTCCAACATAGGACTGCACTCACTGGATATTTACATAAAAAATACCTTTTTATTGTGGTAACGTTTCGGAGTCCTTAGACCGCTTCCTCAGAGCAGAACAAACATACAAGTGAACACAGTGTAATATAAATACAGTAAGCCCCACCCATCAGACCATTTAGTGTAAATTGCACCAAAAATCGGGGTTGCCATAGCAACAGCCCCCATAGCAATCTATAAAACCATATTGTTAGTGTATAAAAACCTATCCAAACATAACACCTGGATTATATTGATACATATGTAAATTTGTATCTACTACTGCTTAATAGTTGTAACATCAGGTGTCAGTTTACCAGCGCAGACAAAATAGAATAAATTAAATCAATCCTACGTGCAAAACAAACATCTATCACCACCTATTAAAATTTGTAAATATTTACATGTACCTTATCACATTCATATAACAACCTTAATACTGATTATACCTGAATCCCCACATCACAGATACTGATTATATTATAGGATCTAATGGTCACTCATTATGTCTACAACACATATCATAGTATTGCCCCTATCAGTGTAGAAAGACCTGTTATTCGTACGGTTTTAGAGCATCATAATTGTATTGTCAGCATATTTATATTCAAATAGTTTTACACTTTATATATTATTCACCCGATGTGATATGTATTAGTTAAACTACTCACTGTTTGGTCAACTTATAAAATATAGTTTCAGTGTGTTAAGATTGTGGCTAAGCAACCATCAAAGCAGTTTTACAATGCAGGCGCAGAGAATTGATCTCCGGCGTCCGTAGTGTTCCTCCTCAGACCACATGGCTAATTTGCATACAGGGGTGACATCACTGTGTAGTTCTGCGTGTTTGCGTGCAACCCTAAAATCCCCAATGCGGTCAGGCTATTGTTTGTTGAGCAATCCTAGGAGTGTGTCAAATTTGTATGTTAATTATACAGGGGTTTGTAGAAGCTCATTAGCAGGCTGCAAGGAAGAATCCCATGTGTATAATATCTATGTGAATCGGATCCAGCCTATGTTGTATAGTTAGGGCAATTTAAGATAATTTAAGATAAATTTGAATAAATACCTAGTGTAACACACAGTCTATATAAGACCATCATTGCACCTTTAGTTACATATGCTATGCAATGTACTGCATGTGGGGGACATCAAATAATAACATTATAACCAGTGTCATGATAGAAATTGTGACGTGTTTTGAATGAGGATAACAATACTATCCCTGTGTTACCTGCATCTATGTGTCTAAAAAATGTGTCTGCATACCCAAGTATCTAAGTTCTATTGTCATTATGCGCCCTGGATTGAGGCCATACCTGTTGTTAGTATTGACCATAGTTGGTCATTAGAACCTTATTGCATATACATCCATAAATGAGCAATATAAGACAAGATAAGTCCTTGTGCCTGAGCAGTTTCATGCACATACAGTGGAACCTTAAGTTGTATCATTGGTTCCCTGTTACAAGTGGCAATCAAGGTAAGTAAAGAAGAACACCAGAGTTTGTGCATAAATGATAATATTCGATTGTTAGTGGACTCTCTGCAGGAGGGGATCACCTGGAGCCACCAGTTAATCCAAGTAACTGGTTGGCAAGAGACCATTATAAGCCTGAGAATGTCAAAGGCACCCTGTCTAATCCATCCGCCATGCACTAATGTGACCTGCTTCCAACTGTGTGGGATGCCAACATGGTGGCTATGCCAGACCAAGATAAATAGTGAAGAACAAAGGAGGCCCAACCTAGTGTGTATCCCATTATGACATGCGAAACCCACTAGTTAGCCTATCCTAGAGTGTATCCCACCACAGCAGGTTATTCACATCAGATGAACCATCCCAAATAGAGATACCATGGTCACTTACCCCTCCACAGTAGTATCAGAGGAAGCAGTGCCAGTCATTAGAAATATTCAAGCCTTTAGGATACAGGGTACCAAGTCTATGTATCCATCTTGATTCCATCTGGAGTAGGGTTCTATCACGATCCCCTCCCCGCTTGAGAGGTGGAACATGGTTGATCAAGATGAATCTTAAATCTGTCACTTTATGTTTGGCCATCAAAAAGTGTCTAGCCACGGGTTGATCCGACACCCACTTGTCCAAGGCACTCCGAATGGCTGAACGGTGGTTGGCCATCCTAAGTCGTGCGTTGTCAGTCGTTTTTCCCACATGAAATTGACCACAGCAGCAGCTGAGTAGATAAACCACATGACTGGTTGTGCAAGTGATGAAATGTCTTATTGTGTACTTCTGAGTCGTATGTGGGTGTCTGAAGACTTTACATGGGATCATCCCACTGCATGTAGTGCATCCCAAACATCTGTAACAGCCCTTTTTCTTTGTTGTAAGCCATTGTTGTTTCATATAGCACTGTTGTCAGTCCGTGGACATGAGTAGATCCCTAAGGCTCCTACCGTGTCTATAGCCCATAATGTGGGGGGGGGTCCATATGCCCAAATGGCAATGTGAATATAAACATGCTGACAATACAATTATGATGCTCTAAAACCGTATGAATAACAGGTCTTTATACACTGATAGGGGCAATACTATGATATGTGTTGTAGACATAATGAGTGACCATTAGATCCTATAATATAATCAGTATCTGTGATGTGGGGATTCAGGTATAATCAGTATTAAGGTTGTTATATGAATGTGATAAGGTACATGTAAATATTTACAAATTTTTATAGGTGGTGATAGATGTTTGTTTTGCACTTAGGATTGATTTCATTTATTCTATTTTGTCTGCACTGGTAAACTGACACCTGATGTTACTATTAAGCAGTAGTGGATACAAATTTACATATGTATCAATATAATCCAGGTGTTATGTTTGGATAGGTTTTTATACACTAACAAAATGGTATTATAGATTGCTATGGGGGCTGTTGCTATGGAAACCCCGATTTTGATGCACTTTACACTAAATGGTCTGATGGGTGGTGCTTAATGTATTTATATTACACTGTGTTCACTTGTATGTTTGTTCTGGTCTAAGGACTCCGAAACACATACATACATACATACACTTTGCTGCCATTGGAAAATATTGCTATTCAGGGACATGGTCTCTTTTAAAGTGCTGAGTTGAGCTTCTGGGTGGGGATAAAATTCACCAATAGAGGTAGATTGGAGATAGGGTTGCCAACTCAGCCATGTTTTCCTGGATACTTATGAGATACACATGTTGCAGGATGGGCAGAGGGGAACATGAAATGTAGTCCTGGACAGCACACGACTAGTGATCCTGGACAGCACTAGTTATGTTTTTCCCTGCATACCATGTAGCATTTGTAGCTCATAAGAGACCAAGAAAACATGGCTGATGTAGCAACCCTAATTGGAGTGTTATTTAGATTTGTATGCTCTATCTAAATACTTTCATTTCCCTTTATGTTTTGTAAACTTTAAAGAGAGGTAAGTGGGGGGGGGGGGGGGTAATAAATAGCAAAACTGCTCTATTGCTGGCCTCCCCTGCTCTATATATGTTTAGCAACATTAAAAGTTAAACACAAACAAAATTAAAGCTGCACTGAGCACATATTTTACTGGTGTAGCCAATAGTTTAAGGTTCAGGTCAATACAGATAATAAAGCATAAATATAGAAATAAGGATTCTGCTAGAAAATCCTTTTGAATGTGTGGGAATCCTAATTTAAAATACATGATTTAAACATAGTCCTATCAAATTTAGTTCCTGATTTATGCTGCATAATCATGTATGCAAATTACTGCATGTTTCCTACGAAAGATGCTAACTATATAAAGGAAATCAAAATGAGGTTTCAGCAGCTCACCACTTATCTCAATAGGTGCAAATATGGAAAGCATATAAACCTTTGCACTTCTTAGCTTTTGTGTATGAGTAAGATAAAGCTTTGCACTTCCTAGCTTTTGTATATATGAATAAGCATATAAACCTTTGCACTTCTTAGCTTTTGTGTATGAGTAAGATAAAGCTTTGCACTTCCTAGCTTTTGTATATATGAATAAGCATATAAACCTTTGCACTTCTTAGCTTTTGTCTATGAGTAAGATAAAGCTTTGCACCTCCTAGTTTTTGTGAATATGTATAAGCATATAAACCTTTGTACTTCCTAGTTTTTGTGTATATGAGTAAGCATATAAACCTTTGTACTTCCGAGCTTTTGTGTATATGAGTAAGCATATAAACCTTTGTACTTCCTAGATTTTGTGTATATGAGTAAGCATATAAACCTTTGTACTTCCTAGCTTTTGTATATATGTATAAGCATATAAACCTTTGTACTTCCTAGCTTTTGTGTATATGAGCAAGCATATAAACCTTTGCACTTCTTAACTTTTGTGTATGAGTAAGATAAACCTTTGCACTTCCTAGTTCTTGTGTATATGAGTAAAATAAAGCTTTGCACTTCATAGCTTTTGTATATATGAATAAGCATATCAACCTTTGCACTTTCTAGTTTTGGTGTAAATGAGTAAGCATATAAACCTTTGTACTTCCTAGCTTTTGTGTATATGAATAAGCATATCAACCTTTGCACTTTCTAGTTTTGGTGTAAATGAGTAAGCATATAAACCTTTGCACTTCCTAGCTTTTGTGTATATGAGTAAGCATATAAACCTTTGCACTTCCTAGCTTGTGTGTATATGAGTAAGCATAGAAACCTTTTTACTTCCTAGCTTTTGTGAACACGAGTAGCATATACACTGTTGTATCAGGAATATATGTGTTAGGACCAGCACTCCCTTGCATACATTTCTCAAGATGCATATGAGTGGGTGCTAGCTTATGGAATTTACCCTCTTGCTCCAATATACATATACAAACACATGAATGCTGCACACTCCAGATCCAGAAGTGAAAAGGTTTATTGACAAGCAACATTTCAGGGCACCTACCCCTTTGTCAAGCTAAATACAGACTGCACACAGTGAACATTTAAGCCCATATCCAATGTTAGACTGACCAATCACAATTAACAACTGACATAGTGGGGGGGGGGGTTATATCACAGTTTAGTCCATATTGGTTTCACTGTTACCCCTTTCTTAACCACAACAACTTTCATTATATCCCAACTATATACACAGCCTATACAAATTCCAAGTTAAGGAGCACAGAAAAAACACAAAATTGTGGCTATGAGAAAAGAAAAAAGAAATACTGAAATTTAAATAAAAACAAAAAAAAATCAAAAACAAAATAATCCTCTAAATAAATGGATTTAGATTAAACTCCCTATTCATATCCTTTGGATACATATAATCCATTCTCCAGATCCACCTGGCCTCTTTATACAGCAAGTCTTTTTGTCTGTCCCCTCCACTAGCTTTAGGTTTAGCCTGGTCTAGGATCAGAAATCTTAATTGACTTACACAATGGCCTATTTTGTGGAAATTAAATGGTACAGGTAAATCACTTAATTTTGGGTTTCTTATAATTGACTTGTGTTGTCCTATGCGTTCCCCCACCCTTTGGGTAGTCTCCCCAATGTATAATAGCCCACATGGGCATAGACCACATAGGAAGAGTCACATGTAGGTTTGTACTTCCTACTTCCTAGCTTTTGTGTATATGAGTAGCATATAAACCTTTCGCACTTACAAACTTTTGTGTATATAAGTATTATTATTATCATCATCAGGTATTTGTATTATCTTTCACATCTACAGATCATAACATCTTGGGACACCAACAAGAATTTCGAAGAAGCAGCCTGCCATCTGTTCCAGACATTTGAATCTGGATTATGGACTAGACGAACTGTCCAATATCACATTTCCACCATCTACTAGATTGGTTTGATTGGGACTTTTTTTCACTCTGTATATATATTTTGTAATATTTACCCCTGTATACACATATAGGGGTATTTCACTATAACATTGCACTATATGTTGATATTTTTACTTTTTATACACAGGTATTTGGCGCACTGGTTTTTTTTCACATTTAATAATCTATTTGTAGAGCGCCAACATGTTCCGCAGCGCTATGAACATAGGTGGTATATAAAAACAATTACAGGGATCAAATGGGTAGAGGGCCCTGCCAAGAGTTGCACTGTTGTAGTCAGATCTTATGAAGGCGAACTACAAACAGCTGGGCTCATAGGCTTACATGCTATGGGGTTTAAGGGGATAGCAGTGGAGATAGGAAGGTTAGTGTAGGTTGTATGCATCCCTGAATAGTAGAGTTTTCAGGGAGCACTTGAAGCTTTTAAAACTAGGGGAGAGTCTTGTGGAGCAAGGCAGATAGTTCCATAAGAAGGGAGCCAGTCTGGAGAAATCTTGTAAATGGGAATGTGAGGAGGTAAAAAGAGAGGAGGAGAGTAGGAGATCATGAGCGGAGCGAAGGGGTCGGTAGGGAGAGTATCTGGAGACAAGGTCTAAGATGTAGGGGGGAGCAATGCAATTGAGGGCTATGTATGTCAGAGTGAGAATTGTGTGTTTAATCCTGGAGGCAAGAGGAAGCCAGTGAAGGGATTGGCAGAGAGGTGAGGCAGATGAAGAGCGACGTGTAAGGAAGACGAGCCTGGCAGAGGCATTTATTATGGATTGTTAAGGAGCTAGGTGGCAGCTAGAAGACCAGCAAGGATGGAATTGCAGTAGTCAAGGCGGGAAAGAATGAGAGCGTGAATTAAAATCTTAGTTGAGTCTTGGGTAAGGAAATGTCCGATTTTATCAATGTTTTTAAGGTGGAAGCGGCAGGCTTTAGCCGAGGACTGAATGTGAGTAATGAAAGAAAGATCTTAGTCAAGTGTGACCCCAAGACATTGGGCATGTGAGGTTGGGGTAATGATGGAGTTATCAACAGTTATAGAGACATAGGGAATAAGGAGCTCAGTTTTGGAGAGATTTAGCTTGAGGTAGTGAGAAGACATCCAAGATGAGATATGAGAGAGACAGTTAGTGACACGGGTTAGCAAGGAAGAAGATAGTTCTGGTGCAGAGAGGTAGATTTGGGTATCATCGGCATACAGATGACAGTAAAACCCGTGGGAAGTAGCTGGCAAAATAACATATAAGTAACATATAAACCTTTGCACTTACAAGCTTTTGTGTATATGAGTAGAATATAAACCTTTACACTTACAAGCTTTTGTGTATATGAGTAGCATATAAACCTTTGCACTTACAAGCTTTTGTGTATATGAGTAGCATATAAACCTTTGCACTTACAAGCATTTGTGTATATGAGTAGCATATAAACCTTTACACTTACAAGCTTTTGTGTATATGAGTAGCATATAAACCTTTACACTTACAAGTTTTTGTGTATATGAGTAGCATATAAACCTTTAAACTTACAAGCTTTTGTGTATAGGAGTAGCATGTAAACCATTAGACTTACAAGCTTTTGTGTATATGAGTAGCATATAAACCTTTGCACTTACAAGCTTTTGTGTATATGAGTAGCATATAAAACTTTACACTTACAAGTTTTTGTGTATATGAGTAGCATATAAACCTTTAAACTTACAAGCTTTTGTGTATATGAGTAGCATATAAACCTTTGCACTTACAAGCTTTTGTGTATATGAGTAGCATATAAACCTTTACACTTAGAAGCTTTTGTGTATATGAGAAGCATATAAACCTTTGCACTTACACGCTTTTGTGTATATGGGTAGCATATAAACCTTTGCACTTACAAGCTTTAGTGTATATGAGTAGCATATAAACCTTTGCACTTACAAGCTTTTGTGTATATGAGTAGCATATAAACCTTTACACTTACAAGTTTTTGTGTATATGAGTAGCATATAAACCTTTAAACTTACAAGCTTTTGTGTATATGAGTAGCATATAAACCTTTGCACTTACAAGCTTTTGTGTATATGAGTAGCATATAAACCTTTACACTTACAAGCTTTTGTGTATATGAGAAGCATATAAACCTTTGCACTTACAAGCTTTTGTGAATATGAGTAAGCATATAAACCTTTGCACTTACAAGCTTTTGTGTATATGAGTAGCATATAAACCTTTGCACTTACAAGCTTTTGTGTATATGAGTAGCATATAAACCTTTGCACTTACAAGCTTTTGTGTATATGAGTAGCATATAAAACTTTGCACTTACAAGCTTTTGTGTATATGAGTAGCATATACACCTTTGCACTTTTGTGTAAAACTAGTAGCTTATAAACCTTTGTACTTCTGAGCTTTTGTGTATATGAATAAGCATATAATCCTTTGTACTTCTGAGCTTTTGTGTATATGAATAAGCATATAATCCTTTGTACTTCTGAGCTTTTGTGTATATGATTAGTTTATAAGCCTTTGCACTACCTAGCTTTTGTGTATATGAGTAGTTTATAATCCTTTGTACTTCTGAGCTTTTGTGTATATGATTAGTTTATAAGCCTTTGCACTATCTAGCTTTTGTGTATATGAGTAGTTTATAATCCTTTGTACTTCTGAGCTTTTGTGTATATAATTAGTTTATAAGCCTTTGCACTACCTAGCTTTTGTGTATATGAGTAAGCATATAATCCTTTGTACTTCTGAGCTTTTGTGTATAGGAGTAGCATATAAACCATTAGACTTACAAGCTTTTGTGTATATGAGTAGCATATAAACCTTTGCACTTACAAGCTTTTGTGTATATGAGTAGCATATAAACCTTTACACTTACAAGCTTTTGTGTATATGAGTAGCATATAAACCTTTACACTTACAAGCTTTTGTGTATATGAGAAGCATATAAACCTTTGCACTTACACGCTTTTGTGTATATGGGTAGCATATAAACCTTTGCACTTACAAGCTTTAGTGTATATGAGTAGCATATAAACCTTTGCACTTACAAGCTTTTGTGAATATGAGTAAGCATATAAACCTTTGCACTTACAAGCTTTTGTGTATATGAGTAGCATATAAACCTTTGCACTTACAAGCTTTTGTGTATATGAGTAGCATATAAACCTTTGCACTTACAAGCTTTTGTGTATATGAGTAGCATATAAACCTTTGCACTTACAAGCTTTTGTGTATATGAGTAGCATATACACCTTTGCACTTTTGTGTAAAACTAGTAGCTTATAAACCTTTGTACTTCTGAGCTTTTGTGTATATGAATAAGCATATAATCCTTTGTACTTCTGAGCTTTTGTGTATATGAATAAGCATATAATCCTTTGTACTTCTGAGCTTTTGTGTATATGATTAGTTTATAAGCCTTTGCACTACCTAGCTTTTGTGTATATGAGTAGTTTATAATCCTTTGTACTTCTGAGCTTTTGTGTATATAATTAGTTTATAAGCCTTTGCACTACCTAGCTTTTGTGTATATGAGTAAGCATATAATCCTTTGTACTTCTGAGCTTTTGTGTATAGGAGTAGCATATAAACCATTAGACTTTGAGCAACAATTTATTTGTTTCCCCTAGAAAAATATTACAATTCAGATCCATGTGGCAAGTGAAGCTTTATAACTATGGTTACAGATTACTGATGTTTGACTTTTTGTGTGCATGTTTTTACCTCTCTGAAAGCCAATCTTCTAAACCCCTCCCCTGTAGTAAAAACTACAATCTTTTGACATCAATATTACAATGGTTGTGTGCATTAAATGCCTGTAACTAAATATGCCTCCAATTCTTTATACTCATTTCATTTTCACATTCAGTTTAAAATGAAGAAAAGAGCAAATAAATGGTCTAATGTGTTGAGCATTTTACTATTGCACTGCTGCTTGCCTATAACTATGGAGTAGAACACAATCCTTTACATAAGCTACACTGTCAGAAAAAAGGGTACGGTTGGGGTCCGTTTGTGAACACTTAGGGTACAACTGGTGTGGTTGTACCCTCAATGGATCATAATTACACCTTAAGGAACTAATATGTACCATTTAGCGGTAAATAAGGTACAAATATGTTTCCAACTGTCAAAGGGTCCATGTCTGTACCATTTAATCCCCCCAAAAAGGTACAACCACTTGTGTGACTAAAATATTGAGGGGGATGGGTGGTTCAAGGCTCCCAAACCCTGTAAGTCCATATCATTTGTACACCTCAATTATTCATATTCACATAACTGTCAGTCACCCAAAATGAATGCAACATACATGTTGTACAGCAAAATAATT
Organism: Bombina bombina; assembly: GCF_027579735.1. Classification (NCBI taxonomy): domain Eukaryota; kingdom Metazoa; phylum Chordata; class Amphibia; order Anura; family Bombinatoridae; genus Bombina; species Bombina bombina. Next base: position 79,514,324 of record NC_069500.1, on the reverse strand, counting down.
ATGTTTAATTGCTGTTGGTAATATGCCCACAACAATTCTGGTGTATACTTAAAGGGACAGTCTACACCATAATTGTTATTGTTTAAAAAGATGGATAATCCCTTTATTACCCATTCCTCAGTTTTGCATAACCAACACAGTTATATTAATATATGTTTTACCTCTGTGATTACCTTGTATCTAAGCCTATGCAGACTGCCCCCTTAGCTCAGTGCTTTTGACAGGCATACAGTTTAGCCAATCAGTGCAGACTCCTAAATAACTACATGGGAGTGAACATATTGTTATATATATGACACACATGAACTAGTACTGTCTAACTGTGAAAAACTTTCAAAGTGCTCTGAGCTAAGTGGCGGTTTTCAACAGTTTAGAAATCAGTTTGAGCCTACCTAGGTTTAGCTTTTCAAAAATACCACCAAGGGAACAAAGCAAATTTAGTGATAAAACATAATTTATATAAGAACTTACCTGATAAATTCATTTCTTTCATATTAGCAAGAGTCCATGAGCTAGTGACGTATGGGGTATACATTCCTACCAGGAGGGGCAAAGTTTCCCAAACCTCAAAATGCCTATAAATACACCCCTCACCACACCCACAATTCAGTTTAACGAATAGCCAAGAAGTGGGGTGATAAGAAAAAAGTGCGAAAGCATATAAAATAAGGAATTGGAATAATTGTGCTTTATACAAAAAAATCATAACCACCACAAAAAAGGGCGGGCCTCATGGACTCTTGCTAATATGAAAGAAATGAATTTATCAGGTAAGTTCTTACATAAATTATGTTTTCTTTCATGTAATTAGCAAGAGTCCATGAGCTAGTGACGTATGGGATAATGACTACCCAAGATGTGGATCTTTCCACACAAGAGTCACTAGAGAGGGAGGGATAAAATAAAGACAGCCAATTCCTGCTGAAAATAATCCACACCCAAAATAAAGTTTAATGAAAAACATAAGCAGAAGATTCAAACTGAAACCACTGCCAGAAGTACTTTTCTACCAAAAACTGCTTCAGAAGAAGAAAATACATCAAAATGGTAGAATTTAGTAAAAGTATGCAAAGAGGACCAAGTTGCTGCTTTGCAAATCTGATCAACCGAAGCTTCATTCCTAAACACCCAGGAAGTAGAAACTGACCTAGTAGAATGAGCTGTAATCCTCTGAGGCGGAGTTTTACCCGACTCAACATAGGCAAGATCAATTAAAGATTTCAACCAAGATGCCAAAGAAATGGCAGAAGCTTTCTGGCCTTTTCTAGAACCGGAAAAGATAACAAATAGACTAGAAGTCTTTCGGAAAGATTTAATAGCTTCAACATAATATTTCAAAGCTCTAACAACATCCAAAGAATGCAACGATTTCTCCTTAGAATTCTTAGGATTAGGACATAATGAAGGAACCACAATGTCTCTACTAATGTTGTTGGAATTCACAACTTTAGGTAAAAATTCAAAAGAAGTTCGCAACACCGCCTTATCCTGATGAAAAATCAGAAAAGGAGACTCACAAGAAAGAGCAGATAATTCAGAAACTCTTCTGGCAGAAGAGATGGCCAAAAGGAACAAAACTTTCCAAGAAAGTAATTTAATGTCCAATGAATGCATAGGTTCAAACGGAGGAGCTTGAAGAGCCCCCAGAACCAAATTCAAACTCCAAAGAGGAGAAAATGACAGGTTTTATATGAACCAACGCTTGTACAAAACAATGAATATCAGGAAGAATAGCAATCTTTCTATGAAAAAGAACAGAAAGAGCAGAGATTTGACCTTTCAAGGAACTTGCGGACAAACCCTTATCTAAACCATCCTGAAGAAACTGTAAAATTCTCGGTATTCTAAAAGAATGCCAAAAAATGATGAGAAAGACACCAAGAAATATAAGTCTTCCAGACTCTATAATATATCTCTCTAGATACAGATTTACACGCCTGTAACATAGTATTAATCACAGAGTCAGAGAAACCTTTTTGACCAAGAATCAAGCGTTCAATCTCCATACCTTTAAATTTAAGGATTTCAGATCCTAATGGAAAATAAGGACCTTGCGACAGAAGGTCTGGTCTTAACGGAAGAGTCCACGGTTGGCAAGAGGCCATCCGGACCAGATCCGCATACCAAAACCTGTGAGGCCATGCCGGAGCTACCAGCAGAACAAACGAGCATTCCTTCAGAATCTTGTAAATTACTCTTGGAAGAAAAACTAGAGGCGGAAAGATATAGGCAGGATGATACTTCCAAGGAAGTGATAATGCATCCACTGCCTCCGCCCGAGGATCCCGGGATCCGGACAGATACCTGGGAAGTTTCTTGTTTAGATGAGAAGCCATCAGATCTATTTCTGGGAGTTCCCACATTTGAACAATCTGAGGAAATACCTCTGGGTGAAGAGACCATTCGCCCAGGTGCAACGTTTGGCGACTGAGATAATCCGCTTTCCAATTGTCCATACCTGGGATATGAACCGCAGAGATTAGACAGGAGCTGGATTCCGCCCAAACCAAAATTCGAGATACTTCTTTCATAGCCAGAGGACTGTGAGTCCCTCCTTGATGATTGATGTATGCCACAGTTGTGACATTGTCTATCTGAAAACAAATGAACAACTCTCTCTTCAGAAGAGGCCAAGACTGAAGAGCTCTGAAAATTGCACGGAGTTCCAAAATATTGATCGGAAATCTCACCTCCTGAGATTCCCAAACCCCTTGTGCCGTCAGATACCCCCACACAGCTCCCCAACCTGTAAGACTTGCATCTGTTGAGATTATAGTCCAGGTCGGAAGAACAAAGAAGCCCCCTGAACTAAACGATGGTGATCTGTCCACCATGTCAGAGAGTGTCATAAAATCGGTTTAAAGATATTAATTGAGATATCTTTGAGTAATCCCTGCACCATTGGTTCAGCATACAGAGCTGAAGAGGTCGCATGTGAAAACGAGCAAAGGAGATCGCATCTGATGCGGCAGTCCTAAGACCTAACATTTCCATGCATAAGGCTACCAAAGGGAATGATTGTGACTGAAGGTTTTGACAAGCTGATATCAATGTTAAACTTCTCTTGTCTGACAAGGGCAGAGTCATAGACACTGAATCTATCTAGAAACCTAAAAAGGTTACCCTTGTCTGAGGAATCAATGAACTGAATGGTAAATTGATCCTCCAACCATGAACTTGAAGAAACAACACAAGTCGATTCGTATGAGATTCTTCGAAAATGAGAAGACTGAGCAAGTACCAAGATATCGTCCAAATAAGGAAATACCAAAACCCTGTTCTCTGATTACAGAAAGAAGGGCACCGAGAACCTTTGAAAAAAATTCTTGGAACTGAGGCTAGGCCAAACGGTAGAGCCACAAAACTGGTAATGCTTGTCTAAAAAGAGAATCTCAGACACTAAAAGTGATCTGGATGAATCGGAATATGCAGATACACAACCTGTAAATCTATTGTAGACATATAATGCCCTTGCTAAACAAAAGGCAGGATAGTCCTACAGTAACCATCTTGAATGTTGGTATCCTAACATAACGATTCAATAATGATAGATCCGGAACTGGTCTGAAGGAATTGACCTTCTTTGGTACAATGAAGAGATAAAATAAAACCCCAGCCCCTGTTCCAGAACTGGAACTGGCATAAATACTCCAGCCAACTCTAGATCTGAAACACATTTCAGAAATGCTGAGCCTTTGCTGTGTTACCTGGGACACGGGAAAGAAAAAAATCTCTTAGCAGGAGGCCTTAACTTGAAGCCAATTCTGTACCTTTCTGAAACAATGTTCTGAAACCAGAGATTGAGAACGGAATTGATCCAAATTTCTTTGAAGAAAACGTAATCTGCCCCATACCAGCTGAGCTGGAATAAAGGCCGCACCTTCATAGGTACTTAGGAGCTGGCTATAGGTTTCTATAAGGCTTGGATATATTCCAAACTGGAAATAGTTTCCAAACTGATACCGCTCCTGAGGATGAAGGATCAGGCTTTTGTTCCTTGTTGCGAGGAAAGGAACGAAAATGATTATTTACCCTGGAAAGAAAGGGAAAGCAAAGTTAACTTAGAAGACATATCAGCATTCCAAGTTTAATCCATAAAGCTTTTCTAGCTAAAATAGCTAGAGACATATACCTGATATCAACTCTAATGATATCAAAAGATGGTATCACCAATAAAATTATTAGCATGTTATAGAATAATAATAATGCTATAAAATTATGATCTGTTACTTGTTGCGCTAAAGCTTCTAACCAAAAAGTTGAAGCTGCAACAACATCCGCTAAAAATATAGCAGGTCTAAGAAGATTACCTGAACATAAGTAAGCTTTTCTTAGAAAAGATTCAATTTTCCTATCTAAAGGATCCTTAAATGAAGTACTATCTCATACGTAGGAATAGTAGTACATTAGCAGGAGTAGAGACAGCCCCATAACCTTAGGGATTTTTGTCCCAAAAAACTCTAATCTGTCAGATGGCACAGGATATAATTGCTTAAACGTCTAGAAGGAGTAAATAAATTACCCAAATTATTCCATCCCTGGAAATTACTTCAGAAATAGCATCAGGGAGATTAAACACTTCTGGAATAACTACAGGAGATTTAAAACCTTATTTAAACGTTTACATTTAGTATCAAGAGGACCAGAATCCTCTATTTCTAATGCAAATAATACTTCTTTAAGTAAAGAACGAATAAATTCCATCTTGAACAAATACAAAGATTTATCAGCATCAACCTCTGAGACAGAAACCTCTGAACCAGAAGAACCATTATCAGTATCAGAATGATGATGTTCATTTAAAAATTCATCTGAAAAAAGAGAAGTTTTAAAAGACTTTTATGTATACTAGAAGGAGAAATAACAGACATAGCCTTCTTAATGGATTTAAAAAAATAAAATCTCTTATGTTATCAGGAACACTCTGAAAATTAGATGTTGACGGAACAGCAACAGGTAATGTAACAGTACTAAAGGAAATTTTATCTGCATTAATAAGTTTGACATGACATGCAATACAAACAACAGCTGGAGAAACAGATACCAAAAGTTTATAGCAGATACACTTAGCTTGGTAGCTCCAGCACTGGGCAGTGATTTTCCTGAAGTATCTTCTGACTCAGTTGCAACGTGGAACATCTTGCAATATGTAAAAGAAAAAAACAACATATAAAGCAAAATTGATCAAATTCCTTAAATGACAGTTTCAGGAATGGGAAAAAAATGCCAGTGAACAAGCTTCTAGCAACCAGAAGCAATAAATAATGAGACTTAAATAATGTGGAGACAAAAATAACGCCCATATTTTTTAGCGCCAAAAAAGACGCCCACATTATTTGGCGCCTAAATGCTTTTGGCGCCAAAAATGACGCCACATCCGGAACGCCGACATTTTTGACGCAAAAAAACGTCAAAAAATGACGCAACTTCCGGCGACACGTATGACGCCGGAAAAAGAAAAAAAAAATTTTGCGCCAAAAAAGTCAGCGCCAAGAATGACGCAATAAAATGAAGCATTTTCTGCCCCCGCGAGCCTAACAGCCCACAGGGAAAAAGTCAAATTTTTTAAGGTAAGAAAAAATGATTGAAACAAATGCATTTAACCCAAATATGAAACTGACTGTCTGAAAAATAAGGAATGTTGAACATTCTGAGTCAAGGCAAATAAATGTTTGAATACATATATTTAGAACTTTATAAACAAAGTGCCCAACCATAGCTTAGAGTGTCACAGAAAATAAGATTTACTTACCCCAGAACACTCATCTACATGTTTGTAGAAAGCCAAACCAGTACTGAAACGAGAATCAGCAGAGGTAATGGTATATATAAGAGTATATCGTCGATCTGAAAAGGGAGGTAAGAGATGAATCTCTACGACCGATAACAGAGAACCTATGAAATAGACCCCGTAGAAGGAGATCACTGCATTAAATAGGCAATACTCTCCTCACATCCCTCTGACATTCACTGCACGCTGAGAGGAAAACCGGGCTCCAACTTGCTGCGGAGCGCATATCAACGTAGAATCTAGCACAAACTTACTTCACCACCTCCATCGGAGGCAAAGTTTGTAAAACTGAATTGTGGGTGTGGTAAGGGGTGTATTTATAGGCATTTTGAGGTTTGGGAAACTTTGCCCCTCCTGGTAGGAATGTATATCCCATACGTCACTAGCTCATGGACTCTTGCTAATTACATGAAAGAAATTATGTTTTCTTTCATGTAATTAGCAAGAGTCCATGAGCTAGTGACGTATGGGATAATGATTACCCAAGATGTGGATCTTTCCACGCAAGAGTCACTAGAGAGGGAGGGATAAAATAAAGACAGCCAATTACTGCTGAAAATAATCCACACCCAAAATAAAGTTTAATGAAAAACATAAACAGAAGATTCAAACTGAAACCGCTGCCTGAAGTACTTTTCTACCAAAAACTGCTTCAGAAGAAGAAAATACATCAAAATGGTAGAATTTAGTAAAAGTATGCAAAGAGGACCAAGTTGCTGCTTTGTAAATCTGATCAATCGAAGCTTCATTCCTAAACGCCCAGGAAGTAGAAACTGACCTAGTAGAATGAGCTGTAATCCTTTGAGGCGGAGTTTTACCCGACTCGACATAGGCATGATGAATTAAAGATTTCAACCAAGATGCCAAAGAAATGGCAGAAGCTTTCTGGCCTTTTCTAGAACCGGAAAAGATAACAAATAGACTAGAAGTCTTTCGGAAAGACTTAGTAGCTTCAACATAATATTTCAAAGCTCTAACAACATCCAAAGAATGCAATGATTTCTCCTTAGAATTCTTAGGATTAGGACATAATGAAGGAACCACAATTTCCCTACTAATGTTGTTGGAATTCACAACTTTAGGTAAAAATTCAAAAGAAGTTCGCAACACCGCCTTATCCTGATGAAAAATCAGAAAAGGAGACTCACAAGAAAGAGCAGATAATTCAGAGACTCTTCTGACAGAAGAGATCGCCAAAAGGAACAAAACTTTCCAAGAAAGTAATTTAATGTCCAATAAATGCATAGGTTCAAACGGAAGAGCTTGAAGAGCCCTCAGAACCAAATTCAAACTCCAAGGAGGAGAAATTGATTTAATGACAGGTTTTATACGAACCAAAGCTTGTACAAAACAATGAATATCAGGAAGATTAGCAATCTTTCTGTGAAAAAGAACAGAAAGAGCAGAGATTTGTCCTTTCAAAGAACTAGCGGATAAACCTTTATCTAAACCATCCTGAAGAAACTGTAAAATTCTCGGAATTCTAAAAGAATGCCAAGAAAAATGATGAGAAAGACACCAAGAAATATAAGTCTTCCAGACTCTATAATATATCTCTCTGGATACAGATTTACGAGCCTGTAACATAGTAGTAATCACAGAGTCAGAGAAACCTCTCTGACCAAGAATCAAGCGTTCAATCTCCATACCTTTAAATTTAAGGATTTGAGATCCTGATGGAAAAAAGGACCTTGCGACAGAAGGTCTGGTCTTAGCGGAAGAGTCCACGGATGGCAAGAGGCCATCCGGACAAGATCCGCATACCAAAACCTGTGAGGCCATGCCGGAGCTACCAGCAGAACAAACGAGCATTCCTTCAGAATCTTGGAGATTACTCTTGGAAGAAGAACTAGAGGCGGAAAGATATAGGCAGGATGATACTTCCAAGGAAGTGATAATGCATCCACTGCTTCCGCCAGAGGATCCCGGGATCTGGACAGATACCTGGGAAGTTTCTTGTTTAGATGAGACGCCATCAGATCTATTTCTGGAAGCTCCCACATTTGAACAATCTGAAGAAATACCTCTGGGTGAAGAGACCATTCGCCCGGATGCAACGTTTGGCGACTGAGATAATCCACTTCCCAATTGTCTATACCTGGGATATGAACCGCAGAGATTAGACAGGAGCTGGATTCCGCCCAAACCAAAATTTGAGATACTTCTTTCATAGCCAGAGGACTGTGAGTCCCTCCTTGATGATTGATGTATGCCACAGTTGTGACATTGTCTGTCTGAAAACAAATGAACGATTCTCTCTTCAGAAGAGGCCAAGACTGAAGAGCTCTGAAAATTGCACGGAGTTCCAAAATATTGATCGTTAATCTCAGCTCCTGAGATTCCCAAACTCCTTGTGCCGTCAGAGATCCCCACACAGCTCCCCAACCTGTGAGACTTGCATCTGTTGAAATTACAGTCCAGGTCGGAAGCACAAAAGAAGCCCCCTGAATTAAACGATGGTGATCTGTCCACCACGTTAGAGAGTGTCGTACAATCGGTTTTAAAGATATTAATTGAGATATCTTTGTGTAATCCCTGCACCATTGATTCAGCATACAGAGCTGAAGAGGTCGCATGTGAAAACGAGCAAAGGGGATCGCGTCCGATGCAGCAGTCATAAGACCTAGAATTTCCATGCATAAGGCTACCGAAGGGAATGATTGTGACTGAAGGTTTCGACAAGCTGAAATCAATTTTAGACGTCTCTTGTCTGTCAAAGACAGAGTCATGGACACTGAATCTATCTGGAAACCCAGAAAAGTTACCCTTGTCTGAGGAATCAATGAACTTTTTGGTGAATTGATCCTCCAACCATGATCTTGAAGAAACAACACAAGTCGATTCGTATGAGATTCTGCTAAATGTAAAGACTGAGCAAGTACCAAGATATCATCCAAATAAGTAAATACCACAATACCCTGTTCTCTGATTACAGACAGAAGGGCACCGAGAACCTTTGTAAAAATTCTTGGAGCTGTAGCTAGGCCAAACGGCAGAGCCACAAACTGGTAATGCTTGTCCAGAAAAGAGAATCTCAGGAACTGATAATGATCTGGATGAATCGGAATATGCAGATATGCATCCTGTAAATCTATCGTGGACATATAATGCCCTTGCTGAACAAAAGGCAAGATAGTCCTTACAGTTACCATTTTGAACTGGTCTGAAGGAATTCTCCTTCTTTGGTACAATGAAGAGATATGAATAAAACCCCATCCCCTGTTCCAGAACTGGAACTGGCATAATTACTCCAGCCAACTCTAGATCTGAGACACAATTCAGAAATGCTTGAGCTTTCACTGGATTTACTGGGACACGGGAAAGAAAAAATCTCTTTGCAGGAGGTCTCATCTTGAAACCAATTCTGTACCCTTCTGAAACAATGTTCTGAATCCAAAGATTGTGAACAGAATTGATCCAAATTTCTTTGAAAAAACGTAACCTGCCCCCTACCAGCTGAGCTGGAATGAGGGCCGCACCTTCATGTGGACTTAGAAGCTGGCTTTGCTTTTCTAGAAGGCTTGGATTTATTCCAGACTGGAGATGGTTTCCAAACTGAAACTGATCCTGAGGATGAAGGATCAGGCTTTTGTTCTTTGTTGAAACGAAAGAACGAAAACGATTATTAGCCCTGTTTTTACCCTTAGATTTTTTATCCTGTGGTAAAAAAGTTCCTTTCCCACCAGTAACAGTTGAGATAATAGAATCCAACTGAGAACCAAATAATTTGTTACCCTGGAAAGAAATGGAAAGTAGAGTTGATTTAGAAGCCATATCAGCATTCCAAGTTTTAAGCCATAAAGCTCTTCTAGCTAAAATAGCTAGAGACATAAACCTGACATCAACTCTGATAATATCAAAAATGGCATCACAGATAAAATTATTAGCATGTTGAAGAAGAATAATAATATTATGAGAATCATGATCTGTTACTTGTTGCGCTAAAGTTTCCAACCAAAAAGTTGAAGCTGCAGCAACATCAGCCAATGATATAGCAGGTCTAAGAAGATTACCTGAACACAGATAAGCTTTTCTTAGAAAGGATTCAATTTTCCTATCTAAGGGATCCTTAAACGAAGTACCATCTGACGTAGGAATAGTAGTACGTTTAGCAAGGGTAGAAATAGCCCCATCAACTCTAGGGATTTTGTCCCAAAATTCTAATCTGTCAGACGGCACAGGATATAATTGCTTAAAACGTTTAGAAGGAGTAAATGAATTGCCCAATTTATCCCATTCTCTGGAAATTACTTCAGAAATAGCATTAGGAACAGGAAAAACTTCTGGAATAACCACAGGAGATTTAAAGACCTTATCTAAACGTTTAGAATTAGTATCAAGAGGACCAGAATCCTTAATTTCTAAAGCAATTAGTACTTCTTTAAGTAAAGAACGAATAAATTCCATTTTAAATAAATATGAAGATTTATCAGCATCAATCTCTGAGACAGAATCCTCTGAACCAGAAGAGTCATCAGAATCAGAATGATGATGTTCATTTAAAAATTCATCTGTATAAAGAGATGTTTTAAAAGATTTTTTATGTTTACTAGAAGGAGGAATAACAGACATAGCCTTCTTGATGGATTCTGAAACAAAATCTCTTATGTTATCAGGAACATTCTGAACCTTAGATGTTGATGGAACTGCAACAGGTAATGGTACATTACTAAAGGAAATATTATCTGCATTAAAAGGTTTGTCATGACAATTAATACAAACAACAGCTGGAGGAATAGCTACCAAAAGTTTACAGCAGATACACTTAGCTTTGGTAGTTCCAGCACTAGACAGCGATTTTCCTGAAGTATCTTCTGACTCGGATGCAACGTGAGACATCTTGCAATATGTAAGAGAAAAAACAACATAAAAAGCAAAATAGATCAAATTCCTTAAATGACAGTTTCAGGAATGGGAAAAAAATGCCAATGAACAAGCTTCTAGCAACCAGAAGCAAAGAAAAAAAGAACTTAAATAATGTGGAGACATAAGCGACGCCCATATTTTTTAGCGCCAAATAAGACGCCCACATTATTTGGCGCCTAAATGCTTTTTGGCGGCAAAAATGACGCCACATCCGGAACACCGACATCTTTGGCGCAAAAGAACGTCAAAAATGACGCAACTTCCGGCGACACGTATGACGCCGGAAACAGAAAAGATTTTTTGCGCCAAAAAAGTCCGCGCCAAGAATGACGCAATAAAATGAAGCATTTTCTGCCCCCGCGAGCCTAACAGCCCACAGGGAAAAAGTCAAATTTTTAAGGTAAGAAAAAATAATTGATTCAAGTGCATTATCCCAAATATGAAACTGACTGTCTGGAAATAAGGAATGTTGAACATCCTGAGTCAAGGCAAATAAATGTTTGAATACATATATTTAGAACTTTATAAACAAAGTGCCCAACCATAGCTTAGAGTGTCACAGAAAATAAGACTTACTTACCCCAGGACACTCATCTACATGTTTGTAGAAAGCCAAACCAGTACTGAAACGAAAATCAGCAGAGGTAATGGTATATATAAGAGTATATCGTCGATCTGAAAAGGGAGGTAAGAGATGAATCTCTACGACCGATAACAGAGAACCTATGAAATAGACCCCGTAGAAGGAGATCACTGCATTCAAAATAGGCAATACTCTCCTCACATCCCTCTGACATTCACTGCACGCTGAGAGGAAAACCGGGCTCCAACCTGCTGCGGAGCGCATATCAACGTAGAATCTAGCACAAACTTACTTCACCACCTCCATAGGAGGCAAAGTTTGTAAAACTGAATTGTGGGTGTGGTGAGGGGTGTATTTATAGGCATTTTGAGGTTTGGGAAACTTTGCCCCTCCTGGTAGGAATGTATATCCCATACGTCACTAGCTCATGGACTCTTGCTAATTACATGAAAGAAAAGTCAATTGGAAAGTTGTTTAAATTTTCATGCCCTATCTGAATCATGAAAGTTTAATTTAGACTAGACTGTCCCTTTAAATAACCCATATTTAGAGCATCAAGATGTTAACTCTTAAACATAAAACAAAAGTATTAACTAAAATTACAAAGAATTTTTTTTTGTTTTAAACTCTATAAAATAAACAAGAGCTGTTTAAGAACCAGTTTAAAAAAAATAAAAATAAAATTGTAACCGTTCCCCAGTCACATACATGGACATTTTGTGTAACACGCCATAGCGCCATCTGTTGGTTGAAAGTTCCTTGATATGTGTAACACAGCTCCATCTATTGGTAGCAGGTTCATCACCAAAGTGTGTACTAGGGAAATAGACTAATTTGCATATATTTTGCATAGAGTGACAATTCAATCTATGGTTGTGAGTTTTATCGTTTATCCCTCCCCCGAATCCCCCTTCTTTTCGTTAGGGTTGTATTTTATTATTATGTTGTTTTCTACATGTTTTCTATCTATTTATGTTTTATGTGGCATGTCACCCTAAATTAAATGGGTGTTTTTAGAGTCTAGTACAGAGTGATAGAAAACTCATTTAGTAGTTGATTTTGGAACTGGTTGTTTAGCCTTGCTTTTTCAGGTGGTTCTGTAGCAGTCTTTGGAATTGTTACAGTTAAGTATACAAACTTTTTTTAAAGCTGCAGTGTGGCTATTGTAATTAGTGATGTGAAGTTCGGTTCTTCTGGGTGAATCGGTTCATTTCGGACAGTTCGATTAACTGAACCGGTTCATGAACCGATTCACCAGTTCACCTACTGAACATGAGATAGAGGCTCTACCTCATGTTCAGTAGGTGAACTGTAGAGCCGCAGATTCGTTCCTGAATCATGAGTCGCTGACTGTGTGAGTTGTTCATGACTCATGATTCAGTGTCTAACAGTTCAGCTCCTCCTGAGTCCTCACAGCAAGGCAGCGTTGTCTCCTTCACAGATACATACAACACAGTACATAGAACAGAGCATGCTGTATACTCTGTTCTATGTACTGTGTTGTATGTATTTTCCTAAGATATGCATATCTACTAGTACTCTGTATAGCTTATAAATAAATATAAGGGTGAGACCTGCTGCTTCTCTAAGGGTTAATTTAAGGTGCAGTTTGGGGTATATTTGAATCAGTGTACTGTTAACTGACTCCTTTGCAATGAATCGTTCAGTTAACAGTACACGGATTCAAATATACCTCTAACTGCACCTTAAATTAACCCTTACAGAAGCAGCAGGTCTCAACCTTATATTTATTTATAAGCCATACAGAGTTTTGGTTTATAAATATAAGGTTGAGACCTGCTACTTTTGTAAGGGTTAATTTAGGTGCAGTTAGGGGTATCTTTGAATCAGTGTACTGTTAACTGAATAATTCATTGCAAAGGAGTTAACAGTACACTGATTCGTTTGCAAACAGTTCACTTCTTGAATCAGTAACAGTACTGGTAATATGATCCTAGAGTGAGACTGTCTGATTCATTGCAAAGGAGGAGTTAGCAGAAGCAGTACACACTCTAGAATCGTATTACCAGTGCTGCTGCAGACTCAGGAAGTGAACTGTTTGAAACGAATCAGTTCAGTCTGGTGAACTGATTCATACAGTTCACTGAAAAGATCCAGTTCAAATGAACGATTCGTTCATGAACTGGGCATCCCTAATTGTAATACTGCCTGAAAAAGTACACATTAATTGAATGCATACTTGAATGTTATATGATAAATTTAATGGAACAGCTTTTGTAATATGCTGTGTTGAGTACAAATTTGCCATCGTGAGGTACAAAGGGCTTGTCACTGGGGCAGTACCCTTAAAAGGCCAGATTTGCACCATTTTTTAAGGGTACAATATGGTACCATAGAATTGAGGTCCAATCTAGTCACCAAAGGTACATATTTGCCTTTGAAAGGTACAATCTGCAAGGGTACCAATTTGTACCCATTTTAAAGGGTACAACAGGTGTACCTTTGAGGGTACTGCCCCAGTGACAAGCTGTTGTACCCCTAAAGGTACAATTTTTGCACATTTTTTCTGACAGTGTAAGCAAACCTCAGACATTTTTAATAAAAATCATTAGATTAACTTTTCTAAAACTCTTTAAAGGGGTTAACAAATAGTTCAAGTCAACTCTGAAGCAGCAATGAACATCTAGTTCCCAGAAGCGCCTACCTAGGTATGCTTTTTCATCAAAGGATACAAAAATACAAAGTACATTTTAGAACAGAAATTTAAAAGTTTCTCAAAATTGCAGCTCTATCTTTACCATAAAAATATTTAATTTGACTTTTATATACCTCTAAAGGGATAGTAAAGTCCAAATTTAACTTTCATGATTCAGATAGGGCATGCCATTTTAAACAACTTTATAAATTTACTTTTATCATCAAATTTTCTTTGTTCTCTTGTTAATCTTAGTTGAAAGCTAAACCTAGGTAGTCTAATATGCTAATTTCTAAGCCCTTGAAGGCCGCCTCTCATCTAAATGTATTTGACAGTTTTTCACTGCTAGAGGGCATTAGCTCATGTGTTTTATATAGATAACACAGTGCTCACGCATGTGAAGTTATTTAAGAGTCAGCACTAATTGTCTAAAATGCAAGTCTGTCAAAAGATCTGAGATAAGGAGGCAGTCAGCAGAAGCTTAGATACAAGGTAATTACAGAGGTAAATACATAATTTATGCTTACCTGATAAATTCCTTTCTTCTGTTGTGTGATCAGTCCACGGGTCATCATTACTTCTGGGATATAACTCCTCCCCAACAGGAAATGCAAGAGGATTCACCCAGCAGAGCTGCATATAGCTCCTCCCCTCTACGTCACTCCCAGTCATTCGACCAAGGACCAACGAGAAAGGAGAAACCAAGGGTGAAGTGGTGACTGTAGTATAATTTAAAAAATATTTACCTGCCTTAAAAAACAGGGCGGGCCGTGGACTGATCACACAACAGAAGAAAGGAATTTATCAGGTAAGCATAAATTATGTTTTCTTCTGTTATGTGTGATCAGTCCACGGGTCATCATTACTTCTGGGATACCAATACCAAAGCAAAAGTACACGGATGACGGGAGGGCTAGGCAGGCTCATTATACAGAAGGAACCACTGCCTGAAGAACCTTTCTCCCAAAAATAGCCTCCGAAGAAGCAAAAGTGTCAAATTTGTAAAATTTTGAAAAAGTATGGAGCGAAGACCAAGTTGCAGCCTTGCAAATCTGTTCAACAGAGGCCTCATTCTTAAAGGCCCAAGTGGAAGCCACAGCTCTAGTAGAATGAGCTGTAATTCTTTCAGGAGGCTGCTGTCCAGCAGTCTCATAGGCTAAACGAATTATGCTACGAAGCCAGAAGGAAAGAGAGGTAGCCGAAGCCTTTTGACCTCTCCTCTGACCAGAGTACACGACAAACAGGGAAGACGTTTGTCGAAATTCCTTAGTTGCCTGCAAATAGAACTTGAGGGCACGAACTACATCCAGATTGTGCAGAAGACGTTCCTTCTTTGAAGAAGGATTCGGGCACAAAGAAGGAACAACGATCTCCTGATTGATGTTCCTGTTAGTGACTACCTTAGGTAAGAACCCAGGTTTTGTACGCAGAACTACCTTATCTGAATGAAAAATCAAATAAGGAGAATCACAATGTAGGGCTGATAACTCAGAGACTCTCCGAGCCGAAGAAATAGCCGTTAAAAATAGAACTTTCCAAGATAACAACTTTATATCAATGGAATGAAGGGGTTCAAACGGAACTCCTTGTAAAACGTTAAGAACCAGGTTTAAACTCCATGGCGGAGCAACAGTTTTAAACACAGGCTTGATCCTAGCTAAAGCTTGACAAAAAGCCTGGACGTCTGGAATTTCTGACAGACGCTTGTGCAACAAAATGGACAGAGCTGAGATCTGTCCCTTTAATGAACTAGCCGATAAACCCTTTTCTAAACCTTCTTGTAGAAAAGACAATATCCTAGGAATCCTAACCTTACTCCAAGAGTAACCTTTGGATTCGCACCAGGATAGGTATTTACGCCATATCTTATGGTAAATCCTTCTGGTAACAGGCTTCCTAGCCTGTATCAGGGTATCAATAACCGACTCAGAAAAACCACGTTTTGATAAAATCAAACGTTCAATTTCCAAGCAGTCAGCTTCAGAGAAGTTAGATTTTGATGTTTGAATGGACCCTGAATCAGAAGGTCCTGTTTTAGAGGTAGAGACCAAGGTGGACAGGATGACATGTCCACTAGATCTGCATACCAAGTCCTGCGTGGCCATGCAGGCGCTATTAGAATCACTGATGCTCTCTCCTGTTTGATTCTGGCAATCAATCGAGGAAGCATCGGGAAGGGTGGAAACACATAAGCCATCCCGAAGGTCCAAGGTGCTGTCAAAGCATCTATCAGAACCGCTCCCGGATCCCTGGATCTGGACCCGTAGCGAGGAAGTTTGGCGTTCTGACGAGACGCCATGAGATCTATCTCTGGTTTGCCCCAACGTCGAAGTATTTGGGCAAAGACCTCCGGATGAAGTTCCCACTCCCCCGGATGAAAAGTCTGACGACTCAAGAAATCCGCCTCCCAGTTCTCCACTCCCGGGATGTGGATTGCTGACAGGTGGCAAGAGTGAGACTCTGCCCAGCGAATTATCTTTGATACTTCCATCATTGCTAGGGAGCTCCTTGTCCCTCCCTGATGGTTGATGTAAGCTACAGTCGTGATGTTGTCCGACTGAAACCTGATGAACCCCCGAGTTGTTAACTGGGGCCAAGCCAGAAGGGCATTGAGAACTGCTCTCAATTCCAGAATGTTTATTGGAAGGAGGCTCTCCTCCTGATTCCATAAACCCTGAGCCTTCAGAGAATTCCAGACAGCGCCCCAACCTAGTAGGCTGGCGTCTGTTGTTACAATTGTCCAGTCTGGCCTGCTGAATGGCATCCCCCTGGATAGATGTGGCCGATAAAGCCACTGCATTAAAAGGTTTGTCATGACAATTAATACAAACAACAGCTGGAGGAATAGCTACCAAAAGTTTACAGCAGATACACTTAGCTTTGGTAGTTCCAGCACTAGACAGCGATTTTCCTGAAGTATCTTCTGACTCGGATGCAACGTGAGACATCTTGCAATATGTAAGAGAAAAAACATAAAAAGCAAAATAGATCAAATTCCTTAAATGACAGTTTCAGGAATGGGAAAAAAATGCCAATGAACAAGCTTCTAGCAACCAGAAGCAAAGAAAAAAAGAACTTAAATAATGTGGAGACATAAGCGACGCCCATATTTTTTAGCGCCAAATAAGACGCCCACATTATTTGGCGCCTAAATGCTTTTTGGCGGCAAAAATGACGCCACATCCGGAACGCCGACATCTTTGGCGCAAAAGAACGTCAAAAATGACGCAACTTCCGGCGACACGTATGACGCCGGAAACAGAAAAGATTTTTTGCGCCAAAAAAGTCCGCGCCAAGAATGACGCAATAAAATGAAGCATTTTCTGCCCCCGCGAGCCTAACAGCCCACAGGGAAAAAGTCAAATTTTTAAGGTAAGAAAAAATAATTGATTCAAGTGCATTATCCCAAATATGAAACTGACTGTCTGGAAATAAGGAATGTTGAACATCCTGAGTCAAGGCAAATAAATGTTTGAATACATATATTTAGAACTTTATAAACAAAGTGCCCAACCATAGCTTAGAGTGTCACAGAAAATAAGACTTACTTACCCCAGGACACTCATCTACATGTTTGTAGAAAGCCAAACCAGTACTGAAACGAAAATCAGCAGAGGTAATGGTATATATAAGAGTATATCGTCGATCTGAAAAGGGAGGTAAGAGATGAATCTCTACGACCGATAACAGAGAACCTATGAAATAGACCCCGTAGAAGGAGATCACTGCATGCAAAATAGGCAATACTCTCCTCACATCCCTCTGACATTCACTGCACGCTGAGAGGAAAACCGGGCTCCAACCTGCTGCGGAGCGCATATCAACGTAGAATCTAGCACAAACTTACTTCACCACCTCCATAGGAGGCAAAGTTTGTAAAACTGAATTGTGGGTGTGGTGAGGGGTGTATTTATAGGCATTTTGAGGTTTGGGAAACTTTGCCCCTCCTGGTAGGAATGTATATCCCATACGTCACTAGCTCATGGACTCTTGCTAATTACATGAAAGAAAAGTCAATTGGAAAGTTGTTTAAATTTTCATGCCCTATCTGAATCATGAAAGTTTAATTTAGACTAGACTGTCCCTTTAAATAACCCATATTTAGAGCATCAAGATGTTAACTCTTAAACATAAAACAAAAGTATTAACTAAAATTACAAAGAATTTTTTTTTGTTTTAAACTCTATAAAATAAACAAGAGCTGTTTAAGAACCAGTTTAAAAAAAAATAAAATAAAATTGTAACCGTTCCCCAGTCACATACATGGACATTTTGTGTAACACGCCATAGCGCCATCTGTTGGTTGAAAGTTCCTTGATATGTGTAACACAGCTCCATCTATTGGTAGCAGGTTCATCACCAAAGTGTGTACTAGGGAAATAGACTAATTTGCATATATTTTGCATAGAGTGACAATTCAATCTATGGTTGTGAGTTTTATCGTTTATCCCTCCCCCGAATCCCCCTTCTTTTCGTTAGGGTTGTATTTTATTATTATGTTGTTTTCTACATGTTTTCTATGTATTTATGTTTTATGTGGCATGTCACCCTAAATTAAATGGGTGTTTTTAGAGTCTAGTACAGAGTGATAGAAAACTCATTTAGTAGTTGATTTTGGAACTGGTTGTTTAGCCTTGCTTTTTCAGGTGGTTCTGTAGCAGTCTTTGGAATTGTTACAGTTAAGTATACAAACTTTTTTTAAAGCTGCAGTGTGGCTATTGTAATTAGTGATGTGAAGTTCGGTTCTTCTGGGTGAATCGGTTCATTTCGGACATTTCGATTAACTGAACCGGTTCATGAACCGATTCACCAGTTCACCTACTGAACATGAGATAGAGGCTCTACCTCATGTTCAGTAGGTGAACTGTAGAGCCGCAGATTCGTTCCTGAATCATGAGTCGCTGACTGTGTGAGTTGTTCATGACTCATGATTCAGTGTCTAACAGTTCAGCTCCTCCTGAGTCCTCACAGCCAGGCAGCGTTGTCTCCTTCACAGATACATACAACACAGTACATAGAACAGAGCATGCTGTATACTCTGTTCTATGTACTGTGTTGTATGTATTTTCCTAAGATATGCATATCTACTAGTACTCTGTATAGCTTATAAATAAATATAAGGGTGAGACCTGCTGCTTCTCTAAGGGTTAATTTAAGGTGCAGTTTGGGGTATATTTGAATCAGTGTACTGTTAACTGACTCCTTTGCAATGAATCGTTCAGTTAACAGTACACGGATTCAAATATACCTCTAACTGCACCTTAAATTAACCCTTACAGAAGCAGCAGGTCTCAACCTTATATTTATTTATAAGCCATACAGAGTTTTGGTTTATAAATATAAGGTTGAGACCTGCTACTTTTGTAAGGGTTAATTTAGGTGCAGTTAGGGGTATCTTTGAATCAGTGTACTGTTAACTGAATAATTCATTGCAAAGGAGTTAACAGTACACTGATTCGTTTGCAAACAGTTCACTTCTTGAATCAGTAACAGTACTGGTAATATGATCCTAGAGTGAGACTGTCTGATTCATTGCAAAGGAGGAGTTAGCAGAAGCAGTACACACTCTAGAATCGTATTACCAGTGCTGCTGCAGACTCAGGAAGTGAACTGTTTGAAACGAATCAGTTCAGTCTGGTGAACTGATTCATACAGTTCACTGAAAAGATCCAGTTCAAATGAACGATTCGTTCATGAACTGGGCATCCCTAATTGTAATACTGCCTGAAAAAGTACACATTAATTGAATGCATACTTGAATGTTATATGATAAATTTAATGGAACAGCTTTTGTAATATGCTGTGTTGAGTACAAATTTGCCATCGTGAGGTACAAAGGGCTTGTCACTGGGGCAGTACCCTTAAAAGGCCAGATTTGCACCATTTTTTAAGGGTACAATATGGTACCATAGAATTGAGGTCCAATCTAGTCACCAAAGGTACATATTTGCCTTTGAAAGGTACAATCTGCAAGGGTACCAATTTGTACCCATTTTAAAGGGTACAACAGGTGTACCTTTGAGGGTACTGCCCCAGTGACAAGCTGTTGTACCCCTAAAGGTACAATTTTTGCACATTTTTTCTGACAGTGTAAGCAAACCTCAGACATTTTTAATAAAAATCATTAGATTAACTTTTCTAAAACTCTTTAAAGGGGTTAACAAATAGTTAAAGTCAACTCTGAAGCAGCAATGAACATCTAGTTCTCAGAAGCGCCTACCTAGGTATGCTTTTTCATCAAAGGATACAAAAATACAAAGTACATTTTAGAACAGAAATTTAAAAGTTTCTCAAAATTGCAGCTCTATCTTTACCATAAAAATATTTAATTTGACTTTTATATACCTCTAAAGGGATAGTAAAGTCCAAATTAAACTTTCATGATTCAGATAGGGCATGCCATTTTAAACAACTTTATAAATTTACTTTTATCATCAAATTTTCTTTGTTCTCTTGTTAATCTTAGTTGAAAGCTAAACCTAGGTAGTCTAATATGCTAATTTCTAAGCCCTTGAAGGCCACCTCTCATCTAAATGTATTTGACAGTTTTTCACTGCTAGAGGGCATTAGCTCATGTGTTTTATATAGATAACACTGTGCTCACGCATGTGAAGTTATTTAAGAGTCAGCACTAATTGTCTAAAATGCAAGTCTGTCAAAAGATCTGAGATAAGAAGGCAGTCAGCAGAAGCTTAGATACAAGGTAATTACAGAGGTAAAAGGTATATTTCTATAACAGTGTTGGTTATGCAAAACTGGGGACTGGTAAATAAAGGAATTATCTTTCTTTTAAACAATAACATTTTTGGTGTTTACAATCCCTTTAATATCACACTTTTTACTATTAGAAAAGTGTCTAAAAAATAAAAAAAATAAAAAAGGTACACTTTGCCTTTTATTAAAAAAAAAAACAACAGTATGATAAATTAAATCTTTTTTATTTAAGCCAATAAACTTTCTTTTTCCCCAGCTCCATATTTAAAAAAATAAATACTTGTATGTGAAAGCCAACAGCACAGAATATTTTCCTGTAGCACCTACATAATTTATACTAGAATTCTAGCAGCACAAATTAGCACTTTTAAATGCATCTTATTAAATATTCAGAAATGTGCTTTTATAATGTTATCACTTTTCAATGGGATTTAACATTAGTGATAAGTAAATAGAAACTGTACTCTCAAGATCAATTACCTTCTGGTGCCAAGGCATTATGCGCATCTGATTTACAACAGTTTTATTAGTTAAATAATACAGAAAATCTACTGCTCAGGCAACATTTGTATGAATAAAGTAAAGAAACAGTGTTACTGTACTTAGTTATGTTTGTTTTTTGTTTTTTCACATCACATCACATTAGACCTAAATGTAACTTAATTTCAGACACAATTTGTATGAAAGTTCTGTTATGTTAAAACTTGGATCAATACCACAAGCACATCGAGATAAATAGAAAACCATTAGTGGGGATGGTTTGAGAAATACAAAATGTCGAAATAGATTCAAAGGGACAGTCAGCTCCTAAATGTTTTTTTTTTTTTTTTTTAAATAGATACCTTTATTACCCATTCCCAAGTTTTGAAACAAAAAAACATGGTTATATTAATTTACTTTTAACCTCTGATTACCTTGTATCTAAGCCTCTTGACAGCCCTCTGACCACATGGCTTTTTATTTATTATTTGTTGACTTGGATTTTAGCCAATTAGTGCCATGTTGTGCACAAGGCTATGGGCGTAAGCACAATGTTATCTATATAGCCCACATAAACTAGCAGTCTCCTGTTGTGAAAAGCTAATAAAAAAAATGTGATAAGAGGCTGTTTGTAGTGTCAAAGAAACAGGCAGACATTTAGAGATTTAAATGGTATATACTATATCAATTTAACAATGTTGGTTGTGCAAAATTGGGGAATGGGTAGTGAAGGTGTTATCTATCTTTTTAAGGGATAGTAAAGTCCAAATTAAACTTTCATGATTCAGATAGGGCATGCAATTTCAAACAAATTTCTAATTTACTTTTATCAAATGTGCGTTGTTCAGTTGTTATAGTTGAAAGCTAAACCTAGGTAGGCTCATATGCTAAGCCCTTGAAGGCCGCCTCTCAGCAGAATGCATTTGACCTTTTTTACAGCTAGAGGGTGTTAGTTAAAGTGTTTCATATAGATAACATTGTGCTAACGCACTTGAAGTTATTTAAGAGTCAGCACTAATTGCCTGAAATGTAAAGCTGTCAAAAGATCTGAGATAAGGAGGCAGTCAGCAGAAGCTTATATACAAGGTAATTACAGAGGTAAAAAGTATATTTCTATAACAGTATTGGTTATGCAAAACTGGGGTATGGTAAATAAAGGGATTATCTCTCTTTTTAAACAATAACAATTTTGGTGTTTACTATCCCTTTAATGTTTAGGCAAATTTTGGTCCATGAAGATACATTAAACAGTCTCATTAATTTGTGCAAACATAATTATTTTACTTACCAAGTTTATAAAGGGAGCGTAAAAAGGATAGTAAGATCAAAATTGACAAATTGGAAAGCTCAGGTGCAGCATTGAACCTAGGTTCTAGGTGCTGATTGGTGGCTGTATGTATGTATATATATATATATATATATATATATATATATAAAAATATATATATATATACATATACATATATATATATATATATATATACATATATATATATATATATATATATATATATATATATATATATATATATATATATATATATATATATATATATATATATATATATATATATATATATATATATATACATACATACATATACACACACATACACCGACTGTCATAGGCTTACCCTGTATGTTCTACCTAAATCATGAAAGAAAAATTTTGGGTTTCATGTCCCTTTAACCCCTTAATGACCGACAAAGTGCAGGGTACGTCCTCAAAACAACCGAGGACGTATTCTGCACGTCGCCGGTCTGGGAAAGCGGAGGAAGCGAGTCCTGATCGCTTACAGCCACTTTCCGGTTATTGCAGTGATGCCTTGATATCGTGATTTCGTGATTCAGATAGAGCATGACATTTTAAGCAACTTACTAATTTGCTCTTATTATCAAATTTTCTTTATTCTCTTGGTATCTTTATTTGAAATGCAAAAATGTAAGTTTAGATGCCGGCCCATTTTTGGTGAACAACCTGGGTTGTCCTTGCTGATTGGTGGATAAATTCATCCACCAATAAAAAAAATTCTGTCCAGAGATCTGAACCAAAAAATAGCTTAGATGCCTTATTTTTCAAATAAAGATAGCAAGAGAATGGAGACAAATTGATAATAGGAGTAAATTAGAAAGTTGCTTAAAATTACATGATGTATCGGAATCATGAAAAAAAAAATTTGGGTTCAGTGTCCCTTTAACTAGCTCTGTCTTGCTGTGAAAAAGCTTATAAAATGGACTTATGTATCAATGATTGTGGCTAAAAAGTGATCTCCCTTTAAAATATGCAGGTTCTTTTTAATTTCCCACAAATCTTACCCAATTGTAAAGAATATTCTGTAGAAAAAACTACTGTGTTATTGCCAAATTCATGTTACCTCTTATTTACTATTAGTCACATTACTGGCCGAATATTGTGTTGCTTCTTCAAAGTAAGCTCTAAATCTTTTACATTATATCCGCTACTTGTATTTCTCTGTAACCCCATTAATTGACTTCTGGGAATAGATCATATTAAATGGCCAGGATGGCACAATTGTGCATGAAGAATCGTGTTCCCAGCTGTTGGTTTATGAAATGTTCTAGTAAAAATGATTCCAGTCTCAACTGAACCCATCAACTGCAAATCCAAGAACTATATTGTGTCTCTCCGTAATCTTACCTGAAAACCTTAACTTAAACAAACCAAATGATTCACAAACTATAAATATAAGATCATCAATAAATCTCATTGTGTGTATAATATAATTTGATCTGCAAAGGATTTAAAGGGACACTAAAGCCACATTTTTAATTTAATGATTCAGATAGAGCATGCAATTTAAGCAACTTTCTAATTTACTCCAATTATCAATTTTGTTTCCTTCTCTTGCTATCTTTATTTAAAAAGCAGGAATGTAAAGATTAAGATCCGGCTCATTTTTGGTTCAGAGCCTGGGTTATGCTCGCTTATTGGTTTGCTAAGTGTAGTCACCAATAAGCAAGCACTATCCAGGGTGCAAAACCTAAAATGGGACGGCGCTTAAGCTTTACATTCCCACTTTTTAAATAAAGATAGCAAGAGAATGAAGACAAATTGATGAAAAAATGTATCGCTTTAGGTCAGTTTAAATGTGGTGAGCTCCCTCCACCATCGCCATACCACAAATTTATAAATAAAACTCCTGATCAAACATAAAATAATTGTGTTTTAAAAGGAAATCATCTACCTCACAGAAAAAGATCTTAAATTCTTCAGAATAACAGTTATGTTATCCAAGAAATACCTAATTGCTTCAATCCCTAAAGAATGTGGTATACATGAATATAATGAGATACATCAACTAGCACCCAATTAAATCTTAATTGTCATTTGATATCACACACAATATTTAACAAGTGTACCAAAGGCTGTAATATAGAATCAATCCACTCTGACAAGGGTTCAAACAAGAGATAATTGGGCGACCCAGTGCTTTAATGAGATCTTTATGGGTGCAAAATCAATGAAACTGGAAAATCGGAAATCAAATTACTAGCTTGATTTAATGTCAAGATCCCCTAAAGCAACTGCCTGATCAACCAGTTTGTCAGCCTACAAACATCCCTAATTGTTTTTTAACCTCAGCAATGTAATCTGACAGTCATAACTACGACATTGCCACCCTTATCAGAACTACAAATGACAATGTCATGGTTATGTTGCAACTCCTCCGGGTGTCTTCTCTGATAGAGTCAGATTAAACCTTAATTTATAATTTTTCAAAATGTTCACGTTGAAATATCTCCTTTTTCACTTTTCTGTGATAGAGATTTAAAGGGACAGTAAACACCTTAGAATTACCAGATATTTATGTTTTGTTGCTGAAGATTAACATATTAGCAAAGTCATAATGTTATTAAAACAAATTAACATCTTATTACTGCAAATCTGGGCTTAAGTTAGCAGACTACCAAGCTAGCTATGGACATAAAGTTAGTATAAAAGGCATTTATTTGCCGTTGATATCAGATAAAGCCTATTAGAGACAGATATCTAGCAGAGTTAGGCTCGAAAGGTCAGCAAGGTGCATTTCAAGTTCTGAGTATTAGAAATTGTTCCATTTTCAGAGCTAAATTACATGAAAAGGTTGCAAAATAAAGACATTGAGCAACCTTTCCTGCCTTATAACCTATTTCTAGTAGATCTAACTTGGGTCCCTCATTGCTGTAGGAACCTAGGAATATCTAATAACATAACATTGCTTAGTTTTGTGGGACATTACCCAGCTATAGCACCACATCCTTCTCCTGTCCATTCTATAAAAGGCCTACTTGCTGGCCCTTCCTGAATCTCACCCCAACATGTGGTCCCGAGTTTCTATAGTTTTAGATCTGACTGTTCAAGACCAATTAATATCGCTACCTAAACTCTCTGTGTGGAGTATCCCCCACCCACCATTTTAATTGTGGAATATACTCGCTTCAGAGTTCTCTGCATAGTTGGGGCTTTGACCGCAAATCAATTAGACCCAAGATGGTTTGGGAGAGTAGGTTGTGCACAGGTTGGAGGCTCTATAAACCTTTATCTTTCAATTATAACATTATGGAAGATGCTATGCCATCCAACAAAGCTGCCTCTTACTTACATGGGAACATATCTTGGGGTTAACCACACCGTTATATTGGCAAAAGTTCATTACCATAACGAAGACGGCCCTCCATTGTGCTACTTTATATGAAAAATATTAAAAAATCTTAGCAAACTGGCATTTTACTCCCCTTAGACTAATGTTATGTCACCCTTATGCTGGAGGGAGTGTGGAGTGGTGGGGGATTCACTTCATATTTGGTGGGCCTGCCCCAAATTAAAGGTCCTAAGGGATATTAGCTTTTCCACCTTATCCAAATTCCACATTAAGCTTTCTAAAAACCCAAAAGCAGCTCTACTACATTAAGGTGCAAAATCCCTCCCTAAACACCAAGGTTATTTTTGTGCATATTTATTAATAGCAATCAAACTGGCTATTGCCAGATCATGGAAGAGTAGTACACCTCTGTTATAGGTAATATGAACCTGACGGCAGCCATCTTGTTCCCCGCAGCCATTTTGTGATGAATAACATCCATTTTGTAATGATTAGACTTTTATTATACTGGGTTATTATGTAGTGAGAACTATGTGCATGTTATGATAGTTTCCTTAGCTGTTCGGCCTTGTCAATGTACTCTGGCTGTACGCCAAGAATAAGATAATGTCAATAAGGTGGTTCAGAAACCTTGTTGTCTCCGCAGATGTTAGCCTATTATGACAATGTAATTCTTGTTATGAGAAACTCATTTTCCAGCTTCACATTGTACTTTGCTCTGTATAACTGTGTAAGATGACGAGGTCCTAACGTGTCATCCCCTTAACCCTGTATGCTGTTATAAGAAATGCTTGCACTGTGCAATAAGTAGGATGGTATGTTAGGGGTAATATGAACCTGACGGCAGCCATCTTGTTCCCCGCAGCCATTTTCTGATGAATAACATCCATTTTGTAATGATTAGACTTTTATTATACTGGGTTATTATGTAGTGAGAACTATGTGCATGTTATGATAGTTTCCTTAGCTGTTCGGCCTTGTCAATGTACTCTGGCTGTACGCCAAGAATAAGATAATGTCAATAAGGTGGTTCAGAAACCTTGTTGTCTCTGCAGATGTTAGCCTATTATGACTATGTAATTCTTGTTATGAGAAACTAATTTTCCAGCTTCACATTGTACTTTGCTCTGTATAACTGTGTAAGATGACGCGGTCCTAACGTGTCATCCCCTTAACCCTGTATGCTGTTATAAGAAATGCTTGCACTGTGCAATAAGTAGGATGGTATGTTAGGGGTAATATGAACCTGACAGCAGCCATCTTGTTCCCCGCAGCACTGTGCAATAAACAAAATTGGCTTTAGATTATAATGCTGCGTGGTCTGAGTCATTCTAAGGGGCCCTTATCAGATAATCTACATATGCCTCAGGTGGTACACTGGCCCCGTGGCTTCGGCCTGACCTGACACTTACCCCCCTGGGGAGACACCTAACAACCTCAAATTGGGTCAAAGTGAAGGTCAAGTTTGGCTGACTCGCTCACGCCATTGGATACCTTAATAAAAATGAGCGCAACTTTCATTAATCAATTTTTCTAATTGTCACTAATTAATAAAATAATAATTTATAATATCTAAGAATAGATACTTTCATTTGAAAATGTAGCAATTTTACCATTACTTGGCGAGGTGCAGTGGTTTTGTCAGAGAACCTTTCCGGTCCAATTCTATGAGCTCTTTCAATGCTACATAAGGAAAAAGAACTCAGTAGTGCTGAGAAACAAATGCGTGAGTAACCACTTTAGGTCAGCTAATATTATGGTAGATTCCAAACGGTGTACCAGCTTTAGTATAGATCGCATACTGGAGTTGAGAGAGGCGCATTGGATTTTTACAATGGGCACTCGTATTCCAAATGGTCTCAACTCCAAGTATGATATCATGAATTTGTGGTAATTGTTTAGGGCATTTCTTTATACCGGCTCTCTTGGAGCCACTATCATGCATGTCACACATACCATTCTAAGAACTTGTGTAATGATTTGTGCTATTTAGGTAGTCTTACCTTATAAATATACCTTATCATTCAATATTTAGGACAATCATGCATTATTGTATTAGAAATTTCACCCCCCGTTACTCCATATCATTATCTTACTTATAATCATGCTATAGGGTCAGGGTCCATTTTAAATATATATCTTTCAATGTGCAATACACGTTTATGTCTGACCCCTTATACTATGTGATGTATTGATCACTTGTACATTTAACTGTGGTACACTTTTTTGATCTTTTGGTTTTTGCATTATTTGGTCTTTCTGATTGTATATCGCATTACCATTATTTTTCATTTGTTAAGCATTACTCAGTATTGTTCTATTGAGTTTATTGTGTGTAATTTTCTCATTTCACTATGTCTATTTCCCTGTCATATAGAATCGTGTAACTGGCACTTTTGTTAGTGCTTTATTGCTTTGGAGGTTGTGTATAAATTAGTTTCACTATGTATAGAGTAGGTAATTAACAGGTGTGCTTTATTTTTTAACCAATGGGATTTTAGGTATGGGTATTTAGAAAGGTGTGTCACATAGCACTATAGGCTATGACTACGGCTCCTAGCCGAAACGCGTAAGCCAGACAGTGCCACACCTGTTATGTTTTTACTTGTGTTTGCCATTCGCTTTTAATCCGAGTTTGAAATAAAGACGTTTTAATTATACTCTCCAGGACTACCGCTTTTCTATATTTCTCTTTCAATACTACCCCTAAAGGCATCTAAACCTTGGAGTGTAGGGAGAGTATACTCTACTAAATGCAGGAGCTCATTATTTTTAACATTTTCAGGTACACCCACTAGACGCAAATTATTGCGCCTAGATTTATTCTCTAGATCCTCCAGATGCTGATGTAAAATAAGATTTTGCTGTTCTAAATTTTCCACTTTTTTAGAATGATTCACACTGACATTTAGCTAAGATATTCTCCCCTCTACCTCTGTGAATCTAACTGAAAATTGCTTAAGTTCACCAGAAGTGTTGTCGATACCTTTTTGAAGACTATCTATCTTAGTGCAACAGATAACATCACTCTTCTTGCCTATTACATGTGCCTTATTAGGAGTTGGTATTCAATTCTGGGGATTGAGGTTGTGTCGTGGGCTGAGTGTCATTAACCTATTTTGCCTTTTTGACATCTGACCTATTTTTAGAGGCCATTCTAGATTAGTCTAAATATCTATCCATAAAAAAATGGCACCATTACCTGTACAAGTAAATAAAGCTTATTATCAATGAGTTGTAACAGGCAAGAGAAGCAATAAAACTGTGAAATAATTGAATTATTTGTATGAACCAACACAGAAAATCATATTATAACAAAACACAGCATGCTGCACACTCAATGTACATGAAATTAGTGCTAGTGTACAAAGTTCTTACCACCCTCGATTACATTCTGGGGGGATGCAAGAGATGCGACAATGATGGGTCTTTTCCACAGCACAGAAGACCGGAGTTCAATTTCAGGTTAAACTGATGTAATGTACTGAAGTGCAATGTGTTTGATACGCTATGAGGGAAGTTTGAAGAAGAACTTTCACTCTCTGCTGTGAGCATTGCAATGTTGAGGCAGAATTTTCTCCACAGTCTCCCTTAAAGGGACAGTATACTATAAAATTGTTTTTCCCTTAATGTGTTGCCAATTACTTTTTTTACCAGCTGCAGAGTGTAAAATGTATGAGATTTGCTTTTTTTAAGGATTATTTGTATATAGGATGGATGGGGATACCACAGGCTAAATAAACTAATTAAAATGCCAATATAAGGTTAATGGAAATACTTGTAAACAATTTAATACACTCCAGCAGGTAAAGTGAATAATTGGGAACAAATTAAAAAGGAAAATATTTGAGTAAACTGTCCCTTTAATGTGGTCTGGGCATGGGTCACGTCCGGATTAGAGGCCTACACAAGGGGAACAGTCATCTCAATAAGCGCTGTTGCCTTAGTCGAGGAGATCCACAGGCTAGATAAATACTGAGCAGGCCGGTTGAACGGAGTGAAGCACTGCGATTATGGAACTTCCCCTATTATGTACCTGCAGATGATCCGTCGGAATGTTTCACCAGTATCGGGCTACTGGTTAGGTTAGGTTAGGTTAAGTGCAGCTGGTAAATCTGCCTTCTCAACAAGCGATTCTCCCTGGAACTCACATACCGCTGTTGCCTTGGTTGATCCACTTATGCAGAGTAAGTACAGAGCAGGCAGGCTGATCTGCGTGATGCGCTGTGGTTCGGTAGGAAACGGAGCTGCGTCAGACCCTGTAATATACTTGAAAGTGATCTTGCTGGGTTTCTATAGCCGCTGATAAGAAAGTGTCCACTTATCTCGTGGTGACAAGAACCAGGTTGCGACCTAAGTGAGGCTCAATAACTTACAAAGCCTGTTACAGGATTCAGTCCAGACGAATATTTTCACGCCAAACAAATATTTTCGTTTCCGGTGGGTGAGAGATGGAGCTTCTCCTATGCTGGTCAATTCCCACACACCTTCTGCGTAAGGGTAATAGTGTTTAAGGGCTGATTTTGCAGGAAAAACAAAGTTTTTAATCTACTTTCTAGCTTTGTGGAACGGATCTCAATCAGTTTGCTACCGCTCAGTTAGCCCGCCCACCGGAAGTGTCATAATTGAATTTATGTTTTTTATTTATTAATAAAAATAGTTTCTATAATATAGCGATCACCCCTCACCCTATAACTTAAGCGATTGTTAACAGGGCCACCCCTCCCTCACATGTTTCTGCAGTATAGTGGCCTACTCCTCCCTCACCACACATTTGTTTCTGTAGCATAGGGAACTCTCCCCTTCTGCAATGCGCCACCTACCTACCTCCCTCTTTCCCTACCATGTCATCACCACAAGCCAATACAGACAGTGATCAGTTCTTCCTTACCATATGAAAGAAGATGCCTTCTGCCTCTGGCTGCAGTCTTCACTGTCAAAGCTGATAGGGGGACCGCAGAATGAGCCAAAAGGTTGGACATAGGTACTACATCAAATCATATATGAACGTATCCCAATGAAGGGATAAAAAAGCGCGCTGATGTTAAACAGAAATAAAAAATATAATGAAAAAATGTATACAATGTCAAACAAGGTAATATGCTTTTAAATCTAGTAGAACAGGTCTACCGTATTAGTCCCGAAAATTGTCCATATACTGGTGGTAAGTTGAAGGGATAGAAGTGTCCTCCTTTTTGATATGGTGAGTCAGGCTGCTCCTCTTAATCCCAGAGAGTGTAGGACAACTGTTAAAATACAAAAAGTAGAGAGAGCGCGCCACAATAGCGTGATACCGTCTGGAAATGCAGGTACAGGTAAAAGTAAGTATTATGCTTACCAAATAGTGTAGCACTGTGCTGTGACCAGTGCGTGAAAGCAGGCTAGCACTCAACAGTGGCTAGTACACTGTGGAAACCAAGCTCCAAGGGTACTTGTACTGGTTCCTGCTTGCTGTATGCCTCCTGTTGGCTGGACTTCAAATACTGCAAAGGTAGAATCTTTCTGTGTGTTGTTCTGTTAGTATTGAAATATCACAACACAGACAACTTCAAATAAAATAGCTTTAATGTTATGATGCGTTTCTCAACCTCAACTGGGTCGTTTCATCAGATAAAAAAAAAAATCATATATGTTAGGAAAAATACTCTGTGACATAGTACCTATGTCCAAATGGCTTCAGGTATTAAACTTTGCCATGCAATGCTAAATCACAAGTAGCAATTGCAGGTGGACAGATTCTCTGCTTGAGTAAGAAATAAAATTCAATAGGTTTTTCAAGATTTTTCTAACACACTAACAGGTTTTAAATGCTTTTAAAATATTTATTTTAAATGCAGCTACATTACAATGCAGTGAATAATTTCTAATGCATACCTTAAAAAACACTTTAAGCCATTTGGACATTTATATATGTTCATCGGCACTTTAAGTACTGTAACAATGTAAATAAATATTCATGTGCTTTCACCCACATTTATCTGCTGTCACTGTTCAGCTAATACAGAAAGCTGTGGATCCTACATTTTCAGTTGAGGCAAACAATGCAGGTTCAAGTTACTCCGCCCTAGAGGATTCACTATCCTACAAAAAGGTCTCTGGGGCAGTTGTTCCACTGAGGCTACAAAGAAGTTCCTGGAAAAGGCCAGCTGGGCAACCCCGACTCCCAGCTGTTTAAAATATGCTAGTTTTAATCAGCAGAAGATAGGTTTGGTTTGCTGCTTAGTGAAGCTTATTTCCCGGCAAAAATCACAAGCATTTAAGAGATAAAAGTAAACCAGAGAACTCTAGGTAAGATATGCAAACATAGTTATGAAGAAAAAAAAATATGAGATGTTGCTTATCCTAGCTGTTCTTCTGAGTGACAGAGCCCTTGGAGGATGGTGACAGCTCATTGAGGCACCAGAAAAATAAAGTTGATAAAGATAGGAAAGGTCCTGTTTGCCCAGAAAATGGTATAAGCCCTGGTCCAGAAGTGGTTTTGTTTTTGCTGCACCAATCCCATAAAGGGGGCTTCATCATTCAGAGTAACAGCTGCCACCAGTTCCTTTGGGGTATAGGAAAGTCCTTGGCCAAAAGGACAACCCTGACTCACAACTGTTAGTTCGTATCAACAGGTTTAGTTTTGCTTCTAAGTATGAAAGAAGGCTTTTGTTTAAAAATGAAATGCTCTTACAAAATAGAACATTTTACAATAGAATGAAGTGATTGATGATGAGTGTCAAATTGATTCTAGGCGCTTGCTACAACTTTTATAAGTATTGGTTGCTTGATAGAAATTGAGCAGTAAAGCGTTGAATTAATATATAAAAATTGATCCATGATCAGCGTGAACAGCACAAGAGTAGAAGAGAAAATGAAAATTAAAAACATGCTTGTAGCTAAGATCCTTAAAAAAAAAACAAAAAAACATTAAAGGGAGTGAATAATCCAGAAAAAAATAAGTGGTAGGTTTGCACTCTAATCTATTATCTGCACAAAGTTTCTATGGTTGAGATTTAATTTTATATCTGTCCCTAATTGGTCGCAAAAGGGAAGATAAACAATACTCGGCGGTATGTAAACTGCAAAAGAATGCACATTTTGCTAGCAACATTCTTTCAATGTAGATCTGTTACAAATTAACATTTGTTGATATATATGAAGCATATCTAAAAAAATAATAAAAAAAATGGACATTCATAGAAGCATGGTAACCATAGAGTTACATGTTAAAGAAGTCAAGATGGGAATAGATAAGGGCCCGAACAAGTGTTTTAGCAATGGCACAGTTTAGAAACCCAAAATGGTAGTAGTTCAATTAATTATTATGGAAAATGTTAGAGAGGAGATTATATGATACTGAACCAATGAGCTACCAGTCATGGATGAATACTATATCCCTTACATTGATATACATTATAGTATCAGGACTCAAATTGGAGGTAATATAAATAAAATGGTCTTTCACCCATTAATATCTATACATCGAAGCACAATCCAAAATACAGCAGTCATTATGTACTCAAATACCTGTCTAGATTTCCACATACACATCAGTATTGAGGGGGAAAAAAGATCTGCGCCGTCGTTAGCATAGAAATAATACTGCATGAAAATGGTGTCATTGCTTCCTTAGAGAGAATGTATAGAGAGACTAAATAGTAATGGTCCCCAACCTGACACTGCCATCAAAATTCATAAAGTACCTTCCAGATATTGTCTAATATAGAGAAAATAATACAGAGAGAAATGACTAGAGCAGAGTGGGTTAGATGAATAGAAAAAAAATAAAAGTAGAATTGAGGGTGTAAAATCAGGCTTGGCCAGGCAGTGAAGGGAAGTAATATAAGGAACGTAATCATGGGTGAGAGGGCAAGGGCAGGAGCATATTTTTTATAGGCAAACAAGGTACTTGCCTAGGGTGGCAGATTTTAGGGGTCAACACTTTGAGTCTCACTACACACACACTGTAATGCTCGTGGGATATTCCTCTATCAGACCGAACTCGGCCAGTAGTCTTGTTATCCCGGCGTCGAGCCGGAATAATAGGGAATATCGCAGAGCAGAGAAAGTTAGTAAGATGAGGAAGGTGGCACTCACCATAGGCTGGACAGTGCCCAGCGGCAATGGCAAAGCAGTCCAAGTACAAACCACTAGAATGGTCAGACAGGCAGGGTTTGGCAACAGCAAAGCAGTCCAGGGGCACACCACTAGAATGGTCAGGCAGGCAGGATTTGGCAATAGTAAAGAAGTCCAAGGGCACACCACTAGAATGGTCAGGCAAGCAGGGTTCGGCAACAAATAGGCAATCCAGAACAAGGGGTTAATAAGCAGAGTAATCAAACAGGCAGGGTTCAGCAACAGTATATCAATCCAGTAATTGAGGGTTATAGCAGGAAGAGTAGTCAGACAGGCAGGGATCATACACAAGTAGGCTAAACGAAACAACAATATATCACACCCAGGAGCACACAAGGTAACACCTATACTTGGGTAGTGGAGATCGTTGTGATGGCACTTACATAGGCGCAGGATTCGCGCCAGGCATCCGGACGGCATCAGGAAGAGAGGAGCGTGCGGCGATGACATCAGTGCCACACGCATCTGGATCTGACACAACCCCTGGCAACGAGCAGGGAAGGAGATGCCGCGCCCCTAGCAACAGCTAGAGCGGCGCGGCGTGACACACACACCGCACTACACACTCATACTACACATATTGCACATGCATAATGCCCTACACATATTGCACTACACATGCATAATGCCCTACACACACACACTAAACACTGCACTACACATGCATACTGCACACCGCACTACACATCCACATTGCAATGCGCACTGCTCTACACACACTCCACTACACCACACATGCATTCTTCACTAAACACAATTATACATACGCACATTTACATTGGAAATGCTATTAAAAAAAAAAAAAAGTCATGTAACGCCCTCAAAAAATATTATGGCCTAAAACCTGGAATTTTTAGTGCCTAGGGCAGCACAAAACCTAAATATGCCACTGGCAGGTGGTAAACATGCTTTAGGTGGAAAAGGATATAAACCCAGTAAAGGACAAAGAAAAATAGTAACAGTAGAGAATATGTAGAGTTGAAGAAAAAATGAATAAAAAGGTATTAAAAACAAAATAAAGAGAGTGATTTAGTTTTGGTGCTGCCTGGGCACTGGGAATCTGTGGCCCTCAACCCTCCAATACACAACATACGTTAGCTTGTATGTGCTATTTACATTTCTCATAACCAGAAACCGGGGATGTTTAAGGCTCAGCCAAGGAGGATCATTGATTTATAATAATATATATCACATGAGAGAATATGAGTGTGATGTCATCATGCCAGGAACTACCTCATAAACATCCTGCCCCCTAAAACATGCTGCCATAAGCACTGGAAATCATTTACCCCTATGATCTAGACATGTGCACACTCCTGAGCTTAAACCAGCATTGTGCTCAACATTTTCTATCATGAAAATTTAAATATATTGCATTTTTCCTGAAAAAATCTGAAGTTAAAAAAAAAGATTAGATTTCTTATATACAAAGAAGTGCAGGAAGAACATTTCAAATTGACTTCAACCTCCCACTGGGAAACAGCTTTCTGCAAATGCCTTTTGTTTACATAGTTTTTCTCTAGCCAGTACCGCAGTATTGATATTTTCAGTATGGGTGGCAGTTTCAATGGGCAAAAGCAGCCATTTCACATGACTAGTAAAGCTAAAGGTGCCATTTGTAAATTATTTTATACACTTGAGTGGGTAAAAACAAATTAAAGACAAGAAAATGTTAAAGTACACTGTCCCTTTATTGAACATTCTAAATTTAAGCCATTGAACTGTTCCTTACTCCTAAAGAAGTTTGATTGCGCAAATAAAACACATCAACATGGATTGTGGGAGTTTTAGAAGGGTCATTGCCACGGATACCAGTTAAACGGAAAATCTGGAACGCTGGAGGATTACAAGGTAATTGGAGTTCTGTGAACATTCACAGAAGGAAGGGACATAGCGTACCCTGTAACATGCAGCTGACACTGTTGATGTCTACTAAGTGCTATATGATGTGTGAAGGCAGATTGTGAATAAACTATTGCTGTGAATCTTAGATGCGCTTTATAGCCCTTTTCTGTGTATACAAGTACATGAGTGAGGGGAGATTGCGGACAACCTTCTCTAGAGAAGCTGCTGTTGGACACGATACAGATCCTTCTAGTTCACATCTGACTGTATCCTTTTTATTTTAATCACTATGTGCTTTATTGGTACATGTGGTTCTAGTTGAAACGGGATTCCATATTTATTATACGATTTGTACTGTAATTGTCTTTTTTTTAAATATAATTTCAATTGCTTAGGTACACTAGGTATTTTGTTGCTGTATAATTTAAAGGGACAGTCTAATCAAAATTAAGCTTTCATGATTCAGATAAGGCTACTGTCATTTTAAACAACTTTCCAATGTAATTATCATCACATTTGCTTTGTTCTCTTGGTATTCTTTGTTGAAGGCTAAACCTGGGTAGGCTCATGTGCTAAATTTCTAAGCCCTTGAAGTTTGCCTCTTATCTCAGTCCATTTTCACAGGTTTTTTTGTACAGCTAGACAGCACTAGTTCAAGTGTGCCATATAGATAACATTGTGAACACTCCCATGGAGTTATTTATGAGTCAACACTGATTGGCTAAAATGCAAGTCTGTCAAAAGAACTGAAATAAGGGGGCAGTCTGCAGAGGTTTAGATTCAAGTCAATTACAGAGGCAAAAGGTGTATTAATATTACAGTGTTGGTTATGCAAAACTGAGGAATGGGTAATATAGGGGGATTAGCTATCTTCTTAAACAATAACAATTCTGGGAGTAGACTGTCCCTTTGAGCATAAACTATTGGCATATAGAAACATTTTAAATGTGATGTGCTATAAAATATAAATTGGCACATCACGGATATTATTTCTTATTGTACTGAGGATTTCTGTAAATTACAATATAATTGAAAGTGCAATTGCATCTTATATATTTTTTTCTATAATCATTTATGCATATAATTATCATTCTGTGCCTTTTTTTAAAAAAAAACAAAAAAAAAAACATTTTGATACATAATATTGTATGTACCCAGTAATAACGTGACCAATAACCCATGTCATTTTCAGACCTGTATTTAAAAAGGGACATGAAACCCAACATTTTTCTTTCAGGATTCAGATAGCGCATGCAATTTTAAAAGACTTTCTAATTTACTTCTATTATAAAAATTTTTGTTCTTTTGATATCTTTTGTTGGGAGTGTACACGTGTCTAGAGCACTGTATGGCAGCAGTTTTCCCAAGAATAATATACGTTAGCAAGAGAACTAGATGACAGCACTATTTCCTGCCATGTAGTCTGCCAGACACCTACCTAAGTAGCTCTTCCACAAAGAATACCATGGGAACAAAGCAAATTTAATAATAATAATAATAATAGAAGTCCGTTGCAAACTTTTTTAACCCTTGACCCAACAGGATGTTTATATAGCCCATTGTACCGCATAAAGTATATACACATCACAACTGCTCTATCTGAGCTGCAGGCATCTGTCCGCATATGGAAACAGGGCACAATGTTTGCTCCAGTTCTATATGAAGGCAGATGACAGATCGTTACAGATGGTGACACTGTAACGATCATCTGCTGGTGGGAGGTGTGGAAGGGAAGTCAGGAGGCGGGTGGACGGCCTAGTGGCACAGTGAGGGGAGGGAGCGGGAATGGCCCTTCACTGCAGAAAGAAAAATTGAAGGGAGGAATAGGGGGCCCTAACTAGCGATCGCCGGAGGGGAAAGGTGTGAGGACCTCGACATTACAGAAAAAAAATAAAAAATAAATATATATATATATATATATATATATATATATATATATATATATTAGATACAGGCAGACAGCAATTATGTCCTATTCTGACTCAGATAGTTGTAATAATGATCTATCCCTTGCTGAGACCTCTATGCCTGGCCTGTATAAGAAGATACAATCACTGCAGACAATCCTTGTCAGATAGCTGAACTCACCAATACCTTGTTCATCCACAAAGTTGCTTTATTCTGAATATCAGGTTACAGCAGATAATGAATACAGCAGATGAATGAATGGTTAAAGTATTTTGCGGTCAAAAGATGATACTGATCGTAGCTTGCAATGTATTAACATGAGGCTGTTAGCTGCAGCCATGACACAGGAAAACATCATAAAACTACAAGGACAGAGTAATACACAAAAAGGAAATGCATAATAAGGTCAGAGGTAAGATACTGTAAAGAACAGGAGCATTACCAAAAAGTGTCAGTAGATGGCAGTACAGAACAAACACAGGGAAGCCTAGAAAACAATGGCATCAAAATATATGATTTCTTAACTATAACAACATGAACACAACAGAGGCTATGTAATATTCTATGCCTCATTGAGGCAGCACATGTCCCTTTAGATGCACTTATACTGGACTAGAGTGGAAATTGAAAGATTGTAGGGTTGTACCCTTAATATTACTTATGTTTGTTGGAGATTCAAAATGATGACACCTGACCATAAAATATAAGAAATTGCAGTAGACTGTCAAGAAATGAGGCTTTGACTTATCTTTAACTTTGAGTGGACTAGTAAAAAGCAGGAGGTGTTTAAAGAGCAGAACATGCAAATTTTAAACAACTTTCTAATTTGCTTTGTTCTTTTGCCAATGGCATGAAGCATATGTGGGTAGCCATCAATCAACTAGCAACCAGTAGTGAACTACTACTGTGCCTGAGCCTACTCTTCAACAAA
Source organism: Bombina bombina (assembly GCF_027579735.1). Lineage (NCBI taxonomy): Eukaryota > Metazoa > Chordata > Amphibia > Anura > Bombinatoridae > Bombina > Bombina bombina. The sequence goes on along the minus strand of NC_069500.1, from coordinate 79,475,828 downwards.
GGACACCAAAAAAACAAAGCAAATTTGATAATATAAATAAATTGCAAAGTTGATTAAAATTGTAGGCTCCATTTGAATCATGATGTTTCAATTTAGCCTTTACTGTCCCTTTACTGTCTTTTAAGGACAGAGTTTGGACTCCCTCACCTATTTGGTTGTTGCTGTGTATAAGAGTACTAGGGAAGCATCTATAATGGTAGAGTATAAACAAACCAAACTCACCCAGAGCAACCATTACAAATACTCACGGTAATGTATTGTATTCCCATCGCATATACATCTATCAAGTGATTATACCAGAAGTGTAAAAAAACATCTACAACCACAATATATTGCAGATAAACTGGTATTATCATTAAAGGTACATGAAACCCAACATTTTTCTTTCATGATTTAGGTAGAACATACACTTTTAAACAACTTTCCAGCTTACTTCCATTATCACATTTGCTTCATTCTCTTGGTGTCATTTGTTGAAGGAGCAGCCATGAACTAATGGTTTCTAACTGAACACATGGGGTGAGCCAATGACAATCAGTATATATCAACAGCTAGAAACTAGGTTCTTTGCTGCTCCTGAGCTTTCCTAGATAAACCTTTTAGCAAAGGATAACAAGAGAAGGAAGCAAATTAAATAATACAAGTAAATTGGGAACTTGTTACAAATTGTATGCTCTGTCTAAATCATGAATGTTTACTTATGACTTTACTGTTCCTTTAATTGGAAAATGTGTATTCAAATTTAAGGGTTTCATTGTATATTACTTTGTCTAAAAATGTTCCTACTGATTTTTCTCAAGGGTAGGGCTCTCATATCCTTTTGTGAAAGATCTTAAGTGTTTTATAGGGACTTTGTATATTGTTTGTGTAATCTATGTAACATACTGATCACTGTAACTCTTGTACTGTTTGTTCCATTATAAACATACTATATCTTTGTATAGAGCTGCGTAATTTGTTGGCTTTTGTTTTATAAATTGATAAAGGAAGGTATAGACCGAGCGCCAAGAATACAACCTCGAGCTTGTATACAAAGACCTCCTAGCTGGTCTGATTTGGAGCTAATCGAATGGTGGGGTGCATACAGCGCCTATAAAGGCAGAGGTAGTGGAGAACAAATATATGATCGATGAGGAAAAAGGACTCCTAAAGTGATATAGATGTGGTAGGTAAAATTTAATACATGGGGGTATATAAAAATACAATGTTGAGAGACGAGAAGAAACAACACAGCTTAAAATCCTATATAATATACATTAAACAATGGATTGTAAAAATAAAATCAACAATCGGTAAAGTAGTAAGTCAACAAATGGTCAGAATGAAATTGGTATACCAATCATGTATCCATATAGAGGGATATATGTGATAGAAATCCAACATAAGTGAATAAATGTCAAATTGTCAATAAATACTCAAAGTAATATTGTGTCCAAATGAAACATCCAAATGGTGAGAAAAATGTATAAGTTGAAAAAAAAAATAAAAAAAAATAAACCTGACGTGAAAAAAATGAAAAATAAAAATCAAAACAAAAATTAAAACAAAAATGGAAATAATTGCAAAAGTAGAGGTGAGTGTCTTGGTGAAAAAATAATGTGTACACAAAAAGGTATAGAGAGTATATCTATAAAAGGAACTTCCTGTAGGCTACTGAGGCTACTGAGGTTTATTACTGTTTTTACGGAGGATACAGAGCACCACAGGACCACATTGGAGGATTATTCACATTTTTATAGATATACTCTCTATACCTTTTTGTGTACACATTTTTTTTTCACCAAGACACTCACCTCTACTTTTGCAGTTAATTCCATTTTTGTTTTGATTTTTCATTTTTGCAACGTCAGTTTTTTTTTTTTTTCCACCTTATACATTTTTCTCACCATTTGGATGTTTCATTTGGACACAATATTACTTTGAGTATTTATTGACAATTTAACATTTATTCACTTATGTTGGATTTCTATCACATATATCCCTCTATATGGATCCATGATCGGTATACCAATTTCATTCTGACCATTTGTTGACTTACTACTTTACCGATTGTTGATTTTATTTTTGTTTTATAAATAACTGATAATACCTCTTATTATTTTGTGTATTTGTATAAACATTTTAAGTCAACAGTTCTTTAGTAATCTATATGAATAGAAGTTTAAAGAAACTGTAATATATCAAAAATATTAAGAACTGAATAATAGAAGCTGGGGCTGTTTCTGACTTTTCTTTCAGTATTAATTAGAAGTTGGTACCTGCTGGGAGGATGGTGGGACTGGGACAACACAGATCTCAAGTGTTACATAAAACCCATAATACCTGTGTACTTACTAACATTTCCCATAGGCTTAGCATGCCTGGATGACGAGGAGGGTCATGTGGTGCACAGGTGTTTTGTAGGAGGAGCCACGGCGGGTGGGAGGGGTGGGGGCATGATCAGTGTTGTTCCCTTAAGGGAAAGCAGCATATGTTCCAACCTGTGACAGTCTCAATATGCAGGATGGATAGTATCTCTATACTTGGTATCTTTACAACAGCACAGTGCAACAAATAAGGATTTCTGTTATGATCATGAAGTGTAAGCTCTCTTTGTATTACCATTACTGCTGCTTATCTATAAGACGGCTTTGTGCGGAACTGTTCCTGTTATAATGTGGCTGTGACATCTGTAATATAAATGACTGATGATAATATGTATAGTGTAGAGGAGAGAAGGGAAAGAGGTAAAAGGATAGAATATATCAAGTAGCTTAAAGGGATAGTAAACACCACAAATGTTATTACTTAAAAAGATAATCCCTTTATTTACCATTCCTCAGTTTTGCATAACCAACACTGTTATAGAAATATACTTTTTACCTCTGTAATTACCTTCTATATAAGCTCCTGCTGACTGCCTCCTTATCTCAGATCTTTTGAAATACTTGTATATCTATCAGTCAGTCTAAGTATCTCCCTAACAGCTGCTAAGCTAATGTCATGGGGGATGATGGTATACAGGCTATTCACATTGAGTGTAACCAACAGGTCATCCTCCATGACATTGATCTGTTTCATCGCGTGAAGTAGATCATTGGTATCTAATAGAAAAGATCTCTCTGCTTTGACAATTGGCTGAAATAAATAATCAAGAAATTGTGCCACTGGTTGGAGAATGGATTCCCTGGCCGACACAATGGGGCAACCAGGGGGTTCTGTGAGGGACTTGCGTATCTTTGGTATTGTATACAATATTGGAATCTTAGGGTATTTTGTAATCATGAAATCTCTTAGCTTCTCTGTGAGAAAACCCTGTTCAAAACCAAATCTGATCAAAGTATCAAGCTGTTCCTTAAATCTGTATGTAGGATCAAAATATAATTTCTGATACGTCCCCTCCTCATTAAGTTGGCGCAAAATATCCTGTCTATAGAATTCATAATTCAATAAGACAATGGCTACTCCCTTGTCCACTGGGCGGATGATAAGGGTGGAGTCATTTCTGAGGGTTTTAATCGCTTCCTTTTCACTCGTTAAGATTATCCTTCCATTTCTGGCCTATATTAGAATCATGTATATCACTCTGTACCATACGTGTGTATGTTTTGATACTTGCACTAAAATTGACCGGGTCAAATAGGTTATCTTTTTTAGGGATTTTATAACCTTGTGGTTGTGCATTTGCAGTAGATTGAAAGTATCCTTTGATTTTTAATTGTCTTTGTATTTTATACATATCAATCATCAAATTAAGCTCACTAAGATTGCGGCTAGGAACAAAAGACAAACCTCTGTTTAACAGAGATTTCTCTCCTTCTCAGTCAGTATGTGAGAGCTAAGGTTAATAACAATATTGTTGTCTTCATTCATCTGCCTCTCCCCGGGGGTCTGTGTGTGATTCTTCTTGGACCTAATGGTGGGCCGCTGCCTCTCCCTCCTGAACGGGTGGTAACCCCTAAAAAAGCTTGCCTAGTGTCTGTATGATTGGATCTAGGCCCTGTTTGTGAATGGATGTTGTGTTGTCCAGTGTGGGAAGTTTCTCTGTCAGAATCTAAGGTCTCACCTCACACCCCGACCACTGTCAGAATTAAAATGAATTATAGTTCATCTACTGTACAATTTCTAGATTTACAAATTACGAAACAGAACAACAGTTGCCATCCCCCTTCAGTCACCAAGGGAATTATTCAATCTCAATTTATACGTACTATACGTAATCATTCAGATCCAGGTATAGGGGTCTCACAACTGAGTGGAATGAAATCTAAATTCCTGAATAGGGGTTATAAAGTGAAACAGATCTATCCCATTCTTGCAAGTATTGAAGGTCTCACACAAGATGTTCTTCAAGAGAGGACCAGCAACAAGGATGAAGTCCCAATAATAATATTTACTACTACTTTTGCTCCAAACACCAAACAGTTGGGCCAAATTGCTAAGAGAAATTGGACTATCCTACACTCTGATCCCAAACTACAGTTTGCAAGAACTCATACCCCTATGGTGGGGTATAAACGTAATGCCAATATTCGAGACCTTTTGGTCAAAACTGATCCTGTTCAAGCATACCAAACTTCCAAAATAACCAATATCAGAGGCTGCTACAAGTGCCCGAATTGTACCACCTGCAATGGCCTAATAGCCACAAAGAAATGTAATCACCCACACAGCAACAAGAAATACAGCATCTTACATTCTATCACATGTACCACGGAATTTGTAATTTACATGTTGTTTTGCCCATGTGGGAAACATTATATTGGAAAGACGCAGGGGACACTAAGAGAGCGTATGGCAAGCCATAGATCGACCATGCGGCAAGCACTAGACAAGGGACGCTCTGACCAGCCTGTAGCTCGCCACTGGCTAGAAGCCAAACATCTGGTGGCAGCAGTAAGGGTGATCCTGATTGACCACATCCCCAAGCCACCCAGGGACAGAAACAAGTTGTTACTCAAACGGGAGGCCGAATGGATCCTGAGATTGGATACTTTTGCTCCAAAGGGACTGAACTCCATGCCTGATCTGGGTATATTCTTGTGATCATAATTGAGTGTTGAGGGGTAATAGGGTAGCTGGAATTACATCCACATACAGGAGTGTTGCAGATGTTTGGCATCTTTTGATGTGAGACATGTGCATGTTCACTCCTGAACTGGGTGCCGCTTTGGATTCCATTGATTCAGGGGGGTACCCCGGTAGTTGGATACGCATATTCCTTGCCATAATCCCTATGAATTACCTTTGAAATCCTTCAATTATCACTTGGCTTTCTAGTTGATACAATGAAAAGGTTACTTATGTATCATACTTTTATTTACAGATCAGTGAAGCGTCCCAACAGTGCATAGATTGGGCTGGCTGAAAACCAGCTGCTTATTGTTTGCCCTTTACTAATGGAGCTTGTCATCCAACTTTGAGAATATGTTTGAACAAGGTGATACTATTTTTTGTGTTGTATTATTACTCTGACACAGTATTATGTGCAGCAATAACAGGTCCTCTTGTTTATTCACAGTCAGAGATTCAGTTAATTTATTTATATATACTGTATATTCTATATGTTTTTATTTATCATATTGTAGTGGATTTCACACTGTCATTCAGTACTTAACAAGCAGTTGTGCATACAAACAACTGGCATCTAGTTATTAGTCCTTACTGGTTTTGCTTACACTTTACTATATATACACTATAGGTTCTTAGCACTACATTATTCATTGTGCACATAGCCCACTTCCGGTTGTCATGATTTTGCCCCACTTCCGGTTGTCTTAGTATTATTTAACACACAATTGATATATATTTTATGCCTCACTTCCAGCATGAATTACAGTGTGTGAAACCTGTATACGCCCCTCTTCCGGTTTACGTATTTAGTGTTTGAAGACACACAGTGTTAGGTTTTTTTGCCCCACTTCCGGTTTCACACTATGCTGTCACTTCCTGTTTACCAGATCGATATCAATCTGTTTTTAGTTCCAGTTGTTCAGATAGGGGCCCATCCTAGTTTTGTAGGGGTTTACTTGAGGAGTAAATTGAGCCGTTTATTTTTATTTTATTATGTCTTTGTTTATATAGTTAAGTTGTAACGCCGGACTGGAAGTGGTTAGACATTCTACTTCCGGTTTGACGAAATTGAGCTGACAATATGTGCAATTGTTTGGCAGTTTTCTTCACAGGGATTGAGGTATTGTGGGATTATTTGTGACACTATTTAAGTGTGGTTTGTACACTGTATTATTGTTCTGAAGAAGGGTAGAATACATCTCCGAAATGTCAATTAAATTTAACTTTTTTAAAAAAAAATCCTGTGACTTCTCTGTTATTGTGTTGGATATATATATATATATATATATATATATATATATATATATATATATATATATATATATATATATATACACACACACATATACATACACACACACATATTTATTATATTCAAATAATATTTTGCAGAAGATAGAAAAAACTGCATTTTTCAGAGGGGAGAGACAGGGTACAGAGTAGCATTAGAACTAAATGTTTTACTATAATATTATGTGACTACATGCTCCACATAATCAACAGACTGGCATGCAGTATCAGCCAACAAGCTTCATATTACCTTTAAGACTGGCACAAAAATATACTACTCTTTAGGGTAGTGGCAGCCATCAAAAAAATACTGAAGGGCAGAATTTTGGGTCCAAATGCCTGAAATTGACAATCCTTTTATTCTAATTTGCAAAAATAAACAAACCCAGTAATAACCGAAAGTACTAGTGTGAAATAGTCGTAATACATTTAAAATATTTTTATTTTTTGGCATCATGCACCTATAATACCAGTTTAGTATCTACAATTTTTTCAAGACACTCAGGTGTCACTTTCAAGCCATAAACTCATTATAAGCTATAGTTTTAGATTATTATTATTATCATTTATTTGTATAGCGCCGCCAAATTCCGTAGCGCTGGGATGATTCACCAATTTAGAAACTGTGCTTTGTGCAGTCTTTAATGTATTTATATTAGTAGAAGTGGTCTCCAGAAATAAACCTAATAAAATGTATGAGTCAGACATCTTTGGACCTATGACATCATACATGTGTCCACATTCATCACCACAGCAATCAAGTTCTTAGCTGGTAACTATCATATTAAAGGAACATCCTAGTTAAAAAAAAATAAAAAATTGTTATACTTTCTTTCTAAGTTGGTGAGAGAGTCCACAATTCCTCACTGTTGGGGGGTTCATCGCCTGGCCAACAGGAGGAGGCAAAGACACCCTACACCAAAACTTTAATATTCGTCCTAATTCCCTGTCCCTCCCAGTATTTATTTGCCTGGATCATATTAGCAGGTGAAGATAAAGTTGGTCATGTTTTTATTCACTTAAAGTGATAGTAAACTTTAAATAATCAAATGTCATAAATAAAGTATATGTGTACCTTTTTTGTTTTTATTAGTTCATATAATAATGCTTCTATTACAATGTTATGGTGGCTCACATAGATGAACTCTTTTTTTAATGACAAATCCAGTGAACATCCAATCAAATGTGTGCGTTATTTGACAAAAAGAGTGGGTGGGACTGCTCTATACATCACAGCCCAGCCAAAAGAGGAATTAAAGGGGGGCGGAGGAACAGACAATACCAATTAGGATTATAAATCTTTTAAAATTTATATATATATATATATATATATATATATATATTTTTTTTTTTTATAGAATCGTTTATTCAGGCCTGTTCTCTGTGACTAGGTAGATCTCTCTGTAAGTTGTACTTGTCTTGGTGTTTTGGACAAGGGTATTTATGATATTCTTACAATTTTGCTAGAGGGTCTAGATTAGAGATTATCAACCAGCACAATGGGTCATATCTCAGCTCTTTTTGTGTTATTCATTAGGAAGTGTTCCTTCGTTAGCTCTGCTGGTATAGCTGAGGATTTTAGTGGTATCTGCTTATCAGCAACCTTTAGGTTTGATTTTTATTTGTCAACTCCTTTGCTAGTAGAATAAGGTTGTTGTCAGTTTTTTTTTTGTATGATCCACCATATTGGTATGTTTCCAGGAAAAGGCTCTGAACTTCTGTTTGCAGGGCACTACAGCTTCTCAGTAGACTTCTGGATTTTGTTCTCTTTTCTGGCAGGCATCTGGGAAGAAAGTATTTTTTGATCTTATGGATGCAGAGTTTGATTTATAGAGTTTATTTAAAGGTGAGTCAGTCCGCCTTTTAAAATTCAGCCCATTCTGCCCCTTCTGTTTCTTCATCCTTGGATTCTAGATTGAGACTTCGGTTAAATACATTCCAAGGCCACAACGTGGTCTTTTTTATTCAGTTTCTCAGATTTTTAATCGATTTTTGTGCTTGCTTTGGTGGATCCAGCCCATGTGTTTTGCTTGTGGACTCCACAGGCATGGGTATTCGTTCCCAACAGTAAGCAATTGTGGATGCTCACCAACTTAGGGCTAGATTACAAGTGAGGAACAAACGGTTTTGTACAAGCGATAGTCTTTTCGTGAACCTTTTATATTGCACTGATATTACAAGTTGAGTGAAATCGCAATTTATGCTTCAATCAGTACTGCGATCCCAGAGCTGTGGTTAACGGTTTTCCGAAACCAAAAAGTTGCACAAAACACTTCAAAAATACATCAAAAAGTACAGTTATTACACTCATATTAACATTGTCTAATAAAAATTATTTTAAAAAATACTGCACAAAAAACTTATAAGGACTCAAAGATAGGAGATGGCAAATGGCTTTAACATTAAGACACATACATAGCTAAGGATGTATATGTATATATGTGTATGTAAATATATTCATATGTGTATATATGTATTGTCAGTCATATATACACATTTATATATTTAGCTTGGGAAGAAAATTAAAATTTTTGGTTTGGTGTCACAAACTGAATGTTACATTTAAGAAGTTTGATTACATTTTTTATTAAAAACTCTCAGTCTTGCTGATTAGTATACACGCATTGTGTACAAGCTTGCCTGTGACTCCAGCAATGAGCATTCAGAATAGTTTAAGGAATCATAAAAAAATTAGCCGATCTCACACTTAAAATTTTAGGATTTTTTCATTTTATTTATTTTTACCTCCCTGACAAAACTGAATTAACATAGTAGATGAGGTTGAAAAATGACAGAAGTCCACTGAGTTCAACCTATATACATCTTAAATTTGTCTACAATAAAAGCTCCGGTTGGATCACTTTTTTAATGGGATTCATTTAAGACCATTTAACATGAGCAATCATATCCTTGAATTCTGTTTGTAGCCAGAAATGTATTTAACCTATTTTTAAATGTATCTAAGATATTGGCATTAACTACCTCCTTAGATAATGAGTTCCACAATTGTATTGCTCATACAGGGAAAAAAATGTTACTTTGCTGGAGATTAAATCTACTTTCACCCAGGGCTTAAATTGTGACCTCTTGTCACAAAAACATAATTTATGCTTACCTGATAAATTTATTTCTCTTGTAGTGTGTTCAGTCCACGGGTCATCCATTACTTATGGGATATATTCTCCTTCCCAACAGGAAGTTGCAAGAGGATCACCCAAGCATAGCTGCTATATAGCTCCTCCCCTCACATGTCATATCCAGTCATTCGACCGAAACAAAACGAGAAAGGAGAAACTATAAGGTGCAGTGGTGACTGGAGTTATAATTTTAAAATTTAGAACCTGCCTTAAAAAGACAGGGCGGGCCGTGGACTCAACACACTACAAGAGAAATAAATTTATCAGGTAAGCATAAATTATGTTTTCTCTTGTTAAGTGTGTTCAGTCCACGGGTCATCCATTACTTATGGGATACCCATACCAAAGCTAAGTACACGGATGATGGGAGGGACAAGGCAGGAACATTAAACAGAAGGAACCACTGCCTGTAGAACCTTTCTCCCAAAACCAGCCTCCGAAGAAGCGAAAGTGTCAAATTTGGAAAATTTGGAAAAAGTATGAAGTGAAGACCAAGTTGCAGCCTTGCAAATCTGTTCAACAGAGGCCTCATTCTTAAAGGCCCAGGTGGAAGCCACAGCTCTAGTGGAATGAGCTGTAATTCTTTCAGGAGGCTGCTGTCCAGCAGTCTCATAGGCTAAACGTATTATGCTACGAAGCCAAAAAGAGAGAGAGGTAGCCGAAGCCTTTTGACCTCTCCTCTGTCCAGAGTAAACGACAAACAGAGAAGAAGTTTGTCTAAAATCTTTAGTTGCCTGTAAGTAGAACTTCAGAGCATGGACCACGTCTAGATTATGCAAAAGACGTTCCTTCTTTGAAGAAGGATTAGGACATAATGATGGAACAGCAATCTCTTGATTGATATTCCTGTTAGAAACAACCTTATGTAAAAACCCAGGTTTAGTACGCAGTACTACCTTGTCTGAATGAAAGATCAGATAAGGAGAATCACAATGTAAGGCAGATAACTCAGAGACTCTTCGAGCCGAGGAAATAGCCATCAAAAACAAAACTTTCCAAGATAAAAGCTTAATATCAATGGAATGAAGGGGTTCAAACGGAACACCCTGAAGAACTTTAAGAACCAAGTTTAAGCTCCACGGAGGAGCAACAGCTTTAAACACAGGCTTAATTCTAGCCAAAGCCTGACAAAAGGCCTGGACGTCTGGATTCTCTGCCAGACGTTTGTGTAAAAGAATAGACAGAGCTGAAATCTGTCCCTTTAGCGAACTAGCGGACAAACCTTTTTCTAAACCCTCTTGTAGAAAAGCCAATATCCTAGGAATCCTAACTTTACTCCATGAGTAACTCTTGGATTCACACCAATATAAATATTTACGCCATATCTTATGGTAAATTTTTCTGGTCACAGGTTTCCGAGCCTGTATTAATGTATCAATAACCGAACCCGAAAACCCCCGCTTAGATAGAATCAAGCGTTCAATTTCCAGGCAGTCAGCCTCAGAGAAATTAGGTTTGGATGGTTGAAAGGACCCTGAATTAGAAGGTCCTGCCTCAGAGGAAGATACCATGGTGGACAGGACGACATGTCCACTAGGTCTGCATACCAGGTCCTGCGTGGCCACGCAGGCGCTATCAGAATTACCGATGCCCTCTCCTGTTTGATCCTGGCAATCAGTCGAGGTAGCAACGGAAATGGTGGAAACAAATAAGCTATGTTGAAAACCCAAGGGGCTGCTAATGCATCTACCAGCACCGCTCCCGGGTCCCTGGACCTGGATCCGTAACAAGGAAGCTTCGCGTTCTGGCGAGATGCCATGAGATCCAGATCCGGTTTGCCCCAACGAAGAATCAGTTGAGCAAATACCTCCGGGTGAAGTTCCCACTCTCCCGGATGAAAAGTCTGGCGACTTAGGAAATCCGCCTCCCAGTTCTCTATGCCTGGGATGTAAATCACTGACAGGTGGCAAGAGTGAGACTCTGCCCAGCGAATTATCTTCGAGACTTCCAACATCGCTAGGGAACTCCTGGTTCCCCCTTGATGATTGATGTAAGCCACAGTCGTGATATTGTCCGACTGAAATCTAATGAACCTCAGTCTTGCTAACTGAGGCCAAGCTAGAAGAGCATTGAATATTGCTCTTAATTCTAGAATGTTTATTGGAAGGAGTTTCTCCTCCTGAGTCCACGAACCCTGAGCCTTCAGGGAATTCCAGACTGCTCCCCAGCCTAGAAGGCTGGCATCCATTGTTACAATCGTCCAATCTGGTCTGCGAAAGGTCATTCCTTTGGACAGATGAACCGGTGACAACCACCAGAGAAGAGAATCTCTGGTCTCCTGGTCCAGATTTAGCAAAGGGGACAGATCTGAGTAATCCCCGTTCCATTGACTGAGCATGCATAGTTGCAGCGGTCTGAGATGCAGGCGCGCAAATGGCACTATGTTCATTGCCGCGACCATTAAGCCGATTACCTCCATGCACTGAGCTACTGATGGGCTTGGAATGGAATGAAGGACACAGCAAGCATTGAGAATCTTTGATAACCTGGACTCCGTCAGGTAAATCTTCATCTCTACAGAATCTATAAGAGTCCCTAGAAATGGAACCCTTGTGAGTGGTAACAGAGAACTCTTTTCCACGTTCACTTTCCACCCATGCGACCTCAGAAATGCAAGAACTATCTCTGTATGAGACTTTGCATTCTGAAAACTTGACGCTTGTATCAGAATGTCGTCTAGGTACGGAGCCACCGCTATGCCTCGTGGTCTTAGTACCGCCAGAAGTGAGCCCAGAACCTTAGTAAAAATTCTCGGGGCCGTGGCTAACCCGAAGGGAAGAGCCACAAACTGGTAATGCCTGTCTAGAAAGGCAAACCTTAGGTACCGATAATGATCTTTGTGAATCGGTATGTGAAGGTAAGCATCCTTTAAGTCCACTGTGGTCATATATTGACCCTCTTGGATCATGGGTAGGATGGTTCGAATGGTTTCCATCTTGAACGATGGTACCCTTAGGAATTTGTTTAAGATCTTTAAGTCCAAGATTGGCCTGAAGGTTCCCTCTTTTTTGGGAACCACAAATAGATTTGAGTAAAATCCTTGTCCCTGTTCCAATCGCGGAACTGAGTGGATCACTCCCATGATTAAGATCTTGTACACATTGTAGAAATGCCTCTCTCTTTACTAGGTTTGCTGATAACCTCGAAAGATGGAACCTCCCTTGTGGAGGAGAGGTTTTGAAATCCAGAAGGTATCCCTGAGATATAATCTTCAACGTCCAGGGATCCTGCACATCTCTTGCCCAAGCCTGGGTGAAGAGAGAAAGTCTGCCCCCCACTAAATCCGTATCCGGATAGGGGGCCCTGTCTTCATGCTGTCTTAGGGGTGGAAGTAGGCTTTCTGGCCTGCTTGCCCTTGTTCCATGACTGGTTGCCTTTCCAACCCTGTCTGTAACGAGCAGTAGTTCCTTCCTGTTTTGGAGTGGAGGAAGTTGATGCTGCTCCTGCCTTGAAGTTACGAAAGGCACGAAAATTAGACTGTTTGGCCTTTGGTTTGGCCCTGTCCTGAGGAAGGGCGTGGCCCTTACCTCCCGTAATGTCAGCAATAATTTCCTTCAAGCCGGGCCCGAATAAGGTCTGCCCTTTGAAAGGAATGTTAAGTAGCTTAGACTTGGAAGTTACAGCCGCTGACCAGGATTTAAGCCAGAGCGCTCTGCGTGCCTGTATGGCGAATCCGGAATTTTTAGCCGTAAGTTTGGTTAGATGTACTACGGCATCTGAAACAAACGCATTAGCTTGCTTAAGGGTTCTAACTTTGCGCAAAGCCTCATCCAATGGCTCTGTGCGAATCGCCTCTTCCAGAGACTCAAACCAGAATGCCGCTGCAGCCGTGACAGGCGCAATGCATGCAAGAGGCTGCAAAATAAAACCCTGTTGAACAAACATTTTCTTAAGATAACCCTCTAACTTTTTATCCATTGGATCTGAGAAAGCACAGCTATCCTCCACCGGGATAGTGGTACGCTTGGCTAAAGTAGAAACTGCTCCCTCCACCTTAGGGACCGTCTGCCATAAGTCTCGTGTGGTGGCGTCTATAGGAAACATTTTTCTGAATATCGGGGGAGGAGAAAAAGGCACACCGGGTCTATCCCACTCCTTACTAATAATTTCTGTAAGTCTTTTTGGTATAGGAAAGACGTCAGTACACACCGGTACCGCATAGTATCTATCCAACCTACATAATTTCTCTGGGATTGCCACAGTGTCGCAATCATTCAGAGCCGCTAATACCTCCCCTAGTAACTCACGGAGGTTCTCAAGCTTAAATTTAAAATTTGAAATTTCTGAATCCGGTCTCCCCGGATCAGAACTGTCACCGACAGAATGAAGCTCACCGTCCTCATGTTCTGCAAATTGTGACGCAGTATCAGACATGGCTCTCGTGTCATCAGCGCGCTCTGTCCTTAACCCAGAGCTATCGCGCTTGCCCCTCAATTCGGGCATATTATATAATACTTCTTTCATAACATTAGCCATATCATGTAAAGTGATTTGTAAGGGCCTAGATGTACTAGGCGTCTCAATTCTACGCATCTCCCGAGCGGGAGACGCAGGTACTGACACGTGAGGAGAGTTAGGCGGCATAACTTCCCCCTCGTTGTCTGGTGATAGTTTCTCTATCGGTACAGATTGACTTTTATTCAAAGCAATATCAATACAATTGGTACACATCGTTCTATTGGGCTCCACATTGGCTTTTGAACATGATGAACAAACAGTATGATTAACCCCTCAATACCCAAAATGGATAAAACGGATATCAATTAAGATTTAACGCTTTTAAGCACAGTCAAGCACACTGTCACAGATCTGCTGTGACTGATTACCTCCCTCAAAAAATTAATTTGCAGACCCCTGAGCTCTCTAGAGACGTCCTGGATCAAGGAGGAAGAAGCAGGAAGACTGTGCTAGAATTATAACTGCGCAACAAGGCGCTAAAACAAGGTCCCTCCCACTCCTATCACAACAGTGGGAGCCCTGATATAACGGTTTCCATGCAGAAAATATATGTCAGCCATGTGGAAAAAAATCATGCCCAAAGAGATTTATCACCAAAGTACCTCACAAAAACGAATAACATGCCAGTAAACGTTTTAATAAAAAATAACATTTTCCAATGTCATGCAAAGTTATCACTAAGCCTGCTACCAGTCGCTACCACTGCAGATAAGTATTATTTCAGTTTTAACAGTATTTTCTCAGTCAAATTCTAGTCCCTAGAAAATAACTTGACTGCGCATACATTTATCAGCCTGATACCAGTTGCCACTACTGCATTTAAGGCTGTACTTACATCATACGGTAACAGCAGTATTTTCTTAGTCAATTCCATTCCCAGAAAATAATGTACTGCACATACCTCATTTGCGGAGGACCCCGCATGCTATTCCCAGTTTCTGAAGTTACCCCACTCCTCAGAATGTCGAGAACAGCCAGTGGATCTTAGTTACGCCTGCTAAGATCATAGAAAAAAAACGCAGGCAGTTTCTTCTTCCAAATACTGCCTGAGATAGAAAAACAGCACACTCCGGTGCCATTTAAAATAACAAACTTTTGATTGAAGAATAGTTAAGTAAAAACTCCAGCTCCTCTCGCGACCTCCTTCTTTGTTGAGGGTTGCAAGAGAAAGACTGGATATGACATGTGAGGGGAGGAGCTATATAGCAGCTCTGCTTGGGTGATCCTCTTGCAACTTCCTGTTGGGAAGGAGAATATATCCCATAAGTAATGGATGACCCGTGGACTGAACACACTTAACAAGAGAAAAATTGCGTAGAATAAACAGAGCTTCCGCCATCTCTGTATATGGACCTTGAATATATTTATATCAAAGTAGTCATGTCACCTCTCAAGCGCCTTTTTTCTAGAGAAAATGACACAGTTTAGTTAACCTCTCCTGATAGCTTAAATTCTCTATTCCCATTATTAGTTTTCTGGCCCTTCTCTGAGCTTTTTCTATATCCGCAATGTGTTTTTTTAGATATGTGCATGGCGAAAAAATTCGGTTTGGATCGATTCAGATTTTTTCGAATTTCGGTTCGGATCGATTTGAATTCGGAAAAATTCTAATCAATTCTTTTCGTATTCATTGGATTTGAATAAATTCGTCTGGATTCGGTTTGATTCGGTTCGGTTCAGAAATTCGGTGGGATGTGCTGTGTATTAGACTAGTATTATGTACTGCATATTATGTGTAACCCATAGCAGAGTGATATAACCTAATATACTGTACAATACTAGTGTAATCCATGGCAATCCGAATCTACCGAATAAATCCGAACTAATTCGGATTTATTCGGTAAATTCGGCACTATTTTAATTCGGAAATCCGAATTGATCCGAATCCCGAATTTTACGAATTCGGCCGAATTTCCGAAATTGATCCAAAACGAATCGCACATGTCTAGTCTTCTTTTGGTCCCCAGAACTGCACTCCATACTCAAGGTGAGGTCTTACTCGGGATTTATATTGTGACAGAATTATGCTTTCCTCAATTGCATCAATGCCCCTTTTAATACATGCTAGTATATCATATTAGTCTTAGAAGCCACTGCCCTGCAAAAACCATGCTAATTTGAACTCATAATTTTGTTTACATGACTATGCTGATCAATATAATCTTGTATAATCCCTTTAAAGGGACAGTCAACCATAGAATTGTAATTGTTTTAAAAGATAGATAATCCCTTTATTACTCATTCCCCAGTTTTGCATAACCAACACAGTTATATTAATGTACTTTTTACCTTTGTGATTACCTTGTATCTAGGAACCTTCTTCCAGCCCCCCGATCACATGACTGTGACTGTTTATTATCTATTGTCTTAAATTTAGCATTGTATTGTGCTAGATCTTAAAGGGACAGTCAACCATAGAATTGTTATTGTTTTAAAAGATAGATAATCCCTTTATTACTCATTCCCCAGTTTTGCATAACCAATACAGTTATATTAATGAACTTTTTACCTCTGATTACCTTGTATTTAGGAACCTTCTTCCAGCCCCCTGATCACATGACTGTGACTGTTTATTATCTATCGTCTTAAATTTAGCATTGTATTGTGCTAGATCTTAAATAACCCCCTGTCCCTGAACACAGTGTTATCTATATGGCCCACGTGTACTTTCTGTCTCTTTGTGTTGAAAAGAGATTTATAAAGCATGCGATAAGAGGCAGCCCTCAAAGGCTTAGCAATTAGCATATGAACCTACCTATGTTTAGTTTAAACTAAGAATACCAAGAGAAAAAAGCAAACTTGATGATAAAAGTAAATTGGAAAGTCAATTAAAATTAAAAGTCCTATCTGAATAATGAAAGTTTAATTTATACTTGACTGTCCCTTTAAATAACTTTCTGTGCCTGAACACAGTGTTATCTATATAGCCCACGTGTACTTTCTGTCTCTGTGTTGAAAAGAGATTTAAAAAGCCTGTGATATGAGGTAGCCCTCAAAGGCTTAGAAATTAGCATATGAGCCTACCTATGTTTAGTTTAAACTAAGAATACCAAGAGTAAAAAGCAAATTTGATGATAAGAGTAAATTGGAAAGTCAATTAAAATTAAAAGTCCTATCTGAATAATGAAAGTTTAATTTATACTTGACTGTCCCTTTAAGTATCTTCCCCAATTTTATATTTTCATGTTCCCTGAGGTTTAAAATAAGGGAACAGTGTTTGCAATGGAGTATCTTTTGCAATTTTTATAAAATGGAAGAATTTACTTTGCAAATACTAAGGTGAAACAAACTTGCTGAAAGTGTCTTACCTTGAGCATAATACCTTTAGACAATTTACCAAAGAATATGATACAACCTGCATGAAAAATATCCACATATATTGAGTGTTCCATTTGATATAAGCAGATAAAACTGGGGTTTTATTAATCTATACAGGTAGCTACGTAGCTTTTCATTATATTAATGCAGTTATTATTCAACTATATTTTTATATTAATATGTTTCCCCCCCCCCCCCCATTTATTGTGTAATATATTTAATAATGTAGTTGTGTGGGTAGCACAGATACTGAAATGAGTTGTAAGCTATAAAAATTAAACATATTTTTCTACTCCTAAAACTGATACTTGAATACATTCCGAGTCATTGCTTGACAACAGTTTCCAAATGGTACCATTTTAGAATCTTCATCTTCCACTTAAGCACATCCATTATTTTGTTCTTGTGTGACATTCTGAATATTTTAATTCCAGCATGAAACTGACAATAGGGCCTTGATTGGAGTTTATATTCATATTCTTTCACTCAAGTACAAAAAAAAAATGTGTTTTTTTCCCTTATAGAAAAAAAGCATCATCATCCTCATGAAATAATTAATTTCTTATTGTATAGATTGTTTGGTGGACAACAAAACAATAAAATATGATGTTCAACGTATTCATATAATACAAATTATTCACTGCACTGATAAATAAAATAATAAAGTGTGCTAAAAATAAAATACAGTTTGTCTTGTTGGGGTTTTGCACCATTCAAAAAGATAAAATCTAGCTAAAAGAAAACATGTTTGTCATTATTCAGAGCATTTGATTTAAAATATATATATATCTCAATTTACTTCTAGTACTTATTAATTGACTTTGTTTTCATGGTATTATTTGTTGAAGAGAATGCCTGAGTAGGTAGTGTGTACATGGTGAGAGAACTATATGGCATTTTGCATGTACTGTATAACATCGTTAAAAGCATTCTTGCAAAACTGCTGTGATAAAGTGCTCCAGATATTCGGGTAACCTGAACCTACCTACCTGCATTCCAACAAAGGATACCATGAGAAATAAAAATATTTGATAATGTAAGTAAATTAGATTTTGTGTTTTTAATTGTACATTATTTGATTCTTTTTTCTTTTTCTCTCTCCTCCCCTTATACTTTAGCCATAGCAGGAACCTGGCTCTTGTAAACCTAAATTGAATGGAACCCTAATTAATGTCATTGCTAACACCTGTATTTGCCCTACTATTTCATGCCAAAATGACTGTCGTGAAAAGGTCTATTACACCAGGTTTGTGCAAGACATGTTTCAGCATCACATACACATGTGGTATGGTAGGAGTTGAATTAATTGGAAGCTTGCTAACTGGATACTCAAGATCTGGTATTCAAGCTGGAGAGGTCAAGAACAAAAAAGGACTGGAGTACCCAGACAACTTTCAAAATCTGATGCAAAGTTTCTCAGAGTTTCTTCTTTGAGAGAAGTCGTCAAGCAACAACCTGGCTCAGCATCTGGGAGCTTCATCGGGATGCTCAGTTGACCTTTCTACAGTCCAAAAAAACTTGATCAGGAATGGTCTTTGTGAAAGCGTAGCAGCCAAGAAACCACTTTTCTGGAAGGGGAACAGGGTGAAAAGGCCAAGGTATGCTAAAGCTCACAAAGATTGGATTTTCAGTGGAAAAAAGGAGTATTATGGAGTGACAAATCAAAGTTTGAAAAGTTTGAGTCCAATCGTCGAAAATATGTGAGAAGAAGAGATGGAGGGATATGCAAGAATGATTGCTTGCGGCCTTCAGTGAAACATGGTGGAGGGTCTGTCCTGGTTTGGGGCTGCATTTCTGCCAGTGGTATTGGCAATATTGTCCGAATTGATGGGATCATGAATGCTGAAAAGTACAGACGGGTTTAAATTAATCATGCCATTCCTTCTGGAAAGCACATGATTGGGAATGGTGTTTTTCAGCATGACAACAATCCCAAGCACACTGCTAATGCAGTGAAATCCTATTTGGAGAAAAAACAGCTGATAAAACAATGACCGTCAAGGATTGGCCTCTACAGAGTCCAGACCTGAATATTATAGAGGCAGTATGGGATCACTGGACAGAAAAAGAAAACCTAAATCTAAAGAAGAACTCTGGGAAGTGCTGAAAGAAGCCTGGTATAATATACCAGAAGATTACTTCAGAAAACTTCAGGACAGTCTCCCCAAAAGAGTTCAAGATGAGCTTAGTGCCAAGGGAAGTCACACTAAATAATATACCGGTATATATATATATATATATATATATATATATATATATATATATATATATATATATATATATATATATATATATATATATATATATATATATATATATATATATATATATATATATATATATATATATATATATATATATATATATATATATATATATATATATATATATATATATATATATATCTTGTGTACATATTTCCTGTATTTTAATAAAGAGACTGAAAAATAAATATTGATGTCATTAAAACTTTGCTAAAACAACAAATCGAATGGTGGCCTAAGACTTTTGCACAGTACTGTTTTTTCAGTAAAATCTTTATTGTGACATAGAAGAACAGCAACGTTTCAGGTCCCACAGACCCTTAGTCATGCTATGGAATGCTATGAAACACTGTCTTATATGGCACCTGTGTCTTATTTACTAATCATTAACCCTTTGGGCTCTTAAATTCTATCATATGACATAATACTGCCATCTGCTGGCAAGAAATAAACATAACATCTAAAGAAAATTATCTCAAACAGAATATATGCAGAGTTATGCATAGCAAGATTAAAATCATACAATATAATTAAAATATTGCAACATTTAAAAGAAAAAAAAAAGTTACATAAAGAATTACTTCTAAAAACAAATGGAGATCATAATCTTTATTAAGACCTATCGGATGCAAAGTTTTAAGGTGTTGAATCCACCAACCCTCTCTCTCTTTTTTTTTTTTTTTTTAGCTCTAGCTCTCAGTTACTACCTCTCCTTAGTTTTGGAATGTGGACAAGTATCTGAAATCTTAATTGTCTGACCGTGTGTCCCATTTCAATAAAATGTGATGAAACAGGAAGGGACTTGTCCTCACACCTAATTGAGGATTTGTGGGTGCAGATTCTGTTCCAAATGGGGTGTATGGTCCCCCCCACATAGCCTCGCCCACATGGATATTTAAGTAAATAGACCACATAGTCAGTGTCACAGGTATAGAAACCACTTATTTCATGCTTCTTCCTATCCTTTAGTTGTGCTATAAACTGATCTTTTATCATTGCATTACATTGAGCATGATGTAGACAAGGATAAGAGCCCTTTTTTGGAGTGGTTAAATAGTTAATTCTTCCAGTATTATTTCCACCCACATCAGCTTTCACTAATACATCTCTGATGTTTTTAGCCCTTTTGTAGGAATACATGGGGGACATTTTTAACTCTGGTATATGTGGATTATATTTATTTAAAAGATACCAATGTTTTCTTATAAACTTGGAAATAGTGTCACTATGAATGTTATATTCAGAGGTAAAAATGAGTTGTTTATTATCTTTCTTGCTCTTTGGACTGGCATTTGTCAAAACTTCCTTTTTACACTCTGAAATAATGGAGGATGGATACCCCCTGTCCCTGAACTTGTGTGCCATTTGCTCGAGTCTAATACCTTGCATATTTTTGTCCTTAACATTTCTCACAGTGCCAATAAATTGTCTCTTAGGAATGGAGGAAAATACTCTTTTAGGATGGGGACTGTTGTAATGTAGGTGTGCGTTATTGTCCGTTGGTTTAACATAAGTTAGTTATAAGTGCAGAATCTTTTTTGTACACAATAGTATCTAAATAATTGACTGAGGTATAAGAATGGCTAAGTGTAAACCTCAGACTGTCAGTGCATGTATTCATTTCCTCTACAAAACACTCTTTACATTGTGTCTGAAATGTAAGATTGTTGTACACAAATCTTTTTTTAAATTTAC